>NC_088931.1:47857500-47930000 GCF_038396675.1 Hydra vulgaris
ATTTTTAACTTGTTTCAAGATTTCTTGTTTTTCACAAAATATGCCATATGTTTACATTAGTGGTTTTGTTGAAAACTTGTTAATTCATTTTAATTTCTCTGTTTTCTTTCAAGTATAAAAATTCAATTTGTTATAAACAAATTTTTATTAAATAAAAAACAGGCACACTGATATCAGTAAAAAAAAGATATTGTATTAAGTTTTGCCCATTTTATCTGTTTTTTTTCTCCATACAGTTTTTTCCACACAATAACTGGAGAATTTATGCTAACATTCACGCCCTAGTTGCATCACTATGCCAAATTGCTAGCCAAAACAAATAATGCAGAAAAAAAATGTTAGACATTTTTCATAAAAGGGATGCTAGAATAGTTAAAAAAAAAATTAATAAAAATATATAAATAAAGAAAAGAGTTAAATTGATTTCATACTCTATGAATATCTTATTTTTAATCAATTGTAAAAATATGAATTCTAAACTAAAACTTTTTAGAACTGCCAAACTAATTGTAAATATATTTAATATTTTACATTTAAAAATAACTTACTTTAAAGTAAATAAAAGTTCTATATCTAATTTAACCTGTGCCTGTAATTTTGTTAAACCAAGTTTATTAGCTGTTGTAGGTTTAAAACTATTTTAAAGATTAAAATAAATTTTGAGGATAAAGAAAAAGACAGAATCCTAAAAGTTAGTTGGATTTATGACAATTCCCTGCATGTACTTTCCAACAGTAGAATGTTGCATGTACTCTTCCCTTTGTAGACGTCCGCACTGAATGTGCAAACTGACATTTCACTTTTCAAAACTCTTTTTTTTTTTTTAAAAAAAAATTTGTTTAATCAAAATCTTTTTTTTTTTTCTTTCGAAATAAATTAACTTATCATATTTCTTTTTTTTTTTTTTACTAAATTTATTTAGTTTTGTGAAACTTTTTTTTTCTAAATTAATTTAGATAATAAAAATGGTTTTTTTTTATAAACTAATTTAACTTTTCGAAACTAATTTAATTTTTTGAAATTTATATAACTTTTCATAATTTAACTTAAATTTCGAAATTAATTCAGTATATTTAAATTACTTTTTTTTTCAAAATTAATATGGCTTTTCAAAATTAAATTTATGTTTTTGAAATTATTTTAGCTATTTCAATAGTTTTCAAAAGTTTTTATGAAATTCGAAAAAAAAAATTTTTATTAATAATGTTTTATTCGAAAATTTTCAAAAATTATGTTTGTGTGTGCGTATATATATATATATATATATATATATATATATATATATATATATATATATATATATATATATATATATATATATATATATCATATATATATATATATATATATATATATATATATATATATATATTTGTGTGTATATATATATATATATTAGGGTGGTTCAAAAATAGGTCATGTCAAAAATTTGAAAAGAGCCCTAGCTTATGATCTGCCTTGACCCCAAAATAGTATTTAAATTTTTTTACAAAATTTTTTTTGATCATCGGAAAGGTCCCCACAAAGGGCAAAAGTGTCAATTTTTGCCCCGTTTTACAAAAAACTTTACCCCGCTTGTGGGACCCTTAAATTTTACCCAATTTAAAAAAAAAACTATCTAATAACATTGTAATGAGTTATACAACTTAAGTTTAAGGGGCTCTTTTCATGAATATTTTTTTAAGTAACTTTCAGAAGAATGATAAAACATTGAAAATCATCAAAACATAAAATGTTTTTTTAAAAAAAATAAGTATTTGTTTGAATACTATAAAAAAAAAGCTTTACCAATACAAAACAAAAACCAAACATTTACAAGTGTTTCAAAAATAAAATGGATCAAAAAGTAGATTTTAAATAATACTATTGAGTGCAGCTTTGGCATGATCCAACTTTTTTCTACCATTTCGATTTCGCTTGTACACATGAGTAAAAAGAAACGTATCTTGCCTTTTCTCTTTTGAATGTGCTTTATTAACAAGTTGTTGAACTAATTTGACTGTTCTTTCTGAACAATTTCAAGATTCATGATGGCTGTTTCAAATTCTTGATAGAAATCATTTAAAATCCAATACTATGCAGGAAGCTTAATCCATTGAACCTCAGCTTTTCCATGACCAAGCATGTCAAATATAAGCCAGGACTTCTATGTAACTAGTGGAACTAAACTGGGAGGCTCATCCTGTGAAAAGTTTAAGTTCTTCAGAATGTCTTTATCCAACACCTGTCTTTCTAAGGAATACTCCTCTATAGAGGGTCGTTTTAAACCAAATAGTCTCTTAGCCATGTTTCTACGTTCTTTACATTTCTGATCTGCAATTGCTATAATGACTAAATATTGGTCAAGGTACCAAGTATGTCGCATAATGGATTCAGAAACAGCTTGAGCTCCAGCTTTATTCAATTCCTCAAACCTTTTCATCTGTCAGTATGCTTTCATATCCTAATAGTTAAGGGTTAGATTTTTCAATGTTTAATTTAAAAATGAATAATATACCTACTTTATTTATATAGTATTTATTCAAAATTATATCTTTATTTTAAAACAATTATTCAGACCGTGTACCTGCGTTGGAGCAGTTGAACTTAGCTCCGCTCTAAGAAACCATTCAGTGTAAAAAAAGGAAAGAAACTTTGTCATTTCAGTGATTTCATCCTTGCTCTCTTCATTGATTTCAGGGATTTTTTCCATAAGTAGAAACAGTTTTAGGTAAAATAAACTTTTACCCATGAATCTGGCATGATGAACAGCTCCAGGATTGTGAAGTTTAAACCTGTCAGTGTGTGACAGTACCATCAATGTAAGTTCAGCCAATTCTTGATAATCTTTACGAAACTTTCCATCCTAAACAAATTTTTTTTCCTAAGTTATAATAACTTAAATTACTTACTACAAATTTGTAAAACTGGAAAGTTATATTTGAAGTACTACTTTACTATACAATTTTTTGGAAATAAGAAGAGATAATTAGATTTTAAATTAATTTATAAAGCTATTATTACTCACCTTCTTAAAAACTTTAGTGCTAATTATATATCTGCAAAATTGAATAGCACTCAGCCTTTGTTCATTAATCCAGGAATCAACAGGAGTTGATAATCTTTTTAAATCTTGATTTTCAGTATCTAGATCATTCCAATGGTTCTTCAGATGTTTAAATAATTTTTTTTCTGGTCCTGAAGTATGACTACTTGGATAAAGTTCCCAAAAATGGGTAACATGACGCTCAAAAATATGGTGTCGACATGCAGTTAATAACATAGGGCGCTGTAAGTGCACAATGATTCTGCTACAAGCTCCTTTTGCTTTACCTGTGTTGGCGCTAGTGGTATCAAAGCAAAGACACTGAACTTTATCCTCTAATCCAAAGTTAGAAATAAGTTCTTCTATAGCTTCTTTTTGGTGTTCTCCAGAACCGATTACTGGAATTCCAAGTAACTCGGTTTGTCCTTTAATCCTAGCAAGAACAGCTAACCTATCTTTTGAAAACTGTTTTTCTTCAGTAAGTTCTTTTACAATTTTTCCATCAAAATGAATTGTTATCAGAGAATTTGAAGATTTAGAAATGCTTTTTATATGGTCTCTGCTTTCATTTGCACCCATTACCACAGCATTCTCTGCTGCTCTGTATGATGAAGATTTAGAGCATACAAACTCAGACATGCATCCTCCAGAATTGACAATAATACTGCTAAGAATTGCTGTATGTTGATGTGGAGTTAAACCCTCTCCAACTGCTGTGTGAGCAGTATGGTGCAAGATATCCTTTGGTAGGTTGACAGAATTTGTAAGATCAATATATAACTCAATTTCAAATTCACTATCACTTGAATTGCTTTTATTGGTATTAAAAGAACTTAATGAATTTTCAGAATCAGTATCTGATACATTGTTTAATTTATTATAACTACATTTAGATTTATACTTTCTTTTTAATGAATATTGAAATCTCTTATCCAATCCCTCTAACATTCCTTTCCTTTCCTCTAATTGGTCTTTAAGAAAAGCTATGTCTTCCTCTTTGTCATTTTGGTTTCTCAGTCTATCTTTTCTTATTTTCTCAATCATATTTAGTGGGTTTTCTCCGATCCAGAAAACCTTTTTCATATTTTCTTTAAAGTTCTTTCTTTTTTTAACTTCAGCAGCGTTGTTTCTTTTGCTTAGGCTTTTCAGCTTCATCCAGTCTTGCACCATTTTTGTGACCTTGATCCTATAAAATGAAATTATTATTATTAAATGCTTATAAAAAATTAAAAATATATTTTAGTGTTTTGATAAGGTTGTACAGTTTGATCTATCATTACCTTAGCTTCTGAGTTGTAATTACTTTAAATCCACCACGTGTCCATGGAACTACAAGTTTAGATATTATGCAGCAATGTAACTGACTGGTAGGACAATTTGGTGAGAATGATCCACTTTTGTTTGGACATCCTACAATAAAACTCAGTTTAACTTCAGGTTTAGATTTTCTCAGAAAGTTGTAGTATTGAAGAATTTCTTGTGTAGTTGCAAATTTATTGTAAGGAATAGTACAATTTCTTTTTCCCACTAAAAAAGTATCATCAACTCTTTCAATTTTTTTTTTTGGGTGGCATCATATAAATTATTAATATTTTATGTTAGTCTAAAATTAAATGTTTACATATAAGTATGCTAGATGAAATAATAAGATTATATTTTAATTTTGAAAATGAAATATTTATTTTTTATTTTATTTATAATCTTTTTTAATCTTTATTCAAAACAAAAATTGTTCAGCAAAAAAAGTTATGTTTTCAAATATTAAATTATACAAAAAAATTGAAATGTAAGATATTTTGAATATACCCACTAAAAATTAAATTCTTTGAATGTTTGTTTTTGAAAAGAGCCCCTTAAACATAAGTTGTATAACTCATTACCATGTTATTGGATATTTTTTTTTTTTAATGGTTAAAGTTTAAGGGTCCCACAAGCGGGGTAAAGTTTTCATTAAAACGGGGCAAAAATTGACCCTTTTGCCCTCTGTGGGAACCTTTCCAATGATCAAAATAATTTTTGTAAAAAATTTTAAGTATATTTTGGGGTCAAGGCAGATCATAAGCAAGGGCTCTTTTCAAATTTTTGACATGACCTACTTTTGAACCACCCTAATATATATATATATATATATATATATATATATATATATATATATATATATATATATATATATATATATATATATATATATATATTTTATGTATATATATTTGTGTGTGTGTGTATATATATATATATATATATATATATATATATATATATATATATATATTTATATATATCCTCCCCTTTATATAACTCCCCTATGAAAAAATTAAGAGTTTCTTAGTTTTATTAAATGTTCAAAATAATTTCCATCATTATCTAAGCAAATTTGCATCCTTTTGTGCCATTTGTCAAACTTTTTTTTATACTCAGCTTTGGGTATACTTTTAAGTAGCTTTGTTATGCTGTTTTTTTGACTTTCAACGTCAGTATCGTCATCAAATTTTTTTTTATTAAGTTGAATAGCCAATAATTGGATCGAGCTAAGTCTGGTGAGTATGGCTGGTGGCAAATTATTGTGATTCCAACTTGATAAAGACAATTTGTGATGACTTGAGCTACATGGGGTCAAGCATAATCATAGAGAAATTAAAATTTTGAGTGCCTGTTTTAGGTCTTGCTTATTTATTTTGCATACGAGAAGTTTCAAACAATTTCTTATATAATATTGATTAGTAATGGTGTCTCCCTTTTCAGCATAACCCAGATGAACAACATCTGTTGTTTTAAAGAAGATGTAGAACTTGGTTTTTGGCTCAAATTTGTTGCATCTTAGAATAGTTCTAAGACTTTCACCTTCACCAGCTCAACTAGCATTAGCCAATTTGTGTCCAACTTGTCTCAAATAAAACCACAGCTCATTCCCTGTAATTATATCACATATTCACCATGAGTCCTTTCTGAAAAGGGCTAAATTTTTCTTACATGCCTTGACTCTATTCTTGCGATTTTGATTGGATTACTCATAGGATATCAAACGTTATGTTAGTTTTCTTTTTTTTAAAGTGTTGCAAATGAGTTTCTGAGAGAAAATCATCTTTTAAACTCTTTCTACCATCTTTAAATAAAGTAACCCACTTGGAAACTGTAGTATACTTTAGTGCTCAGTCACTATAAACTAAAATCAGTTCATCGATTATAGCTTGTGCTAAACTCCTAGTAGAACACTGGTTTTAATATATGCTTGATATTTAAATTTTTATAATAATAACGGTAACAAAATGCTAACAATAATAATAATGGTAACAAAATGCTAACAATTATAATAAAAGGAGAATTTCATAAATAAAGACAATAACAGCAGCAACAAAAATTTAGTAAATAATGACAGCAACAAGATTTAGTACGAAGTAAAGAATAGTTGAATAAAAAGAGATAAATAAATAGATATATAAATAAAGAATGGAAAATATTGGTACTAATATTAATAATATTAGAATGAAAAGTTTAATAAATTTTAAAAATGGCAGATAGAAAACCAGAGGAATTAGATGTAGATGGATAAGTAGTGAATTTCAAAATGTTAAAAATATCAAATTAAAAACTGAAGGATCACGAATTGATATATATAATAAAGAATTTCAATACTAATTTGTAGAAATATTTAATGGTATTTTTTTAACAAAAATTAAAAAGCTTGATTTTGAATTCCCAGAATAAATTAAGAGATTTTAGATCAGGAGGTAGTTTGTTCCATGAGCTAATACATTGATATTTAATGGATTTATTTCTATATTTAGCAGAGTGGTGTTTTGGAATAACTAAGTTTAAGCTACTGATGGAGCGAAGAGGATAGTGACAATTTGTACAGAAAAGAAATTGTTGAATGATAGGGGAAGGCTTTTGTGATGATATTTCCTGACAAATTGGCAGTTAAGGAATGCCACAAGGTCGCCTAATTTTAATATATTGGAGATTAGGTATAGCTCATTAGATTTAAAGTTATTCTACTGAAATTATATTATTTTCAAGGCTTTATTTTGGAGTTGGGACAACTTTAAAATGATTTGTTTATGGGATTGTCCCCATAATTGACATGCATATCTTAGATGGGACCCAAAAATAGCATTATATATATTTAGCAGAGTTTCTAAATTTATACAATGGTGGACTTTAGCTAGCATTCCATTAGATCTGCTAAGTTTTATTGCTATGTCATTCAGATGGCCTTGAAAAAAGAGATAAGAATCAGTTTTAATCCTAAGATATTTAATAGAGTTTAAAGGATAAATTTTTTGTTCGCTTAGTCTGAATTTAAAGTGCTTATTAATTGGTGCCAGATTGGACTTAAAGATGATCAGCTCTGTTTTGTTAGAATTGAGAGAAAGTTTATTAGAACAAAGCCACTGAACAAGATTTCCAAGATCATGATTAATATATTTGTTGATTTTTTTAAGTGATTTGTCAACCAGTAGCATGTTAGCATCATCAGCAAAATGGTAAGCAGTTGCAAATTTAAAAGAAGTATTTAAGTCATTAATGAAAAGAAAAAAAAGAAGTGGTCCTAAAACTGAACCTTGTGGCACGCCATTTGAGCAATTCTGTAAGTAGATTTAGTGCCATTAATGGAAACAAACTGTGCTCAGTTTTGGAGGTATGAAGTAAACCATTTTAGTGGGATGCCCCTGATTCCATAGTATTCAAATTTTGTTAGAAGGATGTAGTGATCCACGGTATCAAAAGCTTTTTGCAAATCTATAAACACCACACATTCAAAATTAATTATTTCCTGTCTTATTGTAATGTTATAGAACAAGTTCTACAAACTTTTTTAACGACCTAAGTATATATATATATGTATATATATATATATATATATATATATATATATATATATACACATACATATATATATATACATACATACATACATACATACATACATATATATTTATTTGTATATATACATATATACATATATATATACATATATATATTTATTTGTATATACTTTTATATATTTATATATATATATGTATATATATATATATATATATATATGTATATATATATATATATATATATATACTATATATATATATATATATATATATATATATATATATATATATATATATATATATATATATATATATATATATATATATATATATATATATATATATATATATATATATATATTAGAATTTGATATAATTAAAATAGATTTTAAGTATGAACTTGCGCTTGCTGGTATAGAACTACTTGTCCATGATCTTTTTACTCTGAAGCTAACTGGTAGGTTTTTTTTCTCCAAAGCTAACTGATAAGTTTTTTTTAAATAATGGATGATTTTGTTTTTCATTTTTAAGTTGTTGTTTGTTTTACTCTTTTTTAATATTAAAATTTGAGTTATTAGAAATTAGAGTAAAGAAAAAAAAGTATATAGATTTTACTGTAATGATTGTTTTAAAACTATGACCAAAACTTTTAAGATTTAGATGCATCTGTTGCTATGAGTTTTTATTTCACAAAATATTTAATCAAGTAACTAATTTTTTTATATTTTTAACTACTTTTGCTTTGATTAGCTTGCTAAAGAAGTAAATAATTTAAATTTTTTAGATTGAAAGATGTTAGTTTTACAGATGAATGCAAGGAAACAAAATACAGCAAAGTTTGTTAATGATATATATATATATATATATATATATATATATATATATATATATATATATATATATATATACATACATATATATATACATATATATATATATATATATATATATATATATATATATATATATATATATATATATATATATATATATATGTATATATATATGTATATATATATGTACATAAATATATATATATATATATATATATATATACATATAGTTCTATAAATAGTTGGCGTTGGGAGTACGTTAAGGTAAAAAATGATTCTTTTGCCAACATAACTGAGTTTTAGAACTCTATGCTCATTAGGACATAATAGAATGAGTTGCCTAGTTGTAAAAACAGAGACACAAGTAAAACACCTGCATTGAGTCAAGAAGGTCCAGCATTGAACATCCTTAACTGGAAACAATGTATTATAAATACATCTACACCAGCCTAATAGATGAAGAAAGGGTGCGAAGCTAGTCAACAGATAAAATCTGTTTATCCTAGAGGCCTTCTACAAGACAGAAGCTTAATGCAAAAAATATATTTATATACTAACATATATATATATATATATATATATATATATATATATATATATATATATATATATATATATATATATATATATATATATATATATATATATTTATATATATATATATATATATATATATATATATATGTATATATATATATATGTATATATGTATATATGTATATATGTATATATGTATACATATATACATATTTGGAAAACATCAAAAGCTATTTTTTGTTATTGTTACACCTAGGATCATTCTCTGGGAAATTATCAATCACTATTGATCTTTCATTGAAATCAAATATAAAATCCATTGCAATGCCAGTACCTGTTAAGGTTGCTTCTTTTTATTTCTTACTATGGATTCCATTCTCTAGCTCTATTAATTTCTAATCTATCTTTGTATGGAATACTATTATCATATTTGGATATTTGGTTCTTCTTTATCTGGCTTTCTTTATTATTGAAAATGTTGTTGGATCTGCTCTTGCTGCCAAGCTTGAGTTTCTATTCCATTGATGTGTAGTTGCACCTCTTTCTTTTTTCTATCAATACTACCATGGCTGCTGCCCAAACAAGCTATTATCATTTGTTCTATCAGCTAAAACTCAATCTTTCATAATTCAACTAGTTTGCATCCTTTTTTTTACTGTAATTGTTCTTTCAAGTTCAAAAACCTTTTATTTTCAAAAAAATTTATCTAGTTTTTTTTCCTCAAACATCAGTGCTTCAGAACTCTTTCCTATCTAAGTTGTACAACTTAGAATCTTTTAAATCTTTTGTCAACAGCATTCTTGCTCTTTAACTCTTTCCTTAGTTTTCTTTTAACTCCCAACTTAATCAACTAAACTCCATACTTAATTAGTGGTTGCTTGCAGCCATGTTATAAGTGAATTTGTATTCTTGCATTAATGAGTAATATGTCAAAATTCAAAAGTTTTAAACTTAAGTTTTTAAACTTTTTTAGAATTAGTCACATTTGATAATTATTTTTAGATATTATCTGTTACTACTTTCAAAACATGGTTTTACTGCGAGGTAGCCTTTTTATTAAAAATATATTTTTTTAAATCTTTAAACTGTTAAAAAATTTCAATGAGTTTTTTTTGTCAATTTGCTTTTGTAGGTTGTTTTTAACAGCAATATTGAAAAAGAGAGTATTGATCCTGACTTGAAAATCAGTCTTCAAGTTGGAAAAGTGAAAATATTTATTATTCCTGAATTTTTAACTCAGCTCTTGGTAATTTGTGTATAATAATAACTATAAGTCTATAATTTTTTACACTGCAGTATTTTTTTAGTTTATGAACATAAAATAGTTTATTAAATAATATAAAACAAATGATGTTGTAATATTTAGGAATCAGTCAATAAGTTTAAAAAAAGTTTTAACTATTCTTCAAATGCTGCAGCTCCTAAGGTACTTTTTTTATCTACTATAGTGTATTAAATAGCATTTTGGTAACAATTTTTGCTCTCAGTAGCTACCTATTTTAGTATGATGTCTCAGTAGCTACCAATTTTAGTATGATGTCAGACTGTTATCAAAGCATGCAATATTATATTATAGGAATACTCCTACAAAAACATAAAACAAAAATAGCAATCAAAATAGTACAATAGTTTAATATTTAAATAAAAACAACAAAAGTTTTGTAACTGGTATACAATGTCATTTTAATATTTTTAATGAAGCATAAAGCAAGCCTATGTAACTAAATTTGGATTTTTTTACATATATCAAAGTTTCATTATAAAATTATTATTTGATTTGCATGTTCTGGTAAAGTTTACATGAAGATTGCTTTGTGGCTATTTAATAAACTTTGGAATGTATCCTTATTTTAAAAATGCATTAATTAAGGAAGTTCAGATAAATACCACCAGCTCAGATTAAAAACAATATTTTACAACAAGAGATCTAAGTGAATCTTTTAATTATATTAGATTATATTAAGATAATAATAAAAATAATGCATATGAAACATTACCATAAATATGCCATTTTTTATTTTCTCCTATGATGAGTCTATGAATTGTATACTTTAAAAGGAGCAGATAGATATTCTAATTTGTTATTGATTACTTGTTACTTTATATTAGACTTTGTCCAACATGCTGGGTTGAGGATGAAGCAGTTGCTAATAAAGCCTAATGGCTTTATTATATATATATTAAAACTTTCAGATTGATGGGTTGGAGCGTTCCAACCCATCACATCTCTGATTGTACCGCACTCAACTTGTTTCTCCAGACAGTGATCTTGTTCATCAAGTTTCGTGTTTTGAAGTTGAAGATATGAGAGAGGGTTATAATCACAATTTTAAAAAATATAGGAAAAAAAGTAGTCTCCTTGACTGCATTGGCCTCCTCGGGTTTAGGAAGACGAGTTCAGTAACAAAAAAAAAATAATAAAAAATGTTAGTATGTAAAGCATGTTGATTTTTAAAACAAATGCAAAAGTTAAATAATTATTGGAACAATAGGTTTTTAATTACAAGTTATTTAAATCCATAAAAACTGTATTTTACCTTTTACGTCGTAAGCAGTGTTCAAAAAGGGAAAAAAACGAAATGGGATGGTTTCCAGTATTTTCAAAATATCATTGCTATATATTTTATACTTTAAAAGGTGGTGGGCTAGCATATCGCCTTATACTGCTTTTAAGTATTTAGTAACAACTATTGTTTGTTGAAAAAACAGAAAAACAATTAAAAAGTACAGTACAGTAAAAAACAAAATACAGTAAACAATATACAGTAAATTTGTTTTCCAGTTCTCTAGTGTAAACAGGATATAAAAATGTGTTTAAAAGTAATGATTGGATAAGAATTAAATCTTAAAAAGTATAAAAAGAGAATTACCACTTCCACCTCATCCCCAACCTAATGGCCATAGACCCCAATCTGTGCTAGCTTGAATGTATCTCCACTTATCCCCGCAATTACAACAACCCAATCAATGAGTTTTTATCATTGAATCTACTCCACCTAGCTATTCAACTTTTCCTTACAATTAGGTAGGTGAGAATAAGTTTTGTTAAAAACAATTTGTTAAAAAAAAGTATAATATTTAGTCTTACTCAGCATTTTAAACATGTTTTTTGAAAAATACACTGCTTTGAGAAGTCATTGCAAAACAAGTTTCTTTATTTATGGTAATGTTTCATATGCACTATTTTTATTATTATCTTAATATAATCTAATATAGTTAAAAGATTCACTTAGATCTCTTGTTGTAAAATATTGTTTTTAATCTGAGCTGGTGGTATTTATGTAAAACATAAATTATATTAAAAGTATCTTATAAAATAAATGCGTATTGCATCATGCATGTCGTGCATTTGTTTGTTTACATAAAGAACAATAGAAATACGCTATTATTGGTAAGTATTAAACCAAACAAATTAAAAAATGGAACAGATGCAATGGAAGTTTTGTGTTTTAGTTTTATTCAATTAATTCAGACTAAAAATGAAAATCGTTAGAACTTAGAGATAAGTTACATAAGCACTTTCAAAAAATGATGTATGTATATAACTATATATACATATATATATATATATATATATATATATATATATATATATATATATATATATATATATATATATATATATATATATATATATATATATATATATATATATTAGGGTGGTAGTCAAAAATTAAATTTTCAGATTTTGTCTGGAACAACCTCTAGTCCTATTCCTATTGATCTCCTGAACTCATGTGTAAAATTTCATAAAAATATTCCATCATTAAAGGGTGCCACACACCAACTGATAAAATCACATGTACGCGATAGAAAAGATAGCCGTGTAAATTAATGTGTTGTTGAATATTATTGAAATCTTTAAATAAATTTTTTTATCTGTAAATCCATTTTGAACACAACCAGAAGTCTTTTCAATAAGGTGTACTCTTTATGTTTTTTTTGAGAATCTGACCAGTTGTTAAATTTATCAACTAATTAATGTTCTGTATATGAAAAATATTTATAAATTTCCAAATACAGATAAAAAAAACAGAAATTTTACTTCATAGCATTTTTAGAAATTTGTTACATTCAAATAGTTAAATTTTTATAGTGCTTAATTATTAATTACTTAGCTGCAGCCCACTTACTTATTTTTTCTATCCCAGAATTCCTTTTAATTTGCCACCAAACCGCCATTTTGTATGTTTATCCCTATCAGACTACCAAAATAATTATGTTAACTAAAAAATTTTATTTTTAACAATTTTGCAGTGGAATATCTCAATTGTGAAAAGTCAGTATACATTTAAGTTGTTATTTTGTAATATAAATTATGTAAACTACTTTGAATTTTATTTTATATAAATTCATATCTCTAAACTCAAAAAAGATACTGAATAATGGATATCACTGAATATATACTAAATGAATAAAATTTTATAACTTTTGCAATTCACATCATGCTTATTGCATAACTTTATTTGTATTTTTCTAGATTAATAAATATCAGAAAATGTCACAATCAAAACCTGCAACTAGATCTGCAACCAAAATTTACCTTCTCGGTTTCACAAATGCCTCCATTAATGGTACTAGACTACCGTCACAAAAGCAAGCATTACAGTTTTTCTTCCCTCAGTTGAAAATAAACAAAAAAACCGTGCGAGAAAGTTCGGACATTACTATTAAAACAGTTGCTGATTTTTGGAACAAAGCTTACATGCCAATGACAACATTGCAACATGCAATTGCGAGGCTAGAGAAAATATACAACAAGTGGAGAAATCTACAAAAGGAGATGTGTTTAACTCATTAGCTGGACCATCTACTGGACCAGACATTTTGATGTTTAAAAGGTTTCAAACAGCATGGCCATCAATCGCTCGTGACAGATATGAAGACGGTATATCAGATCCTGAAACAGCTTTAATTTTTAGCAGCAACAGAGAAATGTTGAAAGAAGCTATTGATTTCATTCAGAACTGCTTGCTGACAGAGAACCAGCCTCGTGATGATTATAGGGAACTTTTAGAACTGTCTTTGATCTACCTGGGTCATATTCCTCCTCGCGGGGTTCATTTTATGGCTCCTGGGGCTATGCATCGGGCCAGATAGATGGCCAAGGCTATTTATTCAATCAAAATTTTTCTCTTCAGATCCCAGTTTCGCATGACAAAGCGTGAAATAAATTTATCACATTTCTTGAATATTTTTGTCTGCTTTGTCTCAACTCATGGTTTACTGCTTCGCTGTCCATTCAAGCTCCACTGAATGATCTCATGTGCCTTAAACGACTCACACAATTCAGGACAATAAATTTAAATGTTGCGAATGTAGCGATAAAGGCATTGTCTCGTCATATGTGGTACCTCAGTGAGGAACTGATTGCCTTTAGCTTTTTTGATGATCGTGTTGATGCAGCTACAAAATACGAGATGGTAAATGCAATGAAAACAAAAACTGGAAATGGAATTCCTGCAAAACGTGTTCAACTACGTGAAAACAACATTTCATCATCAGAGCTTGCTGATTTCATTAACTCGAACACCATGAGGTTTTTTGTTATACTGGGTATCTCAACTTCTTGGCTCGAATTGGATTCATCTTTGTGGAACGAGGACCAAGTTTTTATTGCAGCTAAGCATTTTGTAGCCGGTTTGAGCGTTGTGAATGACAGAGCAGAGAGAGGAGTTGCTCTTATCCAAGACTTTAACCAAATTCTAACAAAAGATGAAGGACAAAAGCAAGCACTTCTCCAGGTTGTGTCTGAGCATCGAAAACAGTTTCCAGATGCCAAGAAATCCACTGTTGTTAAACAGGACTAAATAGTCATTTTTCCATTCAAAACAAAATGAAAAACTAAAATGATATTGAAATTATAGTTAATTTTTCATGGTTTTCAATGTTCAATACTTTGTTATTTAAAAACTTTTGAATTAAAATAGTTTATATAAAAAAATTTTTTAAAGTGCTAACAGCCATTAGCGTCAACCTTAGTAAAACTTTCAACCCTGTGTGGCACCCCTTAATGATGAAATATCCTTCTCAAATTTTGCACATAAGTTTGTTATGCTAAAAGGAACAAAAATAGAGGTTGTCCTATCAATTTACTTTGAAAAAGTTTTTTGAGCACCACCCTAATATATATATATATATATATATATATATATATATATATATATATATATATATATATATATATATTATATATATATATATATATATAATTTTATATATATTTTGATCAAAATTTGATCAGTTACCATTATAATTACCATACCACATCATCTTCTATGCAATTGAGCATGAGCTAACATGGGCTACCAAGCACTTTCATGACACCCTGGGCATAGCAGCAATTAAGCGCATATAATACAAGCATGCATTTTTTTCAATTAAAAGTAATTAATTTCTAATACTGTTAACTAACATTCATACATAACTAACATTCATATTTTCAAAAAAACCTGGATCTTATCTGGAATAAATAACACTTTTGCAACACATTCACTGATTAGAAATAATTAACAGATTCTTTGAAATCAGTATTGAATTTTTTAATCTCTTATTTTATAGTGGCTCTATAATCATTTTTCTAAATCAATTTTAGTTTACTTAAAGGTCATTGATCTTCTGCAGCAGGTACTGGCATTGGGTTAAAAAATTGGAATTAGAATTTATATAGATTGGATATTAGGCAGACCCTTTGAGTACATTTGGTTGAGAGATCCTAAAGTGTTTCCAGAAGTGAAAAATGAAGACTACTTTAAACTATTAAATTATCTTTCATAAAGTTGTTTATTTTCAAGTTTTTACAGGTTTTTGATCTTTTAAAAATGATAAATGAGTATCTTAATAAAACAGTTTTACAATCTCAATTTTAATATAAGTTTATTAAATAAAATGACATAGCACAACTTTAAAGGTATAAAAAACAGGTTCATTTACTGAGGTGGCAGATAATCTCAATTCAACAGTGCGAGGGAGTCTTTTGATAATACTAGGTGGGTGGTTTAAATGTCATGTCAGTAATTGAATCTGTTTTTCATAATGCGTAATTAAAATAATTTTTCAAAAGTGTGACTATAATTGTAAACTGAAATACCAACCTCAAGTTACTTTGACTAAAAACAAAAGTTGAAAGCGAAAAGTCATATGGTACAGCACTCCATTTAGTCAAAATGTGGAAAAAAAAATAGGCAGTCGTTTACTTGCATTAATTGAGTAGCACTTTCTAGTAAAAACCATAAATTTAACAAAATATTTAACTAAAATTCAATCAAAGTTAGTTATAGCTGTATGCAAAACGTAAAGTCTATATATAGTTCACATAATCACAAGATTTTACACAGTGATACATATTTGAATGCAAGAACTTGCAACTGCATTACATTAGATTTGCCTATTAAACAATCAGTGTTTATTAAGTAATATTGTTTTTCAGGCTACTGTGATGAAAATCCTAATCTTAAAGAAAAAGAAAAAAATGTATTTCGGTATCAGCGAGACATCATTCAAACTTAGATACGCAACTCATTTAAAATCTTTTAATGCTGTGAAATACAGAAATGATACCAAACTTTCTAAGGAGATTTGGAGTTTAAAAAAAACCGACATAAAGTACACAATAAAGTGGAAAATCATAAAACACTGGAAACCTATTAAAACAACATCCAAAATTTGTAACCTCTGCCTTCATGAGAAATTTATAATTTTATATCACAAAGAAAGCAAGCTGCTCAATAAAAAAGATGAAATATTATCTAAGTGTCGACATTCCAACAAATTTCTACTGTCCTCTTTTGATACTAGAGAGTTAATAGTTACATCTTTTATTATTTTAAATTCATTTATTTTATTTATTTTATTAGTTTTTATTATTTTTAATTCATCTATTAGGCTGGCGCAGATGTATTTTTAATACATAGTTTCCAGTTTAGGATGTTGAATGCCGGATCTTCTTGACTCAATGCATGGGTTTTGCTTGTGTCTCTGTTTTTATAACTAGGCAACTCTTTCTATTATCTCCTAATGAGGGTACAGCTCTAAAACTCAGTTTTATGGTTCTGAGGCCAGCTGGTAGTCAGATTTCCCAAACTCTGTGGTAGCTCTCAGAGAGGCTGATTCCATCAACAGCTGAAAAATATCAAAGTATTAACAGTGCCATGTTGCGCATGGATGGTGTCCCTGTTTGTACTTTTGGTGTGCATTGCAGAGGCCACATTTGGAGCCCTTTGTTACAGCTTAGGGTTTATTAGTAGTAATGAGGCAATTGCTTGGGCTATTAAACGGTGTTCTGAGTACTATCTATGCTTTGAGTCAAGTTCTTCAATCTAATTTAAAAATGAATAAAGTACCAAAAACTATAAAACACAAACAACCATCATCACCACCAAGTTCTCTAAACCTATCATTCACTAATATTAGTGGCCTAAGTAACTTTTCTTCTGTTGAGTCTTATCTCTTGCAAAGTTCACCAGACCTATTTGCTCTTTGTGAGACTAATTTGAGTTCGGCTGTCTCATCTTGTGATCTTAGTGTTGATGGTTATCTTCCTCTAATTCGTAAAGACTCCAATAGTCACATGCTTGGCCTCGGCATTTACATTTGTAAGAATTCACCCATTTGTCGTGAAACTAGGTTTGAATCCACAGACTATTCTTTTATGTGCTTTCGTTTAGCACCACTTCACTCTATTGCCTTTTTCTTTGTTCTATATCGCTCTCCTTCATCTCAAGACTGCACTCTTTTTGACATTATTTTTGATCATATTGACCAAGCCCTCTCTCTTTATCTATCAGCTAATATAGTTGTTGTCGGTGAATTTAATGCCAACCACTCTGAATGGCTTAGCTCTAGTGTCAGTGACTCTGCAGGCATTAAAGCCCACAACTTTTGCCTTTCTCAATCTCTAACTCAATTAGTCAACTTTCCAACTCGCTTTCCTGACAACCCAAATCATCTACCTTCTCTACTCGACTTATGTCTTGTTTCTGATCTTAGTCAGTGCTCAGTTTCTCCACATTCACCCTTAGGTTCTTCTGATCACAGTTTGATCTCTCTAAAACTAATATCTCATTCTTCTTCATCACCTGAATCCCCCTATTATCGAACCTCTTACAACTACAGTAAAGCTGACTGGGATTCTTTTGGTGAATTTCTTCGTGATGGCCCTTGGGTAGAAATCTTTTGTCTTCCTGTCGACAAATGTGCTTCATACATAACTTCGTGGATTCAGGCTGGCATGGAATCTTTTGTTCCCTCTCAACGATTCCAGGTCAAGACTCACTCTCCTCCATGGTTTTCCTCACACTGTGCTGCTGCAATTGCCAATTGAAACTGTTACTTCCATATATATTAGCAAAACAATTCTCCAGAAAACAGACGTCTGTTTATTATTGCGAGAAACAATTGTAAAAAGGTTTTGTCTAACGCCAAAACCCGCTATTCTCAGGTCATAAAATCTTGTATCTCATCTCAAAAATTAGGCTCTCGTGACTTCTGGAGAATCTTTGATAATATTAATAATAAGGGCAAATCTGTTACTCCACCTCTCTTGTATGGTTCAGACTTTGTCACCTCATCTAAAGACAAAGCCGAGTTGTTTGCTAAAAACTTTTCATCAATATTATCTCTTGATTCCACTAGTTGCGTTCTACCTGATATTGCCAACAAACAGGTTGATCCATTGCTTGACATTCATATCACTCCAGCATCTGTATCTAAGTGATTTCCTGCCTAGACTCTTCTACAGCTTGTGGCTCGGACAACATACCTGTTATTGTCTTGCAGAAGCGTTCTTTGGAGCTGTCGTCTATACTCTTAAAACTATTCAACAAGTGCCTATCAGAGTCTTGCTTTCCAGCCTGCTGGAAAGTGGCATCTGTTATCCCTATCTTCAAAAATTCTGGAGAGCGATCTGATTTGTCTAACTACCGTCCCATAAGTCTTCTTCCTATCATAAGCAAGGTTTTTGAATCTTTAATTAACAAACACTTAATTTCTCATCTTGAATCTAATGACTTACTTTCTTACCATCAGTATGGATTTTAATCTTCTCGTTCTACAGCTGATTTGCTAACAGTAATAATTGACAAGTTTTATTGCTCTTGACATTTCAAAAGCTTTTGATAAAGTTTGGCATGCTGGTCTTCTCCATAAGCTTTCTTCTTATGTTGTATCCGGCAACATCTTTAAAATCATTGAATCCTTCCTTTCCAATCGTAGCATAAAAGTTGTCCTCGATGTACAACACTCTCCCTCTTATTCTGTAACTTTAGGGGTTCCTCAAGGTTCTATCCTTGGCCCTATACTCTTTTTTATTTACATTAACAATCTTCCAGATATTCTTACATCTAAGGTGGCATTGTTTTTTTAATGATACTACTGTTTATTCTTGTCGTGATAAGAAACCAACACTCTCTGATTGCTTGGAGGGGGCATTTGAGCTTGAAAAGGATCTCACTTCTGCTACAGAATGGGGCTCACAGTAGCTGGTGAACTTTAATTCAGATAAAACTCAATTTTTTTTAGCCAATCGTTATCGCAATAATTTAGATCTTCCTATATTTATGAAGGGTGATGTACTCGATGAGTCACCTACTCTTCATCTTCTAGGATTAACTCTTACTTCCAATCTTTTTGGAAACCATATATCAAATCAGTTGCAAAATTAGCATATGCTAAGGTTGCATCTCTTTATCGAGCTTGTCACTTTCTTACTTCGGATTCTATTCTCTATCTCTATAAATCTCAAATCCGGCCTTGTATGGAATATTGTTGCCATATCTGGGGCGGATCTTCTAATCATGCCCTTTCTCTTTTAGACAAGGTGCAAAAACGCATTGTAAACATAATTGGACCTGCTCTTGCAGCCAACCTCCAACCATTATCACATCGTTGCAATGTTGCTTCTCTTTCTCTTTTCTACAAATACTATAATGGGCACTGCTCTAAAGAGCTAGCGTCTCTTGTGCCATCTACTAAAATTCATTCTTGTGTTATTCGTCATTCAATTAAGTGTCATCCTTTTTCTGTGACTCTTCCTTAGTGCTCCAAAAACGCTTATTTGTCTAGTTTTTTTCCTCGAACATCAGTTCTTTGGAATTCGCTTCCTTCATCTTGCTTTCCTGATTCATATAATTTTCAATCTTTTAAGTTGTCCGTCAATCGTTATCTTGCTCTACAATCTTCATATTTTCTCTTTCAGTAACTTCCAACTTTAATTAGTGGCTGCTTGCAGCCTTGTTGGAAGCGAAGATGTTTAAAAAAAAAAAAAATCGTAAAAGAGTTTGTTTTTAAACCATTTTTTCTAACGGTTTTTTTATGTATTTGATGGCTGATGATTGCTGTGGATGGCAAGAAGCTTTAAGTGCTATTAGTAATGTTTTTTATTTAAATAAAATTTAAAAATTTATTGCTCCATTATAGTAATATTGAGCACTGTTTTAAGTTCAGGAGTTTTTGTATTATTTTAATATAATATAATACATAAACAACCAACCAATATATATATACAGTATGTGCCAAAATTGTCACCATGTTTGAACAAAGAAATATTTTTTTTTCTCAATAGAAAAGCTGCGAAGAAAGATGAAATTTTAGTTTTGGTTATTAAATTTAAGACTTAGCTAACTGAAAATATTGCTTTTTTTTAAATTTAGAGGATATTGAATTTTTTTTTTATTTTTTTATGTGAAGAGCTAATGGTGACAATTTTGTCGCAAATGAAAGCAAATAACATATTTGTAGCAAATAACAAATTTGTAGTAAATAACATATATGTTGTAAATTAATATCGAATGTATCCTTCCTTAGATTTAATTACAGCCTGAATTCTTTCAGGAACACTAGCAACCAATTTGCGGCATTCCTCGGGTGTAATTGAGTACCAAACCTCTTGTACACAAGCCCAAAGTTCATCCTTATTCTTAGGTGGAGTAGGAAAATTGTAGACCCGTTGTTTAACTATTGCCCATAAATTTTCGAGTGAGTTAAGATCAGGGCTTTGTGCTGGCCAGTCAACAGCTTTCAATTTCTTCTTGTGAAGGAATTTAATGGTCTTATCAGCCTTATGCTTGGGGTTGTTGTCTTGCATGAACATTGTGTTACATACAGCTCTGCCCTATTTTCGAAGAGACTTGAAATATCCAACCTTAAGGATTTTGATATAGTCATCAGCGTTCATTGTTCCATTAATTTTCACTAATTCACCAACTCCACAAGCACAAAAACATCCCCAAAACAAGAGTTTTTATCCAAAACAAGAGTTTTTCTGATCCAAACATATTAGTTTTACTTTCATCTGTCCGAATCCAGTCATAAAAGTCATCAAAAGTCATGTGTGCATGAAGTTTAGCATAATTTAAACGGCTTCTTGATCTTTCTTCTGGATCGAAAACCAATTCTTTTGAGCTCTCTATTGATTGTCCGCACTGAAGCATGAATCCCATAGCTGTTATTCATTAAATTAGTAACATCCTTTGCAGTTTTAGACTCTCCTGAAGCAATTAAACAAGCGATTGTTCTTTGGTCTCTTGGTGATTTGGATTGGTCTCTTGAGTGATTGTTCTTCGGTCTCTTGGTAAAAACTTTCTTTCGACTACTTTTAGGCTTATTTACTTATTATTACTAAATTATTGCGCAATTTGATTATATATATGAGATTATGAGACTTTCCGAACTCAGCAGCGATTTCATGATAAGATTGTCCGGATTTAAGCCTTTCCACAGTATTTTTTTCTAGTTCAAGATTTATTCTCCTCATGATGATAATAACAATACTTTTTTTATGTTTTGTAAACAAAATCAAACTTTAAATGATATTTAATCGTTAAAAATTTGTGACTAAAATGATTGAGTTGATAACTCAATCATTTTAGTCATAAGGCTATTAATTTATGTTGTGTGCCTAATTAACTGTGGACAAATATGTTAATTGTTTTCATTCGCGACAAAATTGTCACCATTAGCTTTTCACATAGAAATTTAAAAAAAAATTCAATAACTTCTAAATTTAACAAAAAGCAATATTTTTAGTTAGCTAAGTCTTAAATTTAATTAATAACACTAAAATTTCATTTTTCTCCACAGCTTTTCTATTAAAATATATATAAAATATTTTTTTGTTCAAACATGGTGACAATTTAGGCACATGCTGTGTATATATATATATATATATTTATATATATATATATTTATATATATGTATATATATATATATATATATATATATATATATATATATATATATATATATATATATATATATATATATATATATATATATATATATATATATATATAATAAAAGTTACAAAAAATTACGCCTAATAGAACTAAAGTCATGGTTAAAAGATTGCGAATACCCTGATGAAATTATAGAAAAAGCATTCCATAATGCAAAACTACAAGGACCAGCACCATAAAAGGAATCTAAAGAAATATTTCCTTTAGTGACAACATTCTATAGTAATTTCAATTGCCAATCTTTTATAACAGAAGCTAACCTTTTGCTCAAAGTATCTTATAATGAAAGAATTAAAAATGTTTTTCTAATATTCACCTGGTAGTAGCTTTTAAGCAACCTCCTAACTTACTAAGAAGACTTACTTCTCCAAATTATTGAAGTAACTAGTAAGAAGATTGGCATATTCAATTGCAAAGATATTTGGTGCAAAATTTGCAAACTATACCTTCAAGAAGTAGATAAGTTTAAAACATCTAACAGTACTATTTGGAAAGTGAAAAGTCACATCACATGCAACAACAAAAATGTAATTTATTACATAAAATGTTTAACATGCAAAAAACAAACATATACTGGTAAAACTAATAATTTAAGATTACATATAATGAACATATTTCCAGTTGCACAACTGGATTATCAACTGATTGATTTGGCAACTATGTTTATACTTGTCAACGTGTCCACAAAAGTGTAATTAAACCTTTTTTCCAACTTTTCGTCTTTCTTGAGCTTAACAACGAAAGTTTTTTGTTATCATATGAAAAGCATTTGCACAATCAAAAACATGATACATTTAATTGATGTGTCTATAATTACAATTCAATCTTTCAAACCTGTCTATAATTACAATTCGATCTTTCACAATCAGTAGCTACCCATAGCAACAATATGAAAATTAAGTTATTTTTATTTTTAATACAAATATCTTGCAAAATAATATATATATATATATATATATATATATATATATATATATATATATATATATATATATATATATATATATATATATATATATATATATATATGTAAAACTATGGAATTAATTTTAATTATAAAAACTATATTTTTATGTTTATTTCAATTTTTACTCTAAATTTTTATGTTGTTATGACTTTATTTCAATTTTTACCCTAGGGTATTACAAATAGAAGTTTAAAAATCCAATTGATAATGTCATTAGATGCTTCAGACATTTACCTTCCTATAAGCAGGCTATCTTCAAACTTTTTTATGATTGACCTTGGTCGTATTGATATATCAACTTCTATTTATAAAGATAAAATATTTCTTTATGACAAGTTAAAAGTTGATGTTAATGGCTTTAAGTTTTTAAGGTAAATTTACTAATTAATTTTATATGCTTCGAACACAATATTATGATTCTTAAAAACTCTATATATATTCTAACAATATATAATGTATATATTATGTTTTACATTTTTATAATATAGTAAATATGTTTATGCTTTTAAAGTTCATGATATAAAAGTTTTATACAATATATAGATATAAATAGATGTATAAATATATTTTTTAGGAATCTTGAAGAAATCATTTTTCCATTATCAATACAAATTGAGTGTGAGCGATCATTGAACAAACCTTATCAAGATATAAAGATAAAAATTCATCTTGCAATTATATCAGTAAAAATATTTTTTATTAACATATGCCCTATAACACAAAACTTTATTTATTGTAAATCTAAATAGTACTGTCAATATATTAAAGTTTTCATTATTGACTTTTATGGTCAACTTGTAACCTTTAGTACTTCAATTTTTTTTTTTTTTTTTTGAGGAGTTAAAGAACTAGTATAATTCTGCAAAAAGTTTTACCAGTCGCGGACCGGCTCCACAAAGCACCGGGAGAATTCCTGGTGGGGGTAAATTAGTTCGGTCAAAAATTTCAAAATGAGTGAATGCAAGAAAAGAAAGGGAGGAATTGAAAAAAATTTATCTAATTAGAATTCAAATATTTTCCCAGGTTTTATCAATTTTTTAACCCATTTCTATACTTTCTTTTTCGTTTTCAAGCCTCAGTCTGCCCCCTGGTTTTATATTATTTTTGAAATCACACTGAATATATAATGTACACATATATACATTATATATGTACATTGTACAAGTATGTACTACACTGTTTTTTTTATAAATCAGTGTGTATATTATTTAAAATAAGAGTTTTAAACAAAACAAAAATATTATAAAATAATCTATTGTTTCTTCAGGTTTTTAAACCTGTTATTTCTTATGATTTTTATCAGAAATAAAAATACTCTTTATTTATACAAATTGTAAACAAATGTTAAAAAAACAAACAAAACCTGGATCTCAAAATAAGCAAAATTATATAAATCATAAATCATCATTTTGTATTAAAGTTTTTATTAAAATGATTATTAAAAAAGTCTTTTTTTTTTTAAACAAATTTTTATTGTATAAGCTGTGCTAAGTTGTATTTTTATATTTTTAATGAAAATCTAAAGAAATAATAGATTTAAAAGCTTGAAGAAATAATAAGCTATTTTTAAATTGCAAGTTTTGAGTATTATTTTTCCTAAATGAATATTAATATTTATAAATTAGGTAAAAATTCACAATGATGTTCTTAATGATGGATTTCTCTTCTTGGATATATTTGGTATCTTAAAATCAAATCCTGCTGGTAACATTTATAGACTTACTTACTATATATATATATGAAGACCTCAGTGCAAATAAAATGTGACAAAAATTTTATTTTTGATTAAGATTTTAAATAATTTAATCAAAACATAAATTTTTTAAAAATATTTTCCTTTGCTTTAAATAAAGATTTTTATTAATGATTTATAAATACTTTCTCAAAACTTTTTAAATGTGACAACGCTGGTTTTTCCACTGAGGTCAAAACATGTTGTTGAAACTGAAAAAAATTGTTACATTTATATATATATATATATATATATATATATATATATGTATATATATATATATATATATATATATATATATATATGTATATATATATATATACATATATATATATATATATATATATATATATATATATATATATATATATATATATATATATATATATATATATAGATATAGATATAGATATATATATATATATATATATATATATATATATATATATATATATATATATATATATATATATATATATATGTATATATATATATGTATATATATATATATATATATATATATATATATATATATATATATATATATATATATATATATATATTTGGTGTGCAAAAGATGCTGGCTAGTAATATTTTTTACACTAAATTATTTTGAAAAAAGATTAATGACTTTTACTATATTATACTTTATTCAAATACATGCTATAATAATAATTATAGCATGTACTGGAATAAAGTATAATATAGTAAAAGAATATCATAAAAGAATATATTTACATGTACAAATGTGGTTTCCAACCACATAATATAACTGATGGTCTAGGACAATCAAAGACATATTTACGAATAATAGTGCATTGAATGTTTACATTTAACTCACCAAAAGTTTGAAGCATAAACATAAACAGGCAAGCAAAGGTTTAAATAAGAAAAAATCAACAGCAACTTATACAGCAACCATATGGAAGCATAAAAATGGCTTGGTGTACACAAATTTAAATTTCGGAGGGTAATAAAAAAGAGTTTATTTCACTATTATCTATAGGTAAATCATTAATCAATGTTACTATTGTTCAAAAGATATATATGTAACAAAACAAAGCAAAACAAAAAAACAACTAAAAAATCATTAAACAAAAATCATATTTCAAGAAAACTGCCACCAATATTGCATGCAAATGATGAAAGCCTAGCTCTTACTAACCTAAAATGTTAGTACTATTGTTAGTAATGTTGTACTGTGACATAAAAACTTTTTAAAAGGTATGGCTACAAAATATTTACATAAAAGTATAATTAAAGTTTATAATTAGAATACTTGGACTAATGATTTTTCTTGTAGTGCAAAGTGGCAGTTTTATAAGCCTTCGCACAAGTAAATATAATAATTATAGTAATAATTTACATTAAATTATAGTAATAATTTACAAACATAAAATAGTATTATTTTACTGTATTATTTTGTGTCCTATATTTCATAGTATCAGCTATATAATTAAAATTCATTACTTATTTAAAAAAGTAGACTGCAAAATCTTGTTAGTTGGATATTTTTGCATGCCACTGTATACACACACACATGCACACACATACATATATATATATATATATATATATATATATATATATATATATATATATATATATATATATATATATATATATATATATATATATATATATATATATATATATATATATATATATATATATATACATAATGGTTAATAAATGATAAAAAGTCTAAGATTTTTTGTTTAATAAATTGTGAAAAAACCTATTGGTTTTATGGTAAAATTAGTGTTGATAAGTAAGTAGTAGATAAATAAACTTTATTATTATTATTATTTTTATAATTATTAATACCATTATTATTAATATTATTATTATTGTTATTGCCTGTGAAAAATAAGTTGAACCTAACAATAGTGAGAATACCAATTTCAAGATTTCAATTCGAGCTTATAAAAACGACCAAAATTTTTAAATATGTCACTCATAAAAAGATTAACAACATTCTTTGTTTTTGACAATATTTTTTTTTTGACAGTATTTTTTTATGTCCATCATTTTTATAATAATTTTTATGACAATTTTCTTAAACACAAATTTTTAATTGAATCAGACCAATTAAATTTGATTTAAGATAACAATTTATAAAATAAAACAGGCAAAATAATTATTTTTTGTTTAAAAATCCTTAAACTATTGTACCATGTTGCTCATATTAGATGTCGCAAATGCAGGCAAAAAAATGTGAAGCTGTTACTTAAATGATTGATGAAAAAATTAATTTAAAAGAAACTTTTGAACATCATTTGATGATGAGGAAAACTTTTATTCTATTTTTACCTTGGACAAATTTTGATAACAGTTTTAAAAATTGTAAAAAAGTCCGTTATTTGTAAAATATTAAGTTCAAAAATGTTTTAAAACATGCATTAGTTACTACTTTTTAGGGAATGGTGAATGTTATGTACCATGTGTATAGGCTATAATTTTGACTAGTTAAATTTCAATTTTTGCCAGTTTGCATATCGTAGGCAAGAAGTTAATTGTGTTAAATAAAAATATTGGGCCAATTAAAAAAAAAAAAACGTGATAAAAACAGCATTTTAAAAAAATGTGATAAAATTTATTTGAAAAGAAAATAATATGAAAATAAAATATGCAGTGTAAATGATTAATGGCTCTGTGCCTGTTATCTAAAAATTTGGTTAAATACAATATATGGCTACTCTGGGATGAAATTAGACACATTCCAGCTAAGCATTTAAGTTCATGATTTGAGGTAAAATACAAATATTTGAGGTAAAATACTATTATGAAAGTCTTTATTATATAATAAAAATAAACTTTGCATTGAAATAAATTCTGGGCTAATTTTCAAAGTTTATATTGGACTGGTCTTTTTCTACATAAGTGAGCAGTTTTTAAACTAAAGTATGATTTTAAGTCAATTAAATTGAGGTTTTCACCCTGCCCAATTTTTATAATTGTATAAAATTTTGTATATGTATTAACATAATATTGATAATTTTTAGACAATGAATGTATAGTTTTAAACTCTACAACTGCAAAACCTAGTTTATTAATCCATGCTGATGTTAATGAGGTTAATGAATAAGAAATTTAGAATTTTTAAACTTTATGTTAAATTAATTGCATTCATTTTAAATTGTTACATTTGATTAATTGTATTAACTATACTTATGTTGCTAGGTTTTAGTTATCATAAGCACATTAATAGAGCGTCCACTTCTGACAGTTTGTCTTCAAAAGCTGACTTTAATTTCTGAAAACTGTGCAGATGCAAAAAAATCTCACTTTACATTCAAACATATTGAAATTAAAAGTTATGATAATGAAGAAACAAGTATTTGATTTTGTCAATCAAAACATGTTGAATTTTAATTAATAAATTCGTTTTTTTTTTTTTATTTAAAATTTATATTCATTTCAATAAAGGAATTTTAATTAAACAAAATCTTTTTTAAAACATTTTTCAGAAATTCTTTTGACTTCATCTCTTGATGGTGGTAATATGAATGCAGTATATTATGTAAGTCAACAATTATTATGCTGTATTTTGTTGTATTCATTCCTTAAATAAATGCTTTACTACTTTTGTTTGCATATTTTTCTGAAATGTTCATTTATTTTTTGCATATATTTTTGTGATTTTAGGGCACAACCGATAAGAATCAAGATTTAAATATTTTGTTAGGCCATGTTTTACTTTTTTTGGATGATTGTGCAATACGTAACATAATATTATATACAATGCCACACATAAAAAGGTAAAATATTTTGAATGATTGTGCAATACATAACATAACTTTATATACAAAGCCATGAATAAAAAGGTAAAATCTTTTTCAGATTATTGTAACATAATGCTATATACTAAGCCGCTCATAAAAAAGTAACATTTTAACTGCTAAACTTAATTTTAAACCCAAAGTCCTCATTTTTAGGTATTAATTTTCTGTTTGTATTTTTTTTTAATTGAACTTTAATATTTTTTAGTTTTTATAATGTGTTTACAATTTCTGGAGAAATCAATAATATATGTTTTGAAAATAAAGTTAGCAATCAAATCGAAAGTAAATCTTTTTGTTTTCAGTTTAATATAAAATAATTGAAAACTATGCATCTTGATTTCTTACTGTGAATAAATTTTAGCTCATCTTAATATTCATGCAACTGTTATATCATTGTCTATGACTTGGTGTTGTTCAGATATTAGTTTAGCAGTCACAAGAATGAAAGGTTCAATAAATTTTTTATTGTCATGCTTGCTTAATAACAACATTTTATCAATAGTTCTGTGGTTACTGTTTTTACTAGATATTGTTTTAATGGCATTCTTGACAGAGAAGATTACTTCTTATAAATTAAGGTTGCATTTTTTTTTTCGACTGAAAGTAAAAACATATTTTAAGATTTGTTACTTTTATTAATATAATATATTATATTGTACATAAAAATCAACAAATTCTACAGATTAAACAGTTTCTGTATTGAAGATCTGTCACACAAGAGTTTATACAATCAAGTATGTTAATATTTTTTCTTTTGAATGATTTTTGAGTTATAACATTTTTTTTTTAATACAATACTTATTTATTTTTTATATATACAAGTATAATCATTCAATTGGAAAAATAAACCAATGAGTATTAACTATTAGAGTTGACAGGGGCTATTTTAGGTAAATAATTTGGGCAGTGGTACCCCCCATGGCAGTGCCACAAGGGGTTACTATGGGGGTAAGGAAATTTGGCAGAAGCATTGCTGTATGTAGGCATTTTTTTTGCAAAAAAATTTCTGAATTTGAGCTAAGCTACCTCATGAATATTCATGAGGTAGCAAACAAGGTTATTACATAATATGCTTATAATAAGATAAACAAGATATGTTTATAATATATGTGAGGTTTCATTTTTAGGTTTTATAATATATGGTAATGAGGTTTCATAATATATGGGATAATATATGTGAGTTTTCATTTTTAGGTTTAATAATATATGGGAGGTTTCATTTTTAGGTTTCATGATATATATGAGCTTTCATTTTTTAGGTTTTATAATATATGTGAGCTTTTAATTTTTAGGTTTTAATTATGCTTGATGATAATGCGCTTGTATTAGAGGTTTGACAGTTGTTTTTTTTATTTTAAAACTTTTAGTATCTTTTTAGTTTTAAGTTAAAATATATTTTAAATATATAGTTTTATAAATACATGTTCATGTGGTTTACAACAATTACATGTGCTTTACAACAATTATATATGGTTTACAACAATAATATGCAGCTTACAACAATAACATAGAGTTTACACCTATAACATGTGATTCACAGTAACAACATATGGTCTACAACAGAGTTGTTAACAAGGCCAAATATTGCAAGGTTAAATCCAAAAAAAGGCCATATGTTGTTAGGTCAAGGCCAAAATTTTATGTCAAAGCCAAGAAAAAATGTTACATTGTTACAAAATTTTTATGGTTAAAGCCAAGGACAAGCCTATGTTGCTTGGCTAGTACCATGCAGTGTAACACCGAATCCCAGATCAAATGTTGCAGGTTTAATTTTTGGCTTTAAGGCAAGGATAAGGCCAAGGATTCAGAAAACTGGCCTACAACAGTAATATACAACCAAACATAAAAATTTTCAATCAGTAACACTTTTTAACTAAAAATGGAAAATTTGACTTTATAAAATAAACAAAAAAAAATAAAAAACACAAATAGCTAAAATTTTTCAGTTTTTGAGTTTTTTTTATGTTTTAAAAAACAAAAACAAATTTAACAAATCATTTGTTTTCAATTTGTTTTTATGTATTTATTTAAAAAAAGTTTGTTGATAAGTCATTACTAAAATAAAGGACATTTTTAGGAAATTATTTAAAAAAAAACATTTTTTAGACAAAGAATAATTTTTTATTAAATGAATTATTTTTAAAAAAGCATTTAGCTTCAGAAGTTACAACAGACAGTGTTATCCAAAAACAAATCACACTAAGCTTGAAAGTTGGCAGAGTGAAATTTATCTATCTATACAAGTTTGTTAAAGATGTTATGGTAATTTGTTTTTTCATTTGAATTAAATTGAACCTATTCTTACAATATATATAGAAACAATATTCTTGTAGTGATATACTGTCCAACCTCCATATTATAATATATTGTAATGAGATATTGTTTAACATCCATATTATAATATAGTGTAGTGACATATTACCCAACCTCTATATTATAATATATTGTAGTAATATACTGTTTAACCTTCATATTATAATATATTGAAGTGGTATATTGTCAAACCTCCATACTATAAATACTGTATTGATATACTGTCCAACCTCCATATTATAATATATTGTAGTGATATATTATTGTCTAACATCCATATTATAATATATTGTAGTGACATATTGCCCAACCTCCATATTATAATATATTGTAGTGATATACTGTCTAACCTCCATATTATAATATATTGTAGTGATATATTGTCTAACCTCCATACTATAATATATTGTATTGATATACTGTCCAACCTCCATATTATAATATATTGTAGTGATATACTGTCCAACCTCCACATTATAATATAATGTAGTGGTATACTGTCTAACCTCCATATTATAATGTATTGTAGTGATATACTGTCCAACCTACTTATTATGATATATTGTTGTGGTATATTGTCTAACCTCCATATTATAATATTTTGAAGTGATATACTGTCTGACCTCCATATTATAATATATTGTAGTGGTATACTGTCCAATATATTATAATATATTGTAGTGACATACTGTATATATCCATATATTATAGTATATTGTAGTGACAAACTGCTATTGGTGCTTTTTTAAGAATCTTAAAGTTATTATTTTCTTAGTATTTGATTTTCAAGTCTCTTTTTTTTTTTTTGAGAAAATGTATATATTTCATGTTATAAAGTTTTTTTTTATTTGTTTTTTATAAAGAGTTTAAAATTTTAAGTAAATTGTTTATCTTAATATCTTTTTCTTTTTAAAATTGAATTAAAAGCTGTTTCTCTAAATTTGCATTTATTTAAAAAATATATATATAATAATTTATAATATATTGTAGTGGTATACTGTCCAACTTCCATATTATAATATATTGTACAACAGTTGTTTGCACTGTTATACTTTATGATATTCTTATACTTATATTATTACACATTCCTTGTAGAGTTATATATTTGACAACATGTTTGTAGGAAAGACTTTGTTGTGATGTACTATTTAATATCATTTTTGCAGCATATTTGTAATAATAAACTGTCTGTCATTTTTAAAATAAAATACTGACACTATTTAGTATAATATTTAGCATCACTCTAATTTACATAATATTATTTGTATATGTTTTTCATGAAACAATACGGATGTATTTTTTATACTAGAGTTGGGTACATATATGTGAAAAAGGTACAATTGCAAAGTGTACTTTATATTTTATTAATTTAATGGTGTGTTAGTGTATTCCTAAAATTGTATTTTTTTTATATTACTACAATCAATCAATAGAATATAATGATTATAATGAATATTTTTATAATATTTATAGTTTTACTTTGAATGTCTTATGGAACCCATGACTTCACTTTACAGTAATGAAAAAGACAAATTTAAAGAAACACCAGTAAGTTCTTTAGTTTTTGTTAAAAAACGTTTTTTAAAGGGAACATTTTATTTAAGTGTAAAATGAACGCCATTTTAATTAAGTGTAAAATGATGATCTTTTTAATTAAGTGTAAAATGAATTATATTTTTATTAATTGTAAAATGATGACCATTTTAATTCAAAGTTAAAAATGATGACCATTTTAATTAAGTGTAAAATGATGATCAATTTAATTCAAAGCGTAAAATGGTAACCATTTTAATTCAAAGCTGCAAAGTAATACTGTTGTGTTACACTGTTGATTTATTTCTTTAATTGATTGACTTATGTCAATTTGACAGATTTTATCTTTATGAGTCCTCACAAAAATTACCCAGTGCTACAAGGGCTAGCGAATATGGTTTATTCTTAAACATCTCTTCACCCAACTTGTCTGTTTTGCATCAGATATTCATGGAAATATGCTCTCACGTCCTGATGATAGTGGGGATATTTTAAACTTAGAGTGAGTTGTTCCCTATCTTTGCTCATGAATATCATCATAATCATTACCATCATAAACATCATCATCATCATCATCATCATCATCATCATCATCATCATCATCATCATCATCATCATCATCATCTTTTAACTTCTCTATACTCAACAAAAGTACATTTTTTTACTCAAAGCCAATAATATTAAAAATACTTTGGATACTGATTCTTTTATGAACCCTTTGCTATGCACGGAAACTTGTTTTTTCTATTATTTTCATAAAAATAAAACTGGCGATCTCCAATCTACTCTCATTTAATTTTAATCTATATAAATATTTTGTAAACAAAAATGGTATACATTAGTAATGTTAACAAAGAATAAATTAAGTTTGAAGCGGAATCACGCACAGAACAGAAAAACTTAAATTTTAGTTGCTAGATAAATAAACTTTAATTCCTCGAAAAAAATAAGATTCAGTGGTATACTTTTTTTTTTAAATAATATTTTAAGCATTAGTAAAGATTTCCAGAAAACCTTAGGATTGCACTATGTATCATAGTCACAGCAATCGTTTAAATGCAGTTCATGAATGATCACACACAGAAGTCATGCACGGAAGTTTATTAATTTCATGTAGTTATTTTTATGAAAATAAATTGCTTGTGAGTGTTTCAATTGAAATATTATACTTCTACGACTCATATTTAATATATTTTCAATAAGAAATGGCAGTCATTGATTATTTCTAGCTAGAGTATAGCGTTTTGAAAATTATTGTGTACTTTTTAAACTGAAGCGATATTATTACGCAAAAAAATAAAATTATAAAAATATGCATAATTGATTTAATAAGGTAGCCTAAAGTATGATAAAAATATTTTTGTTATAATTGTTCTATAGGAAAATGAAAATAGTATGCATATTGCTTTTAAATATATGTGTATTGAATATATATATATTTAAGTATATGTGGAGTGTATTGAAAAAAAGTTAGTGAAAATACTATTGGGCATTTCCATTTCTGTGCGTGATTTTTTGTTATTCTTTGTTTTAGCAATTAAAGTCCCAGCTTTTAATTGCTAAAACAAAGAATAACAAAAAATCACACACAGAAATGGAAATGCCCAATAGTATTTTCACTAACTTTTTTTCAATACACTCCACATATACACAATCCAATACACTCCACACACTTCAATACACTCCAATACGTACTTTTTACTTGCTTATTCTTGAATTGACTGTGTTTAATTTTTGTTTTACTTATGTTTATCCTAAGCTCTTTTGCATCTATTTCATCATTCTATCACTGAAATCTTAGTTGTTGTTTTTTAATCATTTGTTATAATTAAATAAATAATAGTATAATAATTATATTTCTTTCTGTCTCTGCTATCAATTATAAGTTATCTGCATAGAATAGGTCCTACCCTACACTGAGCACAAAAACAACTTCAAAAATAATAATCAAATACAATGTACATAAGAGTGAATCTTAATGTCAATCTTTAAAAATTCTATTGTTTTGATTCTTGTTGTAACATTTTCATACATAGTTATGATTACCTAACAAGCCAGTTTTCAACACCTAAATACCTCAAAGTCCATTACACTAACTCTTTTGGTATTTTTTCAAAGTCAAAAAATGGTCTCTTTTCTTTTCCAAAAGTCTTTTTTGAGCTTGCTTTTTAATAAACATTGCATCTCTTGTACCCTTTCCTGATCTAAAACCAAAGTTAATGTTATTGATATATACACTGCTACTTATTTTTAGGCAATAATTCTTTCTTAAATCATTTTTACCTGGTCAATTTTATTTCTTCTACATTCTAGTGCATCTCTGCCTCATTTAGATTTTTTTCTTTAATTAATTACTATCATGTACAACTGCATTGGAAAGATCTGACACTTTAAAAAATTGTTATATGAGTCATATAACAATTTTTCAAAATGAGCCATTTGCTTTGCTTTTACATCAACTTCATTTTTTATGTAATTTTTTATCTAGCTCTTTAATACAACTCTCCTTAACATTCTTATTTTTTTGTAACCATTTACTTTACAAACCTGAACCAACTTTGTTTTTCTCCCTCTTTGTCAATAGCTTGGGCTATTAAACAGTGTTCTGAGTACTATCTATGCTTTGAGTCAAGTTCTTCGATCTGATTTAAAAATGAATAAAGTCACAAAAACTATAAAACACAAAAAACCATCCTCATCACCAAGTTCTCTAAACCTATCATTCAATAATATTCATGGTCTTCGAAGTAAATTTTCTTCCGTTGAGTCTTACCTCTTGCTAAGTTCACCAAATCTGTTTGTTCTTTGTAAGACTAATTTAAGTTCAGCTGTCTCATCTTGTGATCTTAGTGTTGATGGTTATCTTCCTTAAATTCCTAAAGACTCTAATAGCCACATGCTTGGACATTTGTAAGAGTTCACCCATTTGTTGGGAAATAAGGTTTGAATTTACAGACTACTCTTTTATGTGCATTCTATTGACATCACATCGCTTTTCTCTTTGTTCTATATTGCTCTTCTTCATTTCAAGAATGTTCTATATTGCTCTTTGTTCTTTGTTCTATATTGCTCTTCTTCATTTTCGATGTTATTTTTAACAAATTAACCAAGTCTTTTCTCTTTATCCTTTGCCTATATCATTGTTGTTGGTGATTTAAATGCTCATAACACTGAATGGCTTGGCTTTAGTGTCAGTGACTCTGCTGGTGTTTAAGTCCGCAACTTTTGTCTTTCTCTAACACAAATAGTCAACTTATCAACTCATTTTCCAGAAAATCCTAATTATTTACCATCATCGTCATTAATTATTTACTCAACTCGACTTATGTCTTGTTTCTTATCCTAAAATCCTAAAATCCGTTGTAAAATAGTTTTGTCTAATGCTGAAGCATGCTATTCTCAGGTCACAAAATCTTGTATTTTATCTCAAAAATTAGGCTCCAAGATTTCTAAAGAATCTTTATTTTTCTATAATAGAAACAAATCTGTTAATCTACCCCTCTTGCATAGTTCAGATTTTCTTACCTCACCTAAAGACAAAGCTGGATTGTTTACTAAGATCTTTTCATCAATCTCATCTCTTGATTCCACACATCATATCCTGCTTAGACTCTTTTACAGCTTGTGGTCTGGACAACATACCTTTTATAGTCTTGGAGAAATATTCTCCGGAGCTGTCGTCTATACTTTCAAAACTATTTAAGAAGTGCTTATCAGAGTCTTTTTTGACCATCCAATCTTGTGTCATTATGGCTTTGTATGCAGAAGAAAAGTCTTGCTGGAATACGTATGGTCTGTCCCCATGTACACTCTCAATCCAGGGTTTCACAACTGTTTCTAAAACCTCGATGTAGGCAGCAGCATTCACCCGAAGCCCCTGTTGAAAGAAGTGAAGTGGCTTAACATGTCCTTCATTGCATGCAACTCCTAAGACTATGACAGTCACAGGAAACTTTGTGTGCATAACACAGGGAACCTCTGTAGAATTTGACCATAACCACCTCTCATTTCTCTGATTGACTTTTTGGTGTTGGTCAAAAAATTTTTCTTCAGAAAAAAACCATAACATGTCAGGTACTATGGAGTGCTTAAGCTTGTTCAAGAGACGTTTTTCTCAAATAAGTCTCTGATTCAGAGTATGTGCTGACATAAACTGTCCTCTGCGTATAATGTAGGACTTATAGCAGAGGTCTTCATGGACAACTGGACAGATTAGACCCTCAGAGATATTAAAGTCCTTCGCATTGGCCCTCATCAACTTTGAAGGGCTTTTGTGAGCGATCTCTTGCACTTGTTGGACAAATTGTTTGTTTCTAGTAGTCTAAACATTCCTCGTATCTTTAGCATTTTGCAACAGTTTCTACATTGCCAGCTGATGCTTCCAATTCATGATAAACCTTATGTACGAATGATCGGGCACAGTTAAGAAAATTGGAGATTTCTAAATTGATGTGTTTCATACATATAGCAACAATAACTGCATGTCTCTTCATTTCTTGTGTTACTTTATGGTCCATTAATGATCTAAGAAGAAAAAAAATTCTTTATAAATTACAGGCACATGTATGGATGTCCTCAAATACCGTACTCACCCTATATATTTATATATATTAGGGTTAGACTGAAAAAATTTGTTTTAAAATTTTGTACCTCCTGTGGTCACAAATAAATGAACTTTTGTGACCTGATTATTTATAAATCATTATTAGAGCTAGTTCTGAAAAAAAGTTCCCGCACAAAGACACCCAACAATATGGTAGGTGTCATTTTTTACCAAAAATATTTTTTTCCTAATGTATATCATTTTGGGCCTCAAAAGAAATGAAGTTTTATAGGGATTTTATAAAGAATAATCTTTATCAAATATGACCTTCCTAAAGAAGATATTTTTTAGAAATGTCCTAAAAAGTGCTTTTTTTCAATCAAAATTTTTTTTTTAATATTTATTTTAAATTCTTAATGCCTGATTTAAAATGCAAACCCATTTTTTTTTATAGCAACTGTATCATAGAAGTAGGATATAATAATCTCTCTCCTCTTTAACATTAAGCTAGAATGCAAACATCAAACATCCTGAATTTGCAGTGTACTGCAATTCAACCAATGTCAAATATTTTTAAACAAACACTTTTTAACAATAATAAGTACTTTTTCCACACATTTCAGCACATGGGTCATCAGAACCTGTTCAGTTACTATGAGCTTTTTTGTAATATCATGTTTAAATAAGAAAATGACATGTGAAAACCTTTTTTTTAGATCGCTTTTTTCCAGCTACATATTGAAATTGTTTCCTCTTTGGTTGTTTATCCTGAAACATCAGTATCAAACAAATACCTGTTAGCTAACTTTGACAGATGTGTTATTAAGAATTCACCATTGATGCTGGTTAATAATTTTACAGTTGAAATAAGTGAGATGAGTTTATCAATGTAAGATTTATTTTAAGTTAAATTTTATAACTAAATATTGTTTTTATCATATTATTTCTTTAATACTTTTTTTAAAAAAAACAAGGGTTGATAAGATATCAGTAAGCAAAATTGCTGACCAGTTAAATCCATGTTTACAAATTGTTCAATCAATTTTACCACAAGATCAATCTAGGTTAGCGCCAGTCCAAAATTTAAAAATAGATGTTCATATAAATCCAATTATTGTAAGTTATCTAGTTTTGTAAATGCTTATTTCTTTATATCATTATTTTTTAATATCTGTGATCCGTCTCTGCCTGAAAAATTAAGTTGACTACTTTTTTTTACAGAGTATATTCAAAGTGATACCCAGATCTTAACTGTTAAGTCATTTTTTCTCACTAATTTTTTCCATAGGTGCATTTAAACGAAAAGCATATACAACTCTTTATGTGCATGTTTCAAGCAAATTTTTTTGAAAAAGGTATTTAAAAATATAAATTTTTTAAGTTTACATAAAATTCAGGTAAATTTGTTTAATTTACCTGAATTTTATTAATTACTTGTAAATTTTATTAATTACTTGTAAATATTTGTGTAGGAGAAACACAGGAAAGGTTAATTTCAGCTATGATAAAATCTAATCAAGTTGAAGGAACAGATAGTGTTGATGTGAATGTTAAATGTGAACTAATCAAATTTATTGTGTCAAGCAATGTTCTTTTTAAGGTATTACATTTCTTTTTTTAAGGTCACAATTGTATATTTTTAACATTGGTGTAATTGTAACTGAATGTTTTTGACAAATTTTATTTGTAACTTTTTTAAGATAATATTTGTTGCTAAAATTATTTTAGGAGAAGTATATGTCTGAGCAAGTTAATATTTGTGAGCTGTGCTGTCCAAAGTTTACAATGAAAGTTTTTGTTGATGATAAAGTTTCAGTAAAGTTGGCTTTAAAAGAATTTGTAGTAACTGACCTTCGACCTTATTCAAATTTCTACTTCAAAAAGTAGCCTTTATTGTTTTTTATTTTTAATTTTGTTAATTATTTTTAGAAACATATTTTTAAGTTTAATAATAACTTCTACTATTTCCTGGTTCCCTGGTTACCTGGTTACCATTTTAAATTCTTGGTAGTCATTGCATTTTGTTATAATTTTATGTAATTCTCTATAAGTGTTTAAAATCCTTGCACTGCATCTTTTTGTATATTTTTCAGCTATAGTCCCAAAATTCAGTATAGTGTCCTAAATTTAAGCCCTACATTAAATATTATTTACTACAGTACTCTACTACACAAGTATATTTACATATGCACTATGGGAATGGTTTTATATAAATGTTGTAAATTGTTATATGAGAAGATGAGAATCTATCACATTTCTTAAATAGATTAAATTACAAACATATTTTCATTATTAAAAGTAGTATTGTTTTTTGTAGGATGTTTGAACAATTTTCGGAAGAAAAGATAACACCTGAAAATAAAGACCTCAGTGAAGAAAAGAACAAATTTAGTGTTATTTATAACTGTGATGCAAAAGAAGGAAGCACACAATATTGTATTTTTTTTCTTAGTTTTTTTTTTTTTAAGAGAAAAATTTTTTAACCATAATTGAAATTAGGTTTTTATAGATAAGTCTTTTGAATTTTTAGATAAATTTAAAGTCAAAGGTGGAACTTTACTGATAAATATGGATTTTATAACAGACATCATTAAATACTATATATATGTCATCATACCATCACCAGATTATGTTTATTTTGATACCAATGAGTTACTTCAAGTAAGAGTTACCTTTGAATTTCCGGATCTTAAATTGGTTTTGCTTCAAGACTCTTTTTGTGAAATTTCCAATGCTGTAGTTATAAAGGTATAGAAATGTTTTTTCACAAGAAAAGGATTTGAGGTTTTTATTTTTATTTTTTTTTTAAATTTATGTGGTTGTTATGGTGCTCTCAGAAGTCCTTATCACAGAGCACCGCAACAGACCATTTAACTAGGAAGTTCACACCTCCTTGCTTACTAATGATGCTTATTGGGCCAGGGCTGGCTTCAAACCTTGGAACTCATGGTTCTGAGTCAGAACTATAACCTCTGTGCCACGGCTGCACATGTTGAAACTTAATTTCACAGTAAAACATGTGTTATTATTTAAAAATTTTAAGACATTGTCTAACATGTACTGTTTTAAGATTAAAAGTTATGTGCCTGTTATATAAAGGATACTATCAATTATAATAGTAATAAAATCAACAAACAAGTAAAAAAAAGTCAAAAGAAGTAATAAATCATTTGAGTGACAAGTAGCATTTATTATTTGTAAAAATTAAGTATTAAGCTTATTCAAAGTTGTGTTATTTTTACTCTTATTTTTAAAACAGCTTTTTAATAAATATTTTAAAAAAAATATTTATTAAAAAAATGATCTCAGAAATAAAGTTTTATTTCTGAGATCATACATTAAATGTAGAAACATAGCTCAATATAATCTTGGAGATGATATATAGCATCCTTGAAATATGTTCATTCTGGAGAAGATTTCACTATCTGTGAATTTTTACTTCACAACTAATACTTAATTTTAAACCATTTGCTACTAGCAGTCAGTATATTGTTTAATAATAAAAATATTAACTTGTTATTCCATGCAGTAGCCTTGTTTCTCAAAACTTGTGTTTGTCTTGTTTGTCTTGTGTTTCAGACTTGTTCATCTTGTTTATCAGTCTTGTTTGTCTTATGTGTTCAGCATTTTTTTTATTGTGTGTTTCATTAGAGCTATAGAATTGAGAGAGGGTTGAAACCGTGATGTCTTAGAGCTGGAATGGTCTGGAATGCCGTTCGGGTACTTTATATGTATATATATTATTCAACCGTTCTGGCACTTTAATTTTCTACTTGACACCACAGGGTTGAAAAAAGAGATAAAATATTTTTTTTAAATGAGTATCAACTTTGTCTGTTGGAGACCCCTTGGTCTTGGGGAGGTGAATGTACATTTAAAAAGTAGTTGTTTTTAAGAAAAATGTGGATTTTTACCCCACTTTTTTTACCTCATGTTTCTTGACTAAAGTTATTAAATGTGTTACTGTAACAATATACTATAGTATAATACATTACTATTTTTTATTTAAGCTTCAGTCCAGGGTTATCTATGAACAACACAAAGAAAAAGTGTCTATTGAACTTATGGATGGTTTATTTGGAATTGTCATGAAACAGTATCCTTTAAAAAACAAGCAGAATTTGTTGTTGGTATTTTTTATTTTTTTAAATTTATTGATGATTTTTTAATTGCTTCTAAATACAGCTGGAGGTCTTAAACACTGCAGGTTGTTGTTGTTTTGCACAAAAAATCTTATTAAAACATAAAAGTTCAAAAATAAATGTTAACTTAAGAAACCAAAAAAAAAAAAAAAGACTATTTGATTTAAAAGTTAAATTTTTTTGTGATTTTGATTAACTGATTTAAAAAAATTGCTATTTTCATAACACTAAGAATGTTTCTCTAAATCAATTTGTAAAGTGTTATTTGTATAACATCAAAAATTAAACACAAATTATTAAATAATGTAACTATGTAACAAAAGTTTGTTTTCAATTCAAAGTATTATATTTTGATTGCTTATATTCAAAGACTTTAGAAAAACGACTATACTGAGCACAAATTTCTTTTTATGGCTGAAGCACAAAGAAAATTCATTTTTACTGAAGCAGAACAAAAAAAAAAATCATAGTTTTGTTCATTTGGTCTGGTAAGAAACAACAATAACATTTTGAATAAACAGATAGTAAAAAATCAATCAAAAAACTTAACTTTAAACATAAATAAGTAGATTTTCTAGGTATGCAAAAATACTGTAAATTACTTTCATAAGATAGCCTCCACTTGCAGTTCCCCATCATGTTTTCATTATCTCTCCTTGTTAACAACATTTAAAGTCCTATAAATCTTAATGAAATTGCTCACCTCGCTTCAATGAGTAAGCTCCCATGATCTCCTTGAATTTATTGGGATAGCCATCAAGGATATAGATTTTAAGTGATGATTTTAATTAAGGAAGTATATATATAAGTATATGTTCTTCCCTTAATTAGTATTTGGAAAACTATAGTTTGTATTTCTTCAATGTTCTTAGGGGTATTGGAAACAGACAGCTTGAGGCTGTGCGGTACTGGGGCACTAGACAAAGAAATGTCTGGATAAATAATTCGAGGTGCATTTGTGTCTGAGCAATATTTTGTGGGGTCAACAATGCAGAAGTAGCAGTTGTTTAAGTAGTTCATTGCTTTGAATGATTGTCACTAGATTTGAAGGATAGCAAACTTATAGCTCTCTTTTCTCTCCTGCACTAATCTGTAACATAGCAAATTTGACTAATAATATATAAATTTTAACAAAGGAAGTTTCACTGAATACAGGGTTTAATATTGACATGTTTTCCTGTAGTACACAAATATATATTATGTTAATTTATCTTAAAATGCAACATTCAATTGCAACATCTTAAAACTACATACATTGAAACCATTAAACTTCAACAAAATAAGCACATCTAAGTGAGAAGCATTTATATAACTTCAAAAGTGCTTAGAACTTTTTCTGATCCCTAACAGGCAGGCATGATATATGTCTTGTAGGCCTCACACATTTTCTGACTTGCTTTCACAGGATACTTTTTTGATTTTGTAGACATATTAACATACCTGTATTTTTATACTACTTTTGGACAGTTTTAGAATGTTCTAGAAAGATCTAAAAAATTTCTTAAAAATTCAATAATGTTCTTGAAAATTTTTAAACCTTTCAGAAAATTCTAGCAGTTTAGAAATGTTCTAGAAGAATGCTCAGTATTTTTTAGAAATCAAAAACTTTTTCAAAAATACACAAGTTTCAAAATATCATTGTCTGAGTCGCAGAAACAAAGTTTTTGTAATGCAGTAGTTATTTTTGATTTGATTTTTGGCAAAAAAAGAAATCGAAAAAACGAGTTAGGAAAACATACTTTTGACCCAAAGACAAAGCAAAAATAAAAAATTTTTACATTTAATTCAATGTGTAATATTATTTTTAAAAATATGAAAAAATCTAAATTTTAATTTAAAAAAATTATAATTTTTAGTTCATAAAATGTTTTATACAAAATGTTGTCATTTAATTAATAACTATATCTTTTAATTAAAGTCATACCTTAATTAAACTCTTCTATGGCTTGTGGTCCAAACAACATTCCTGTCATAGCCTTACAAAATTGTTCTCAAGAACTCTCTTCAATTCTCACTAAACTGTTTAATAAGTGCTAGACTAAGTCTTGTTTTCCTGCCTGCTGGAAAAGGGCATCTGTTCTAATTTTCAAAAATACAAGTGAACATTCTGACCCTTTTAAATATTGTTTAAATTGTCTTCTTTTTGTTGTTGGCAAAGTCTTTGAGTCTTTAATAAACAAATTTCTTACATCTCATCTTGAGTCAAATAACTTACTGTCAGACAATCAATATAGTTTTTGATCCTCTCGCTTTACAGCTGACTTGCTAGTTGCTGTGACTGAAAGATTTTATTGTGCATTAGATGGAGGCGGAGAGGCTAGGGCTATTGCTCTTGACGTATCTAAGGCTTTTGAAAAAGTTTAGTGTGCTATTCTTCTCCATAAGCTTGTTTCATATGGTGTATCTGGGAAAGGTTTTGAGATATCAAATAGTTCTTTCTAACACTTTCTCTTTTTGATTGCTTTGAACAGGCAGCCGATCTTGAATCTGATCTCATTTCTGTAACAGATCAGGGCTCACAGTGGCTTGAAAGTTTTAACTCCACCAAAACACAGTTATTTACTGCAAACAACTATAGCAATACTGTTGACATTCCTATACTAATGAATGGCAATCCTCTCACTGAGTCCTCTTCTTTATGTCTTCTTGGATTATCGTTTACTACTGACCTTTCATGGAAACCATATATACAATCAATTGCTAAGTTAGCATCTGCTAAGGTTGTTTCTCTTTATCGTGCTTGTCATTTTCTTTCTCCTGATTCCATTTTCTACCTCTACAAATCTCGTATTCGTTCCTGTATGGAATACTGTTGTCATATTTAAGCTAGTTCTTCTAATGATGCTCTTTCTCTTCTAGACAAGGTCCAAAAATACATTTGAAACGTAGTTGGACCGGTTCTCTCTGCTAAGTTTAAGCATCATTCCCATCATCGTAAAGTTGTGTCTCTTTTGCTTTTCTACAAATACTTTATGATCACTGCTCAAAGAAGCTATTATCTCTAGTTCCATCAACTAAAACTCATTCTTGCTTGACTTCTCATTCAGCAAAGTCTCATTTGCTTACTGTATCTTTCCCTAAATGTTCCAAAAACTTTTATTTGTCTAGTTGTTTTTCCAGCACTTCAATCCTTTGGAACTCTCTCCAGTCTTCATGTTTTCTTGACTAATACAAACTACAACTTTTTAAGTCTTCTGTCAATTATTTCCTTGCTCTATAACTGTACTCTTTTTTTTCTAGTTACTCCCAACTTAATAGTGGTTGCTTGCAGCCTTATTGGGAGTGAATCAGAATTAAAAAAATATTAAAAAAGAATTGTATTGCTTTTATCCTTTTATTTTTAAGCATCATTTTACTTTTTGATAAATAACTTTTTTCTCATTTTTTTTTAAATTTAATTTTATGTTTGCTGAGTTGTTTTGTTCAAACAAAATTTATATTTTATGTTTTGTCTGATGTTATGTTATTATTTTGATGTTTTTTTTCCAGCTGCAGCCAAGCTCTTTCACAGCAAAAATATTCTTGACTAATGCAATTCAAATAGATGTTTTGATTAAAAAAATGGTTTTTTGTTTTTCCCCGAGTATAGTTGCTGCAATTATTTATATTGTTGATGGCTTTGTTGGATATAAAGTATATTTTTTTTATATGTTGTTGGCTATAAAGTATGTTGTTTTTATATATTTCATTTTTACAAACAAAATTTTGTTTTTCTCTTTAATTTTGATTGTAAGAAATTTATTAGCAGCCCAAAAGTTCTCCTCTGGTGATGACAACCCTCCATTCCAGCTAATGTAAACATTTTAAAGCATTAAGTTTATTTTGGTTGAACTTTAATTTAAAAAAAATTAAAGTATGGAACACATTGAAACATGTTTTATTAAAATATAAAACTAATTTTAAGTTTTAAATTTTAATTTTATTTCTTTTTTTTTTCTGAATAAAATTATTCATTAAATTTTTTTTCTAGATTTTGGAAAAAAAGGAAAGCTTATCTTCTACAAAGATAAATACAAAAGTTAATTGGTCTCCTCAGTTGCTAAATAAAGACTTTCTTCAAGAACAGTCATATATTGGTAAGATGATGTATTACTTGATGATGTATTTTTTAGAAGAAAAATAAATGTTTATTTTATAAAAAGAAATGATTTATGTCAAATTTAAGTTACAAAAAATTTAAGAAATTGCAACAAGTATTATGATTTTTAATATCTTATAAAAAAACAAAAAAAACACTTAGTTTTAATAATTAGTCAGTTTACATTTATGTTTAGAGTAAAAAAGTGCATTTTTATTTTGAATGGTTTGTTATTACTTATTGAGTCATTAGCATTTTATATTACAATTGTTTTCTACGTTTTTATAAAATGGTTATTATTTTTGAAATTTCTATATAATTAAACTTTGGTTGAGATCCAACATGACATACATTTAGAAAACTTTTTTTTTAAATAATAATAATAATAAATAACAATAACAATAACAATAACAATAACAATAACAATAATAATAATAATAATAATAATAATAATAGGGACTCTTAACTTTTATAGGTCTGTAGCAACCCCTAAAAATAATTTTTGTTCAAAACTTTTTTAAATCCAGTGTTATTTTATTATATAGAACACATTAAGGTGGTGCCAGCTGATATTTTTTAAATGTGTTGTTTTAAAAGAAACCATGGTATGTGTATATATATATATGTATGTATGTATGTATATTGGGTGGACACAGAAAAATCTGGTCAACTTTAAATTGAGATTTCTCTAAAACCACAAGTGCTTTTTATTTCTATTATTTTTTTAATTAAACTTTACTTCCTTATCTTTAATTGCGTTGATAAACTTTTGTTTACTAATTAATGATTTGCAAAATGTTTCGAAAACAAATTGAGGTGTGTAAAAAAGTTGTAAATTTTTTTGCAAAAATCCATCAATTTCATATCGCTTGGTTGCTAAACGTACTAATGTCCCAAAATCTACAGTCATACATATTATAAATAAGTTAAAGACTACTCAAAGCTTGGAAACAAAACCTGAAAGTGGAAAAAAAAAAACTTTCTATAAATCCAAAAAGGTAAAGTTGATTCTCAGTTTAATAGCAAGAAATTCAAACCAGTCATAGCGAGGTCTAGCAAGAAAACTCAAGGCTTCACATATTTGTGTCAAAAAAAGTACATAAAATGCTAAACATTTCATCAGAAGAGTACACCTAAGAAAAACTTAAATGGTGAAATTAAAGGAATTTGACGCACAAAAAAGTTGGTTAAAATAATTGCTGATAAAAGTATGTGCATAATTGAAGACGACGAAACATATTGCAAAGCAAATTTTTCACAACTTCCTGGTCAACAACTTTGCTACGAGAACTGTCGCTGATCAATTGGATTGGCTCACTATTCTAAAAAAGTTCTACAGTGGTGCAAAGATAATAATGTAAAAATTGTTCCTAATGATGCGAATCCTCCGAATTGTCCTGAAGAGTGCAAGATTGAAAATTTTTGGGCAATAGTTAAAGGAGTTCCTTGTAAGACAGGTGGAGTAACAAAAAATAAAATGTACTTTCAAAAAAAGTGGAATAATGCTACTAAGAAAACGAAAAAGAAAAAAAATTTGCCAAATGATGGCATCAACCCGCTAGAAAATTCAATCTCTTGCCAAACAGATCATCAAGCCCTGTAAAATTAAGAAGAAACCCTAATTGATATAAACACATTTAGTATAAAAAAAAAGTGAAATATAAAGAATTTATGGTTTTAAAGAGACCTCAATTTAAAGTTGACTGGATTTTTTTGTGTCCACCTTATACATGCACACTGTCCAACAAAAGTTTCCAGTCACTCGCTAAAAATGAAAAAATATTTTAAGAATAAATAAACTAATTGCATTTAGCCAAGTTTCATTACAAACTACAATAAAAATAAACAAGCAACATAATGCATAAATATGCAACATAATAAAAACAGCAATGAATAACTTTTTTTGTCAAATAAAGTTATAATTTTTTTCGCTCTTTGCTTTCATTTCTTCACATACAAGTTTTGGCATATGTTTAATTTGTCTTATTAAACTAGAGAATTATCTTTCCACACATGTTAAATTGACCATGAATTAGTTGTTGATGTAAAGCACTCTTTTTGTATCTTACAATCCAGTTGTTTCCACAGCATGTCAATCGGGTTAAGGTCTGGTAATTGTGGCAGCTATATACTATAATTTTGACTTCTTTGCAACCTCCTATTTTTTTGCAAATAGTTTGTACAGTATTTGGATGTGTATTTTGGGTCATAACTTTGTTATATGTTGAACCCGCGCTTAATTAAACATACATATTATCTTATAATATCTTTTCTTGTCGAGAGTTTTATTTACTTTCACAAGATTACCAACCTGATAAGAATCAAAACAGCCTCACATCATTACTTAACCTTCCTTATGCTTGACAGTAGGCTGTATACACTGTGGATGGAATTTTTAAATAGGTGTTTGGATCAAAGTGAGTTATCTATATGAATAGATCATTCACTTTGTTCCAAAAACCACAAGTTTGAATCAATCCATCTCTGTTCAATTTTTATGAAGTAGAGCTCATTAAAGCTTTTTTTTGAATAGCTACTCTTCTATTTAAGCTAACAGTTTTTAAACAACGTTGTGCAGTCCTTTCTGAAATAATTTTGTTATGAGCTGCATTGAAATAATTATTTGCAGGGACATTCACTGCGTCTCTTATTTTTATTTGTACTAATACACTTAAACAGATGCATAGTACCACTCACTGTTGATTGCTGTATTTTTAATAGTTTTTGAATATATCTGGTTGAACAACAATAATTTGCAGAAATAACAATTTCAGAACAAAAAAATTTGCAGAAGTGATAAATTTTTGAACATGTTTCTAGTGATAAATTTGAAAACATGTTTTTAGTGATAAATTTAAGAACATGTTTCTAGTGATAAATTACAGAACGTGTTTCTAGTGATAAATTACAGAATGTGTTTCTAGTAATAAATAGATTTCTTTGACATTTTATAATATTTTTTGATTTTTTAATATTTAAAAATAATCAAAATGTATATTTATAAATTGGAAATTAGAAAGTAATATTAAATATAATTCATCAATATTATATTTATTAAGTTAATTTATTAATTCAATTTATTATATAACTGATAAAAAAAACCCAATGAAAACAAATTTTTTGAAAATTTATGTTTATATATATATATCATGGTTTTAATTTCTTGAGCACTACATGACAAGAAATGCCAATATTAGATATATAGCATTCTTTTGCTTTTCCTTGATAAAAACCTCCCCTAGGACACACATATGAAATAGAATTATTGTAATGATTCAACAGAAGTTTATAGAAAAGACGTTTGTGAAGCACAGTATATAGGATGTCAACATTATGTATTAGATTTATTCTTAAACCATTTTAATGATCAAACCCTTGGTGGAACAACAACATCACCTAATATATCTTATGATTTTGTACAAGAAGTCAGTAAAAATTATGCAAATCTCACAAAGAAAAAACGTTTGTGCTGAGCAAGCAATTAGAATCATGCAAAAGTAAAGTGTAAAACTACTAAAAAATAATTTGAAGTTTATTTTTAAAATAAAATCATAAATTAGTGTCCATTCTATTGTTTTTTTACTGAAACTTATCTTTAAGGACAATGGGAATTTTAGATTGCAAAAATGTCATAATCCTTTACAGATAACTTTTTACATATTTTATAACACCCGTAAAAATATTTTATTAAATGCTGTTGTAATTTAGAAAAAAAATTTAATGAAAATAAAATACTTTTTCTTTTTTTTTATTAATGTATTAATTTTATATGATATTAATGTGTGTAAATACATGTTTACATCAAATCGTGTCATCCTAACTAATTTTTTTATTTATTTATTACAGTTATATATGTATTAGTCTGTAAATTTTTTTTTTGTTATTTTTAAAGTGCCACAAAATGATTTTCAAACTGGACTACAAAAGGTAATAATTTTCTGGAAATCTTTGGTAAATTCTTATATTTATATTTTAGTATACTTAGGCTTCTTATATAAAATGATTTGATCATTGAAAAATAAAATCTATAAGTACCTATAAAAAATTTTTTTGTAATGTTTTTTATGTCATGTAATTTTTTTTCAATGTTATATTTATAGATAATATAGTAAAATTATTATTCTACGCATTTTTTTAAATACATATTTTGTTATTTCAAAAATTTATTTGCAAAACACATTCATTGTGTCAATTTATTTTATGTTTGTCACACTTGTTATTTTAAACGGCTTTTATTTTTCTAATTTTTTTTTATTTCTTGATCTTATTTAATAGCCTACTAAGAAAATAAAACAAATGTTGATTTCCAATTTTGATAATTTCTATAAATGGTCCTTACATTACTTTATAAAGTTTTTATAAAACTATTTATCATTTTTAAAATCAGTTGATTAATTTTATACAAAATTTCAGTTTCAGCTTATGTTAGATGCACTTGAGTTAACACTGGGAAATGATTTTAAAGGAATCGTTGTACCGCTTATCAAGTTTAACATTTGCACTTCTACCAAAATACTTGATTGGTCAACTAGAGTATTTTTTTGTCTATGTTTTTAATTCATTGCTTCATTTTTTGTTTCAAGTTTTGTTTTCATGCTTATTTTTTTATTTTGATTTTTGATTTTTGTCATCCTACAATTGTTTTTCTTTGCTCACCCAACAAGCATTTTTGTAATGGATTTGCAGTAGTCTTATATAAGTATTTTAAGCATTGGTTTAAGTTTATTGGAGTTTTGCTCATTGGTTACAGTAAGGCTGTAAGTCGCATCCACTAGAAGTGGCTAGCCAATAACTTTTCAGTAACCAATGAGAAAAACTGTAGTGGACTGCTTAAAATGCTTATATAGGTTCACTAAAATTCTGGTATGTTTGCTGGGCATTTTTTTTTTATGCTCAAGTTTTTTCTTTTTATCCTTAATAAGCATGAAAAAAAGTTAATAATATTAGTAAGAAGTTAAAAAATATTTATAACAAGAACACATATTTGTACATACAATTGATACGTTCTTAGTTATAAAGAATTTGTATGTTTACAATGTGTCTTATAAATAACTATTAAAATAATATTATTAGGAGAAAATTTATTTTATTGTTTTTATTTTAATAAATGTTCTTATTTTTTGATTTCACGTTTTTATTATAGTTTTTGTTTGCATGTTTCTTTTCATGCTTATATTCTCATTTCTGTTTTTATGTCATTTTTTTTGATGTTTATATAATTTTTTCTGTGCTCAAGTTGTTTCAAGCAATCATGTTAATAATTTTTTCAGTTTACATTTACTTTAATATATATATATATATATATATATATATATATATATATATATATATATATATATATATATATATATATATATATATATATATATATATATATATATATATATATATATATATACATATATATATATATATATATATATATATATATATATATATATATATATATATATATATATATATTTTTTATAGATATCCTTTGACATTGATTTTACAATAGAAGCAAATCTTTTTAATGATGAGTTGGCAACATGGGAGCCTGTAATTGAACCTGATGATAACCAAAATGATTCTTTTGAAGTTAATATTAGAGTAAGAAACATTAAAATAATTTTTGTACTTATAATAGGCTTTAATAATGTATAGGATTAGTGATAAAATAAATCTTGTTCACAGTATCAGAAAAATATTTGTAACCAAGAATCTAAAATGTTTTCTACCTGATGATGTTATGTTTATATAGTTTTACAAACTGTCTATTTTTACTAGTTTATTAAATGCACATACATCCTCTTGACTTTGGAAAGTGAATACACTAAATATATGTATTTATATATGTGTGTATGTGTGTGCATATATGTGTGTGAGTTAACTGTTGTTCTCTCAAAAATGGAACTGTAATAAAACATTAAAATGTAAAAAAAAAATAATTATCTATATATTTCTTTTAAAAAAATCAAATTATTTTGGACATAAATATACATTTAATATTGTTAATCAATTCTTTTTTAGTAATCCTTTAAGAAACTGCTTTCCTTTTTCCTTTAGTAGAGCTCACAAACTACAAACTGAAATGACAAAAAATACTCAATTTTTCCAATTAGTTTTTGAACAATTTTAGCTTTCCACTAGTGGGAAATACAAGGGTATAAGGATAGATGGCCACTTTTCCTTGTAAAATTAACCTTTTAGATTACCCTAAAAGTCTATGATTAGTCTTATCTCAGGAAAGTTGACAGGATTATCTTTTTTAAGAACATAATTGATACATTTACTGTTTAGAAAAGCAAGACGTTTTTGATATAATTAGTCAATGCTATGTTAGGCCAAAAGATGTATTTATTATTAGGATATTAGGATAGACTTGATTTATTATTAGGATATTAGGATAGACTTGTTTTATTATTAGGATATTAGGATAGACTTGATTTATTATTAGGATATTAAGATAGACTTGATTTATTATTAGGATATTAGGATAGACTTGATTTAATGTTAGGATATTAGGATAGGCTTGATTTATTATTAGGATATTAGGATAGGCTTGATTTATTATTAGGATAGGCTTGATTGATTTTTTTTTTCCATTTTTGATACTTAGATAGTGACAATTTGTAAACTTTTCATGATAAAAGGTTTTCATAGCAGAATCTGGAAAAAGCGAATAAAGTTCTTCAAAATAAAAGTTTTTCAGTTTTTTGCTTTGGGATTATTGTTGAAATAAGCAGCAAGTTAGTTGACTATACATTTTGTCTTTGTTTTTTTTTGTTTTTTTTTTGTATCAACGTTTTTTTTTGTTTTTGAATTTTTTTTACTTTTAAGTATAGATTATTTTTTGAAAATTTTTAATTTAAAAATATAGATTTTTTCTAAAAATTTTTTCTTTAAAATGATTATAAACAGTTTATAATATAAATAGGAAACTTCTTATTATTTAACATTTGCACATAAACTATTGTATTTTTTTGAAGTTTCATAGGCTGTTTTATTTTATGTTCAAGGTAATTGCTATTGCAGGGGAACACTTACTGTTCTATAAGCTATTGCACTTTGTGTTTAAGGTAATTGTTATTGCAAGAGAACACTTGTTTCTTACATTCCATGCCAACAGAGGCTCTTTGTTTCTTGTGTTTCAATCCATTTGAAATTTTGTTTCTCTTTTTTTTTTCAAAAATATAGAACTCAAAACAATAATTAATCTTGTCAATTTGAAAAAAAACACCAAAGTATCTCATACTCAATTCAAGCAGTTTTATTGACTTATTTGTATCACTCACTATTATTTAACAATGATGATCATATAAACCATTAAATGTAGGTATTCAACAATAAGACTCTTTTCAAGCTATTCTTAACAACAATGCATTTTGCATTAACAATGCTTAACAATACTATTACATTTGATATTATTATATCTTATTATACTGATTATATATTTTTAACAATAACCATGAGCAAATCCCTAGTAGCTTAGTAGTACAGCGGACTTGATTTTTAAATGCATGAGTTAGTAGCCAGCAATATGTTTAATAAGCTACAATTTTTTAAAAACGCTGTTATAAAAGTTGACATCATTAACAAGTCAATTGAAAATATTACTCTTTTACTAATTATTTTAAAAAAAATTTTGAAATTATAAAATTAAGTTGATAAGTACTGGATAATCAAAATAATATTTTAAACATTCAGGGTTGTTGATCATTTATTTTTTAATATCAAATAAAAAAATGATTTTTTTTTTTAAATAATTCTTTTAAAAATTTATCCTTGTTAATACTTTACGATATAATTAAAATAAATGTAAGACTAACCAAATTATTTCAAGACTACATTTTTAAAATTATATTTAAAACTATATTTAATTATTTTAAAACTATATTTTTAAAAACTTTTATGGTCTTGCTAGATTTGGTTTAAGTATGTTTACATCTATGAGTTGTGAGTTTATTAATTTTATACTTTTTTATATTACAGAGTTTTTATAGTGAAAATAAAAAGCTTAACTTATCCAAAACTTTTGTTCAAATCAAATCAGAAAAGATGTAAGCCAAGTGTTATTTTTTTAGATGTTTATTTGATCTTTTTTTTTTTGTTGTTAAGTAATAATTTTGCTTTTAAATGTCTTTTTAAATAAATTCTCTGTGTTTCTTTAGACTTGGAGAAGAATATGATCAGGTTGATACAAAAGATTTCAAAAGGGATATTATGCACTTTGTTATAAGTTCTGATAACATTTTGCAAGTAACCATAACAAGCAAGTTTTTGAAGGTGGCTTCTCTTGTTTCTGAGGTATATTTCTGAATTACATATTATTTCTGAGTTATATACATTTTAACTATTGTATTTACAAGTCTTTCAAATATATTCAAAATAAAGTTGTTAGTTAAAAATAACTCACAAGTTCTTTTAAAAAAAGTTTTTAATTTTATTAAATACTGAACTTATTTATAAATTTTTGTAGATAAATTTAATATCATTCATATTAGATATTTATTAGTTAGTTAATTTTTAGGGGTTTTCAATAAAATCATTAAGGAATTCTGTAAAAACAGAATTAGTTGCTCCATACCACTTTGAGAATCAGGTATAAGTTTGCTATCATTGAAAGGAAAAAAATTTTCATTGAATTATATTACTTGATACTCTATCTTTTTATAAATTACGCTATAAATGTTTTTTATTTTGTTATAATATTTAAATTAATTTTAGTAATGTATGTTATGTTAAATTTTATAAAACTGTTTAATTTTTATTACGATTTATGTACAGCTTGGTGTAAATATCTCCATATGGGTTGGTAAGACATTAAAAGTAAGTATTTTTGTTTTGGTATAATGGTTTAACAGTTACCTAAACTTATTATTTTATATAGATGTATATTAAAAACAAAACAAAATAACAAAAAAACATTCTGTGAATATTTTATGATCTTATAGAAAAAGTTTATCTAAAATAAATGGAGCTTAAAATTTACACTAAAAGTTTCCTAAGTTAGTTTTAAAAAATTGCAAAAGGTTGAAGTATTTTATAAGTATATAAAAGAATAATAAACATAAGTATAAATAAAAACCATGGCTCTAGAATGATATACAATTATTGTATTTTGTAAAACAAAGTAAATGCTGAACTTTCAATTTCTATGTACAGACACCATAATGGTGTTGATAACACAAAGTATTCCGTTCTGCAACACATAGTACCCTACTTTATATAAAAAATCTTATTCACAATATTTGATTAACAAAAGTGTTTATTTTTATTGAGCAAACTATAACATAGCTTCTGATATTGTTCTGGTTTGTATATTTGGTCAGTAAATTAATGGACCTCCCATTCATAAAAGTTAAATCTGCAAATTATGAGTAGTAAGTTTCAGCTTTTTAAAAATTTTCTTCAGATCTGTTTATAGTTATATGATTTTAATGTAATATAATTTTGGTAATAATAAATGTTGAAAACTTTTTACAATAATCTCAAAAGTAATATCAACAACAATATACCAAAATTTAATATCAAAAACATAAAATGCTCTAAATGGATCAACTATCGAATACTAAATGAAATAAAAAATAAGCAGGCAAGGTATCGCCAATATATGTCAATATATTGACAATCAGAAGTTGATGCCAATATATTGTTATAGCTGTTATATTTGTAGATTAAAACTATGGCGCTTACCACATTTGTGTGCTTACCACACTTGTACACAACAAAATTTAAGTTACAATACTTACCTTAATTTTTCCGGAAAAAAATGTACTTGCCACAACTACATTCTATATCATTAATATTAGCACTATGTATATTATATCTAATATATCTAATATATGTATATATATATATATATATATATATATATATATATATATATATATATATATATATATATATATATATATATATATATATATACAATATATATATTTATATATATATATATATATATATATATATATATATATATATATATATATATATATATAATATATTATATTAAAATTATATTAAATTATATTAAAATTATTATATTTAGGCATCTGTAGGCAACTCATCAATTCAAGTTTTAAAAAGATTGAATAATTTAACAGTTGGCATTGAATCTCGTTCTTTATCAACTTATCATCTTATCAAAAAATCTCCTTCAGGTAATTTTATTAGCTTAATTTAAAATAAATAATTTCAAATAAGCATACTTGGAACAATTGTTTATTTAACAGTTCGATCGAGAAGTTCAAGAATGTTGAACAGAATACTTTCAAAAACAGACGAAAACAGTGAAAGCTTTATTGATTTTATTGACATACAGGTATTTTAGTATTTTATTCTGTTCAAGGGCTGGGGAGGTAGGTAGTATAAGGTAGACAGGGCTAGTTGAGCATAGGGGATAATTTGGGCAGTTAAAATATCTACATCGTATGACAAAGTGGATGAAAGATAGGTAATACAATGCACAATAAATGGTTGTTGGATGGCGATTGGTCATTTGCAATACAATGCGTAATAAATAGTTGTTGCATGGCGATCTGGCATCACTTAAGTGTTAATATTTTACCCATTTCTTAGACTCTTGATTATAGCTAAGCATTTTTTCCTAAATCATATTTGAGGTAAGTTGAGCAGATTTAAAAAATCAAATCAAACAGCATTATCAAATATGGTTATTCTTTTAATTAATTATTATTAAAAAGATCTTAAAGTTGCCTAAATTCATTTTTTTCTTTTAGATTTTAATACCATTAAACACTTTTTAACAATTGCTATATTTTGAAATAATTTTACTTAATTATTATGTAGTCATTAAAATATATATAAACAAAAAAAAATTAAAAATTCAAATTTGATCAACAAGTTATTTGTTTGTTTAGTTTTAAAAAAAATAATAGTGCACACTTTGCACTAATTATTATTTATTTATGTATACAATATAAAAATTATTTATATATAGATGGATTTTATAAATTAATTCAATTACTATTGATATATAACTATGATATGTGTGTATGTGTGTATATATTAAAGAAACACTTAATTATTTGTCCATAAAGCTGTAATTATACAAACACATACACACACATCTCGCTGCAGGTTACTACTTTAACATATAAAGGAAAAACTTTAAACTCTAACATATAATATGAATGGTTGCTTCTTAAGCCAACTATCATCACTTTTTTCCATCAACCAAAACTTAATCTCCTGTGTCATTCAGCAAAGTTGTCCTTTTACTATAACTGTTCTTTCATGCTCAAAAAACTTCTATTCATCTAGTTTATTTTATTCCGAAATCAGTGCCATGAAACTCTCTCCAGTCATTTTATTTACCTGACTCAAACAATTTGCAGTTTTTGTTTCAATTGTTTCTTGATTGCTTTCTTTTTTTTTAACTCTTTTTAAAATGTAAATATAACACATTTTTTTTTTTTTTTTTAACTCCTAATACATATATAAATTTTTCATGATCTAAAATACAAAATTTAAAGTGAAATAAATGCATTAAAGACAGCTTATAAAAGTAAGATTCACTTACTTTAAGTAAATCCTGAATCATGTTTTTATAAAACTAAAATAATTAGAATTAAACTTAGCTACTTAGCTAAAGGAGATAAATAGCTGACTGTTTATCCCTTTTTATAAGAAAATCGTTGTATCCTAGTTTGATGATTGATGGCAAGTCTTTTTCCATTACTTAGATTTTTTTCTAAAAGAAGATAATTAAATTATTGCTTATTGATTGAGTGTTATAAAAAAATTACCATAATTCTATAATATTATAAATATTACAATGCTTGTAATATTAATAATGCAAAGAATATAATTAAAGAAAAATAATCAAAATTTAACTTTCCTCTTGCAAGTTATATGCTACCTTAAGTTTTACTTTTTATCCATTATTCAATTAGGTATATGAAACCATTTTGCTTTTGTCACGCAAATATTGAATAAATTAAAACTAAGGATTCTGGGATTGAAATGCGGACAAACAATTCAAAAATGTATAACAACAGCAGCAGCAAGTTTTCAATACCAACTCTCAATAACTTTTTGAATTTTTAAAAGCTGATTGCAATAAAAATTTTCATTTTGATCAGTTTGTTTAAATTTGACACTTTAAAGCCTGATTACTTTAAGTTTTTATTTTTATCAGGAAGTAGTTTTATTTGGCAATAAGTGAAATTTAATAAACAAATGAATTTAATGAATATGCTCAGGTGAATATATTTTCCAAATGTTAACTAACTACCCCTCCTTCATATTAAGCACCTGAGAATAAATGCTTAAACAAAAAGAATTTCACAAGGTCAGAAAAAATATTATCCAGTTAATTAGAGATGTTTAGCTAAACATTGACTGTTAAAATGATGTTTTTAAAATAAAAATAATAAAAATATATGTAGTTAGTATGTATATACATTTCTTTTTAAAAGTTGCAACCAAATAAAATTAGTACATATTTACAAAAATGTTTATGAATAAGTTTTAACCCAGTTTTAAAGAAAGCTTTAATTTCAACTTTAAAAAGTTTGTTCAAAATGATTTTTTAATCTTTTTAGGTTTACTTTTTTTTTGTGTGTTAGTACTTGTATAAGGATTACACAAAGGAATCTTTATATACAGATAGAAAAAAAAGTGAAAAAATTGCAATTAGCAAAAAAAATATCAAAATAAACAGTTAAATTTGTAAAAACAAAATTTTACAAAATATACAAGCACACAAGCATTTACAACTTTTACAACTCTAGTTAATTTTTTAACTCTAGTTAAGTAGTTAATTATGTAATTCCACACTTCTGAAATTTAGTCACATCACTAATGCTACACTGATATAAAATTTTACAAAATATACAAGCACACAAGCATTTACAACTTTTACAACTCTAGTTAATTTTTTAACTCTAGTTAAGTAGTTAATTATGTAATTCCACACTTCTGAAATTTAGTCACATCACTAATGCTACACTGATATAAAATTTAGTCACATCACTAATGCTACACTGATATAAAATTTAGTCACATCACTAATGCTACACTGATATAAAATTTAGTCACATCACTAATGCTACACTGATATAAAATTTAGTCACATCACTAATGCTACACTGATATAAAATTTAGTCACATCACTAATGCTACACTGATATAAAATTTAGTCACATCACTAATGCTACACTGATATAAAATTTAGTCACATCACTAATGCTACACTGATATAAAATTTAGTCACATCACTAATGCTACACTGATATAAAATTTAGTCACATCACTAATGCTACACTGATATAAAATTTAGTCACATCACTAATGCTACACTGATATAAAATTTAGTCATATCACTAATGCTACACTGATATAAAATTTAGTCACATCACTAATGCTACACTGATATAAAATTTTATACATGCTTTTTCTTTTTTAGAGATAACAATTAAATGGATCCCAAAGTACTGAGACAAGTTGTGTTTATTTTAAAGAGAATGATAAAAAAAAAGATTTTGGGCAGAATTTTTTTAAGTAAAACAAAATAAAAAATGTATACCAAAAAAAAAAAACTTTGTTGTTTTACTCGAAACTTGCTGTCTCCACAGTAGCAATTCTCTCAAAGTCTTAAAAATATACCCCGCAATCTACAGATTTTATAATTTATTCAGGCACGTTTAATTCCAAAAGTTTTAGTAAATGACGTCAATTGTAGAATTTCGATAAGAAATCTTAAAAATAATTTTTTGTTAGCAAATTATAGATTTTTTTTTCCATTATAGATTATTAAAGAATTTGTTTAGTTATTTATCATTATATAAAAGTTTTTTTTTTAATCATAAATTACTATAGGATTTTTTTAGTTATTTTAAATTATTTTTTTGTTATTTTTACGAAGTTCGCATTAAAAAATATCATTAAAATATTTCAGACATTTTAAGCTTGTTTATTGCTATAAATTAATTTTGTGTTATATTTATTGTTATTAAATTATTATTATCTGTATTAAAGTTCTGTTGACAAAATTATTTTGTAATTTTTAAACTTATAAAAGTTTAATTAACAGCATTTAGGGATTGTTCATAAAGTATGTACGCTTAGGTGGGGGAGAGGGGGTCTGCAAAGAGCATTATGAGATGGAGGGCAGGGGGTCAATTATAAAAGTACAGAGACACTAATGTAAAAAAAATATCATAAAATGTTGGGTAGGTAGGTTAAGAGCATAGATAATTTTAGGGAGATGAAGGGTTCTCAAAAAAATAATAGTAAAATGTGGAATGGGGGGGGAGGGGGGTAGAAGGGTGGAAATTCAGGCATACGAACATTATGGACGACCCCTTATTTGCTAAACTTTTCATCGGGTTATATATATTCTCGAAATACTTATTTAAAATTTATTCCAAAAAACATGTATTGCTTATTTTATTTTTAAAGTTAAATAATTACTGTTGAAGATTGCAAAAAAAGTGTAGTATTATCGAGCCAATTTTGAAATTGAAACCGTTTAACAAAAAATCTTTCATTGTCAATTTTGCTAGTTTTTTGATAAGAGAAATGTAAAATACTCACCAAACATGACATATAAATTAGGAAATATTTAATATAATATGTTTTTTAACGCGCACTTCAACACAACAATTTTAATTACTATCTGTCTTGAACTATTGCCATAAAACATTATTTATTGCTTTAATTAATAAAAACCTGTCTGTAAATTGGTAAAGTGTAAACTATAAAATGGCACAAAAAACATTCTTCACAGTTTGAATTTGGAGGTTATAAAATATTAAATCGTAAATTTATAACTGAATCTTATAATGAAATATTGCGGAGTTAATGGTTGTTCTAGTAATGAAAAATCGGATTCTCATATATCCATCTTTAAACTACCTTTGGATCAAATTACTGCAGATTTATGGAAAAATGTCATTGGACATCTCTATGAATACTAGAATATGTTCCTTACATTTTGATGCTTCTTGTTTCGACAAGTTTAAAGAAGAAATGGTTAAATCAACTTCTAGAAGAAGACTTATTTTTCCAAAATTAGTTCCTTCCATATTTCTTGATGGAAATAATTTGGCTAAGGTTAGTTGTCTTTTTAGTTCTATTGGCTTAAATCGTATTTTCTAGCTACATATGTTGAAATAGTAATATTTCATTAGGGTCTTTTTTTATATATATACGCGTAAATCGTTATTTTGTTGCGTTGACTTGACAAAGTTCTAACTGTTTTTTTTATATTAGGAGAATAGCAAATAAACCTTTTTTTCCTTTTTTTTTAATGTCTAGTTAAAAATATTTATATAAATGTTTTTTATTTATTTATGTATTTTTATACATCAATAACAAAAAATACATAAACAAATACAAAACAATTACATAAATAATTTTAATTAAACATTAAACAAAATTACACGATTTTTTTTAAATTCTCCAAATATAAAAAATTTAACTTAGAACCTTGTCAAACTAACACGACGATTTATAACAATGATGTAATTGTTGTAATATTAGTTATGAGGTTATATATATATATATATATATATATATATATACATATATATATAGATATATATATATATATATATATATATATATATATATATATATATATATATATATATATACATATATATATATATATATATATATATATATATATATATATATATATATATATATATATATATATATATATATATATATATATATATGTATATATATATATATCAGGCATGGACAGGAGAGGCGTGTGATCTCACTCTATTCCTGACCACGCTGGCTATTATTTTTTTGAAAGCTTGACCACGGTTGAAAGTGCGCTGAAAAAACTCGACAAAAGAAAGAAAATTATAAACGAGCTAAACTACAAAAAACAAAAGAAATCCTTAGAAGAAATTTAAAAAAATAAAAGTACTTAACTAGTCTAACTCGAAGAAAGCTAAAACTCTATTAGAAAGTTGTTTTTAATTATGTTTATATTTATGTTAAGGTTGAATAACTTTAAAACTTTAATCTTTTCTAATGTTTTTTACATCTGTTAATTAAAAGCAAACTTTAGTACAAATTATTGGCCTAAACTAAACAAATTGTAAAGCGATAAAATTTTAAGTATTTTAATTTACACAATTAAGACTTATCAAAGATATATTTAATTGCATTCAAACAAAATAATAAAATACACAAACTTTTAAATAAAATATAATGTTTTAATAATATTCTTTGTAAATTGATGTATAATGCTTTTTATTAATTACAATCAATAAAATTTGTAAATTTTATAAGAAATGCTTAGGGTAGTAAAAAAACATTTAATTAGAAAGTTTACAAAACAGCAAAAAAAAAGACTTTGGAATGTTTTCGATGATTTTAACTTAATGCGTTTTTTATAAAAAGTTTATTGAAACACATTGATAGTCATCGTTGTTTATAAATTAAGATTACAAATTGTTTTAAAAAAATTTTTTGTCGTTGTTGTTTATAAAATTAAGAATACAAATTGTTTTAGAAAAATTACATTCATCGTTCAAACAAAAATACTTTTGAAATAAATAAAAGTTTTATTTGATATTCTTTGATAATTTATTTAATAGTATTTTAAAACTTTATTATAAAAGCGTTTAGTGTTGAGTAAAAAAATTTCAAAAAAGAAAGTTTACTCCCTAATGAAATGTTTTTACACAACGCACAACAACAGCAAAAAAATAACTTGCAATGTTTTCGACTATTGAATTTATAGTTCCATCAAAAAGTTTATTGAAACAATCATTTTTGCTGCTGTTTATAGAACTAACCATACAAGTTGTTTTAAAGATATTTACATCATAAAAATGCACTTGTTAACTATATAGTATCTTTCAATAATTTAAATAAAAAAATTTTTTATAGTATACAATCGTTAAAAGCAATTTCTTGCTTTATTACCTTATACTTTATTTTGCGAGTTTTTGAAATGTTTTCAAAAATCTAAAAAGCTGTGGTTAAGCTGTCGCAAAAAAGAAATAAATGCATGTTCAGGAATAGAGTGTGATTGCATGCCTTTCTTGTCCACTTCTGATCAGGGTTTATATATATATATATATATATATATATATATATATATATATATATATATATATATATATATATATATATATATATATATATATATATATATATATATATATATATATTCTTTGAAAGTCATTTTCTTGTTATACAATACAATGTTATTTTTGGAATCAAGCACGTTTGAATAGATTATAAAGTCTGTAGATTGCGGTGTATATTTTAAAGACTTTAAGAGAGTTGCTACTGTGGAGAGGATGAGCTTCGAGTAAAACAAAAAAGTTTGTTTTTGTTGGTATACATTTATTATTTTGTTTTACTTAAAAAAATTTTGCCCAAACATTTTTTTTTTATCATTCTCTTTAAAATAAACACAACTTGTCTTGGCACTTTGGGATCCCTTTAAGACTATGTTTTAACCCTCTCACTCCTTAAGATGAAATATGAAAGTTGTAATTTGCTGGTCCAAGAAAGTCTTAAAAGTTGAAAATTGAAATTCATTAAGGCAATAAAATCATATTTTTCATGTTTATATAACAAAGAGCTAAATAATACAGAAAATCAACATTAAAATTATGACTATTTCCAGTATTAAAGTTAACAATGCTGCATTCTTTATTTATATCAGATTTATATGACTATAGATATTATTTGCACCTATGCCAAACAAGTTTGTTAAAAAAAATTTAAAAACTAAACATTTTTGATAGCCAAATAAGTTTTTTTTTAATAACTGACCACTATTTGGTCTACCATAGGTTTCTATCATCTTTTTTCGTTTTTGTTGTTCTGGAGGATTTTTTTTTTGTGATTTTACAAGATGTTGAGGACATTGTCTGGGTTATTTCAAACAACTTAATAACTAATAAAAAATAGAATGTTTTTTCTTATTTCTTAATATAGTTAAACAAAAAATATAGGGTTCATGTATTTAGAATATATGTTGTCTGTTGATGGCATTATATGGCACTAATGTATTTTTGCATGCTTGTATGTTCAATCCCCTATTTTTTTTTTTTTTTTTTTTTAAGCTAATTAGAAAAGCAAATGCAAATGCAAATGCAAAAGGCAAATGCAAAATTCAAAACAAGTAAAGATTCTGTCCCTGTTTGCAATATTCTATAAATAGTCCCAATAAAATTTTGTTTATCAACTGTTATTATGTTATGCGATTGGTTTAGCTGTTGAAGAAGTATAGACCTTTAATGGTTCTAAATTTATCATAAAATGAAATCCATTAATATATAAATTATGCACCCACTAACTAGTGAGCTAATTATGCACTCACTAACTAGTGAGTTAATTATCCACTCACTAACTAGTGAACTAATTATGCACTCACTAACTAGTGAGTTAATTATGCACTCACTAACAAGTGAGTTGATTATGCACTTACTAACTAATGAACTAATTATGCACTCATTAACTAGTGAGCTAACTATTCACTCACTAACTAGTTAGCTAATTATGCAATCACTAACTATTAAGTTAATTATGCGCTCACTAACTAGTGAGCTAATTGAGTTTATTTACAAAAAGTATTTTTTTTGTGGACTAAAATTTTTTTAATTAAGAAACCATAAAAATAAAAACATTTTTTTGGTTGACTCAAGGGCAAAATATTGTAAGTATATTATTTTATATAGTATATATGTATATATTCAAATATTTATAAGTTTCATTTTAGGTATCTGGCTTTAACTTAATTAAAAATTTTTCTATGTCTGCTGTTGGTTGTTATGGTTATAAACTCACTTCAACAAAAGTAGGTTTAAAAATAAATGCTCACAGATATTTTTCTGAAAATCAAATATTTTGATAGTGTAAAGAAAAGATTTATTTCTAGAGTGGTACAAGTTATGAGATTCTTATAGATGTTAGTATTTTAAATGGAAGAAGATTTATCACATTTTCTTCTGCTATTCAAGTAAATTATTATAACTCTAATTGCAATTGTTTACATTGTAAAATATATATGGTTTTCAATTATTACAACTCTGATCATAAATAATTTTGTTTACGATTACTAGATTGTAAACTATCTACCAATCGGTGTGCGCATTCTCTCTGCAAGTGGACAAGAACTATGCTTTACTGAAAAACGTTCTTCTATTCCTCTTGAATACTCATTAATTGATGAAATAAAAGTATCATTGGAAAGGTTTCTTTTTTTTTTATAATTAAAAAAATTTTTGTTTGACAATTTAGAGAATTTTAAACTTTTAATTTATAATCAAGAGTTTTGAGGTTTAAACCCCTATGTCTGTGTAAAAGTACCTCAACCTTTTTCTATGCCTATGTAACAGTACCTCAACCTGTTTCTATGCGATCTTGTTTAGCAAGGTTCCTATTTCATAGTTTAGAGTTAAAAGATACTTTCAAACAAAGTTAATTTTATATGTGTATACATAAATATATATATATATATATATAAATATATATACATATATATATATATATATATATATATATATATATATATATATATATATATATATATATATATATATATATATATATTATATATATATATATATATATATATATACTAGTTTTTCCACTTATTAATAAAACCATTTTTATTCACAAATAAAATTACAATACATGTTTTGAATAGTTTATAGTCATCTTCAATTGGGTTTAAAAAAACTTATTTAATTTTATATACAAATATTATAAGGTAATAAAATATAAATTACAATTTATTTTTTAATTAATTGCGACAAAATAGTCAATAGAAAAAAATTATACAATAAAAAAGTTATTAAATTGTTTAACAAAAGGTTAACGACTAATAAACAGATTAAATATAATTACCGACTATAAATGGTAACTTTAATGTGAAAAGTGATATTTTATAATGGTTTAACTGTTTGTTTATATCTGCATTTTTCCATTTAATGAACAAACCTTCCTTAATCTTAAACTCAAATTTATTGGAGGTAGAATCCAATATTGAAAGACAAAAACTCACACATATGCAAACATCTCCATGCTAACAATAATTGTTTTAATAATTATAATAATGAAATATATTGATATTTTCAAATATCTATATCTATCTATCTATCTATCTATATATATATATATATATATATATATATATATATATATATTATATATATATATATATATATATATATATATATATATATATATATATATATATATATATATATATATGTATATTATATATATATATATATATATATATATATATATATATATATATATATATATATATATATATATATATATATTTGAAAATATCTGTATACTGTATGATAACCTACCTATTTTTAATGCAAAACAACAACTTAACTGAAAAGTCTTTAAAATCTTGGCTAGAGGTAAATAAAGTTAATATTTTAAGAACTTACAGAAAGATATTGGGGTAGCTTTTGGAGGTAAACCATTTTGGAGGTAAATTATATATATATATATATATATATATATAAATTTTTTTTTTTTTCGGGAGGGGGGAGTTTTAAAAGTGTGCAATGCCTCTATTGTCAAATGATGTCAAAGGCTTGTAAACAGCATGCCACAAAAGTATGCTGAAGTAATTAAGAATAAGGGTTTTTTAAGAAAATATTAATGTTAGTTTTAATGTTTTGATGTAGACTTTTATAAAGCATAATTTTTTTGTTTGATGTGCTATTTCTTTGATCTCTGCTGTAAATATATGTAAATAAAATGATGTCATTGCAATGTAGTACATTTAGACCAATTTAATTTAACAAAAAATGGTCTACTATGGGGATTCATCATTAAGTTACCATAATCATGATTTAAGACGTTCTCATAAAACCATAAGCATTGTTCAAATTTGAATTGCTCTATGATTGTTATGTCTTTAGTTATTTGACATTATAGAAAGTATTTTTGGTCTAGTTTACTGTATTATCACAATGTTTGACTCAAATAATTGTAATATTTTATGTAGTGTTAACTTTTGTCTAATTCTTTTATTTGCTATCAACATGAAAGCTTTGTTATAAGAATTCAATTTTTTTCATAGTTTATATGTTTAATTTATGCTTTATATGAAAACAATTATCTATTAAAAATAAAAATATTTATAGAAACTTTATGTCAGAGAATTTAATATCAATAAAGAATATCGAAGATAAAGAAAAAAATACTGTGATTAAATGTAGTACATATGAAAATGTTAAATACGTAGTTGTAAGTCTTCAATTTTTTTACATTTTGTTTACTATTTATCAAAGTTATGTTTTAAAAATTTTGGAAATTGGATTTTGGCTTTTTTTTTGGGGGGGGGGCTTTTTTTCTTAAATATATAAATACAATTCATACTTTATATGTTTAAAAAATAAAAAAAACCTCAAAAACACTTTAAAGTTAAAGAAGATGAAAGTTTTTAAAATCTTTTTGAAACTGTTATTATATTTGCTGTATAAAAATTTTTCTTTTGTAATGTTTTTATTTATATATAGTATTTTTTCAAAACAGGTTGTTACAAAAAGTGAATTAAACAAAAATGTTTCAAAGAAAGTAATTACATTGGCTCCACCTGCTGTCATTTTGAATTTTCTTCCAAGAAAAGTTATTGTATACATTCAATGGAAGGTACTGTGATTATTTTATAAAGGGTCTATATGTTAACTTTGTAAACATTTATAATTACATAAACAAATTTTTTAGAATATGAAAGGTCCAGAATATTTGATAGAGTCAGGTAATATGTTAGAGATCATGGATACTAATATTTGTAAAAAAGCATGGCAAATTGCTATCAAGGTATATTTTAAACTCATCTTATAATCTCAACTTATGACGTTCAGAAAATATATATATATATAAATAAATTTCTTTGTTATAAATTTTTTTTACGACTTGAAGTATTGTGATGATTATGATACATGGATTGGTTCAACTAGTACTAAAATTGCTCAAAGAAATTTTATTGAAATGAATTGCTTGGATAAATTAAGAAGCAGTTTGGTAAACTTTTTTAAGCATTTACTTATACTAATAAATACTTACTACTAATAAATATTTTCATTGAAATTGAGTTAGATATTTTATTTATTTTATAAAAAATATTTAGATGTTTGAAATGAGAGTAGAATTAGTAGATGGTACTTTAAAAATACGACTCTTTACATCCTACTGGTTAGTCAATAAAACCGGAATCAATCTTCTGTTTAAAGTAAGATTAGACAAGTACAAATGTCTGTGAACCATTTAATTTTTTTTTTCAAATCTTTTTTTTTTCCTTTCACTTCTTTTTATTTCTAGAATTCTAAAGGAGATTTGTACAACATATTATCAAACAACATGTTTCCAACAATTATATCATATAGTGAACAAAGAAATGAGGTTGTTTATCTTTAAAAATAATTTCTTGATTCTAATTAATTTTATTAAATCTGCCTAAAATACCTACTATATATATACTATATATCTACTCAAAATCTATCTTTAAATCAAATAAAACAAAAATTTATAAATATATGAGCTTTAGATTAAGTGGCAAGAAAATTGAATCTGTTAACTCAATTAAATATCTTGGTATAAAAATTGATTCAAATCTTTCCTTTTTATCCCACTGTAAAGACTTAGCAATGAAGTAGATCTAATGGCATGATGGTCAAAATTCGCCATTATGTTAATCTTGAAACTCTCTTGAACATATACCATGGTGTTTTTGGCTCACATCTAAAATATGCATGCCAAGTATGGGGGTAGTCCCATCAACTAGCTCTTATTAGGTTATCCTACTTCCAAAACAAGGCTTTAAAAGTTATTTATTTCCAGAATAATTATTTTAATCCTAATGTGCTCTACCTAACTTCGAAAGTATTAAAATTATGTGCCTATATTCAACTTTTAAACTGGCAATTTGTCTGGAACCGCCAACACAATAACTTACCTTTAATTTTCATCAATTTCTTTTTTAAAAGTGCTAACACTCGTTATCACCTTTGTTCTAATAGAATTTTAAACCCGTCTGTCTCTAAACTCCGCCCTCATAATTACAGACATAAATCTATAAAATATCAAAGCATTAAAGCTTGGAACAACTTCCCCTATGAACTAAAAGCTCTCAACTCATTTTCAACCTTTAAAACCAGTTTATTCTACTTTTTATTAAAAAATATAATTAATATTTATATTTTCTATAATAAATTTTTGTTGTCTTTAGTATTGTTTATTATTACTGCTATTAATAAATATAGATAATGTTTATTACTGCTATTAATAAATATAGTTAATATTTATAATTTCTATAATCAATTTTTGTTGTCTTTAGTATTGTTTATTATTAAAACACGTTTGATATTTGCTATTAATAAAACACGTTTGATATTTCTGATTTCTATATTAATTTTTTTTGTCATTACTATTACTTATTGTCATTTTTATAAATATTTACATTACTATTATTAACTAATTTTAACTATTATTACTAATATTAATATTGTTATTATTATTATAGTAATTATTACTAATATTATTAGTGTATTGTTGTTATAATAATAATTGTTTTTATTACTAACATGAAAATGTTAATGATGTTTTTATTTTACAGGGAAGTTTATCTTTAAATGGTGGATCATGGTCAGATTCATTTTTCTTGAATGTTGTAAGCAATGAAAATGTTATTAAATGCATGGACAATCTTGAAAATGAATATAGAGTATATTTTTATAAATATTAAGTTTTGTAATGATTTTCATGTAATTTTTATTAAAGATTATTAAAAGATTTTTTGATAGTTTTTGTCAGTGGATTTTTACAGTTAAAGGGATTTTTTAATTTTATCAAAATTATTATCACAATTTTGTAAAAAAAAAAAAAAAAAAAGTTTGTTATTCATGGGCTATTAACTATTAATGATTTAAATTTTTAATTATAAGGTGATTCTCTTCATCCTTTGAAAATAAAAATTTTGTTATGGAATTTAGATACTTCTTACTGTTAATCTATCATCATTTGGCCTTACTTACATCATTAAATTTTCACCTACTCATCTTATTTGCAACAATACAGAGGTATGTTGTTAATATTAAAGAAAAACTAACTTTTTAAAACTTACTAAAACACACAAAAAAATATACACATGTGCACACTTTTACCTGGTTGCCATAAATTTTCCCCATAAATTGCTATTATAAAAAATATATAATAATATAAAAAGTTTTATTGACAGTCTAGTTAAAAAAATGTTATCATAATAATAATGAATTTTCTTACCTTGTTGCTTGGAACAGGTGATTTTTAGGAATGTGACAAACCTGAAATTATTTTATGACAAAGTTAAAAATCAATGAATTTCAGTTGGAAAGTATAATAAAAAAATTTAAACTTGCTTAGGGCTAGGGGTTTTCATAAATAAGCATGTAAATTATATTTATTTTAAAACCACATGTAAATTGATTGTTAACAGAATTGATTTTAGATGTCAATAAGTTATTAAAATAGCTCGTCCTTCCAATAAACCTTACTATGCAAATTTCCTTTTTTTTTTTTTTTGAGTTTTGCTTTTAGTTTGATGCCTTGCAATGTTATTTTTTTAAATAAATTTTTTTTTTGGAATTCTTATAGCACAATGTTGATCTAGTTTTTTGTGAAGCACTTTAAAGCAGGTTTACATAGGATTTAAGTCAATATCATCATCATATAGTCGTATGATTTACTATCAAATAGTTATTTGTTGAATTAAATTTGTTTTTGTTAATATGTCATAAAGATTGCTACAGTTATAAGTTCACACCTTGATATTAATATAAAAAGTAGCAATAAAAATGATGCCTTAAAGTCCCACTTTTTGTTTTGCTATAGTGGAAGTTTATGCTACCAAAATTTTGGAAAGTTGTCTTATGTCTTTAAGTAACAAAATCTTTGCATAACTTATAGAGTAATTTGAAGTGATCTTGTCATTCTAACATCATTTTATAGAAAATTTAAATTGATCTTGCCATTCTAAGATTGTCTCACTATTCTAAGTTTGTGAAATGGTTATGCTCAACTTATTTAAAAAAATTTTTGAAAGATTTTCATAATTTGCTGTAATTTCTTTCACAAATTCATAATTAAAACTAAGCGTTGCTGATTTATAGTTTACAAAGCAATACATGTTTTAAAATAAGATTTACTATTCAATGGTGGAGTACCATATATTGTGAGACAACACCAAAATGATTGATCATCTACAAAACAGACCATAACCTCATTAAAGAGGAGACTACTACAAAGACTATTTCTGACAAAGTAGAACAATGATTTAGCATGCTGCATCTCTGGCAAATGATTCAAAGTTTGCATCTTGTATGGTTACCAATTTTATAGTACAATTTTTCTGCTGGTTATGCTAGTGAACACTAACATTCATATAAGCGCGATTGCACTTATATTGTTGCTAATATGATACTCTTCATACTCTTTATATTCCTCCTTCTTCCCCACCCATCCCTCTCATTCCTCTTAAAGAGGGGTGGGAGATGTAGGTTGCACTTATATGGTTAGAAGATAAGGTTGCACTAATATGGTTGGAAGATAAGGTTGCACTTATATGGTTGCTAATATGATACTCATAGCACTGATTATGTTTCTTCTCCTCCACCATCCACCCCTCTCATCTTTCTTAAAGAGATTATGTTTTAACCTAAAACTAATCTACCTATATATATATATATATATATATATATATATATATATATATATATATATATATATAGGTATATATATATAGGTATATATATATACATATATATTAGGGTGGTTCAAAAATAGGTCATGTCAAAAATTTGAAAAGGGCCCTAGCTTATGATCTGCCTTGACCCCAAAATAGTACTTGAAATTTTTTACAAAAATTTTTTTGATCATCGGAAAGGTCCCCACAAAGGGCAAAAGGGTCAATTTTTGCCCCGTTTCACAAAAAACTTTACCCCGCTTGTGTGACCCTTAAATTTTACCCAATTTTAAAAAAAAATTATCTAATAACATGGTAATGAGTTATACAACTTAAGTTTAAGGGGCTCTTTTCATGAATATTTTTTTAAGTAACTTTCAGAAGAATGATAAAACATTGAAAATCATCAAAACATAAAATGTTTTTTTAAAAAAAATAAGTATTTGTTTGAATACTATAAAAAAAAAGCTTTACCAATACAAAACAAAAACCAAACATTTACAAGTGTTTCAAAAATAAAATGGATCAAAAAGTAGATTTTAAATAATACTATTGAGTGCAGCTTTGGCATGATCCAACTTTTTTCTACCATTTCGATTTCGCTTGTACACATGAGTAAAAAGAAACGTATCTTGCCTTTTCTCTTTTGAATGTGCTTTATTAACAAGTTGTTGAACTAATTTGACTGTTCTTTCTGAACAATTTCAAGATTCATGATGGCTGTTTCAAATTCTTGATAGAAATCATTTAAAATCCAATACTATGCAGGAAGCTTAATCCATTGAACCTCAGCTTTTCCATGACCAAGCATGTCAAATATAAGCCAGGACTTCTATGTAACTAGTGGAACTAAACTGGGAGGCTCATCCTGTGAAAAGTTTAAGTTCTTCAGAATGTCTTTATCCAACACCTGTCTTTCTAAGGAATACTCCTCTATAGAGGGTCGTTTTAAACCAAATAGTCTCTTAGCCATGTTTCTACGTTCTTTACATTTCTGATCTGCAATTGCTATAATGACTAAATATTGGTCAAGGTACCAAGTATGTCGCATAATGGATTCAGAAACAGCTTGAGCTCCAGCTTTATTCAATTCCTCAAACCTTTTCATCTGTCAGTATGCTTTCATATCCTAATAGTTAAGGGTTAGATTTTTCAATGTTTAATTTAAAAATGAATAATATACCTACTTTATTTATATAGTATTTATTCAAAATTATATCTTTATTTTAAAACAATTATTCAGACCGTGTACCTGCGTTGGAGCAG
>NC_088931.1:47935000-47972500 GCF_038396675.1 Hydra vulgaris
ATGTATCTCAAATTGCTTATCCATATGAAGATAAGGCTATACTTCCCAATAATTAGAGACTAGGTCATACCAAGTTAAAATGCTGAGGTTCTGGCATCCAGGGATAAACAGTAAAATTTGTTGGAATAATTGTTTAATTATTCCAACAAATTTCACTGTTTGCCCACAGATCAGAAGAAGTTTCACCAAACATTTTAAACCTTTTAAAAAAGATGGACTGTGCTTCTGCAATGTTATGACAAGTTTTTTTTAAGGCTGTTAGTATCACATGTAACCCAAATGAATGGCATTTATTTATAAACAATTTATAATCTCAAAACTGTGCTGTTTCACAACAAAAACAACTACCAATTTATTCTGATGGCTCATTCTGTGTATTTGAATGAAGACCACATTGTCAAGATGTTGCTGAATGTCTTAGGCATAAAGACTATGAATGGGAGGTCATTGGAGACTTTAAAATGGTGTCATTTTTCATAAGTCTTCAAGCTATTTTCACAAAATTTATTTGTTGCTTTTGCTTCTGGGATATCTGTGATGCTAAGATGCCCTATCACAGAAAAAACTGGTCACAAAGAACTGAGTTCTCTGTGGGAAAGAGAAATATGAAGTTGGATCCCCTGATAGAACCTCAAAATGTGCTTGTCACCACTGCACATTAGGTTAAGCCTCATCATGCATATTGCTTTTGATGAGGAGTTGGCACTTTATAAGTACCTTACAGGTCTGTTTCCAAAGCTGTCTGAAGTTAATGGTAGGGCTGGTGTCTTTGTTGGTTCACAGATCAAAAGGATAATAAAATTTGATGCGTTTGTCAAGCTACTAAACAGGATGGAAACATCCCCTAGGAGGGATCAGCTATTTTTAAAGATAGCAGCAAGTCTGAAAAAGATATTGGAGATACAAATTACAGCTTCACAGGTGCATTTGAAAAGAGAAGAAAAAGGGTTGTCTGGAACAGTTTTGTTGCAGTTGTTCATGGTTTCCTGGGTTATCACAAGACTGAAAACAATGTGGAGTTAGATCTGATTCTCATTAAGAATTACACTTAAGCAGGATGCAGAATGTCACTCAATGTCTTTATTAATACTCACCTCGATAAATTCAAAGCAAATATGGGAGCTTACTCAAAAGAGCAAGGCAAGCACTTTTACTAAACACTGTAGACTTTGAAAATTATAAGCAAGCAGAGTTTAATGAAAATATGATGGAGGACTTCATTTTGTTGGCTACTTTGTCAAGTGATTTATAATACATTTGCAAATCAAGAAAACCTACTCATTTTTGAAGTTTCTGAGTGATTTTTTACTGTTTTTGGCTATTCAAGATGTAATTATTATTTTTTACCATACCAAATGAACAAAAGTTTGAAATTTTTCTTGTTCTGGTTTCAGTATAAAGGAATTTTCTTAGTGTTGTGATCATAAAATCGAAGTTTGTGCTCAATGTAGTCATTTTCCCGCAGTCTTCTGATGTAAGCAATAGAAGTGTAATACTTTGAGTTCTTAGACAAAAACTGTTACATTGTGTATTTTTAGATTAATCAATTTTTTATAACTAAAACCTATGAATTGTTATATGTATGTATGTATGTATGTATGTATGTATGTATGTATGTATGTATGTATGTATGTATGTATGTATGTATGTATGTATGTATGTATGTATGTATGTATGTGTATATATATATATATATATATATATATATATATATATATATATATATATATATATATATATATATATATATATATATATATATATATATATATTTAGAGACACAACATCATTATTGAGTACACATGAGTTTTTACCAAATCATTCTCAATACTTTACTTGGAATGATTTAAAAAAACCTTATGAAGTTTTAGTATCTTCTGATCCTTATTGCAAAAATAGTTTCATCCATATCAATCCAATTCAGGTATCTTGTTTGTTCAATTTAATAATATTTAAAATTTTATTTAAATTAAAAGAATTTCTAAATACTTTAAACATATTATTATATATATATATTTTTTAATAAAACTTCTTTTTATGGATTTATTTCTGATGATACCCTCATTATTTAGTATATTAAAAACCGTTATGAAAAATAAAATCGCTATATTATACAAAACCATTTAAATTTACTTTGTAAGAGCTTCTTTTTAAGAAGCTCTTACAAAGTAAATTGAAACGGTTTCTTTTTTTTTAATTCTTTGTAAGAGCTTCTTTTTAAGAGTTTTTTAAAAGAATTTTTTGTAAGGTAAGAATTTAAACATGGGTTTCCAAAATGATGTTGTCACATAATCGCTATCATACCGGTTCAGATCATTGTCGCAAAAGATACTTTCGTTGTGTTGTATTTCCAATGCTTCTCTAACTTTCCAATAAAAACTGTTTCTATTTTTAAGGTATTGCGACCATTCCAGTGGAAATTTCCTTGACAAATTTTGGAATGTTTATTTGAATTTTCCCCTTTACCTTGTTGTGCACTTGTTTGATGCTGGCATATCCAAGGCAATATTTTTAGTCAAGTTTCACCAACATAACATTTTGTACAAGAGCATTCTAATTTGTAAACATCGGGATAGGAGTTAACTGGTAGTGTAGGGTTATTTTTGGAACTAAGTAGACTTTGGAGATTTTTTGGAGTCTTAAACACTGATTACGCATCAGTGTTTTAGACATCCTGCTTTTTTCAAAACTTTTCTTAACTTAGGACTGATTCCAGGGATCCAGGGTAAGGGCATTAGGAAAAGTTGACTTTTTGTCAGATCTTTTTTGTTGTTAACACTTTCTTATGTAGACTTAACTAGTTTTTTAAGACTTTTCCTCTCATAGCCGTTTTCTACAAATACATCGATTAGAAACAACACATCATCGATGTTATTTATTGTGCATAACCGTAGTGCTCTATGAATGAAACCAATAAAAACACTATTGATAATTTTAGGGTCATGGCATGAGTTTGATTTAGTTTGAACGTTTGTGATCGCTTTTTTGCAATGTATTTTAAAACTATATGTACCGGTTTTATTTTTGTAACTGAAACATCAAGATTTAATTTATTGGTCAAGTTGGCAGATTCTATTGTGTATTGAATACTTTTGTGTTGCTTGTTAAGTAGATCTAAAAACTTTTGCGCATCTTCTTCTACCTGAACCTTGAATGTATAACATCAACATATCTTTTAAATGATTTCACATAGATGTTATTGTTAAGCGCCAATCAAAGAGCATTACTTTCATGATATTGTAAAAAACGCTCAGCAACTACCACCATAAGAGCTAACTCAATTGGTCTGAAGTTTTTGAGCTCATGAATATCATTTTTATATAAAAAAAGCAATGAGAAAGACAAAGTTCTAAAAGAAAACTGATCTCTTCAAAAGTTAATTTGGATATAAAGCTCTGGTTGTTTCTTAATCTTTCAACTAGTATAATGATTACTCGTTTAATTGGGACTGAAGGGTACAAATTAACAACATCAAAGGAGACCCGAGCCTTATTCTTATCAATTTCCATTAATCTTGCTGTATCCACAAGGTAATAAGAATTTTTTAAACGCGTTTCATTTAAGTTTAGAGTGGGTTGTATAATATTGACTGAATATTTAGAGATGCTATTGTAGGTATACCAACATATAGCATCTCTCAACATATACCAACGTATATAACAACATAACATTTTTCAGGCTTATGGGCTTTAATTGCTCCATATAAATGTGGTGGTACGGTGTCACTCAGGTTGATTTTTTTATATTCTTTTTTGGTTCTGAGAGTGGTTTGAACTTTGTCAAGAATTTGAATAGTTAAGTCGTAATTTAACTTTTTTGTATCTCCTAAGTGTTCTTTAACTTTTTCTTGAGCGCTCTTTCGATCAATTTGAACTAATCTAAAATTTGCCAAAGAAATTTCCACTGGAATGGTTGCAATACCTTAAAAATAGAAATAAATAGTTTTTGTCATTATATAAGTCATTATATAGACTTAAAACAGTTATTATATAGACATGTCATTATATAAGTCATTATATATACTTTGAACAGTTTTTACTCTGATTGGGTTTATTTGATAACTATTACATTTTTTTAAAGTAATATACTTTTTTTTTTTTTTATCAAATTACAATTTATAAAGTATCTTTTAGCTAAATCAAATTTTAAGTTTCATATTACTTTTTCAGATTTTCAGTGTTTGAAAGTTTTTTTAATAATGCTAGTCAAATCAATGCTTAATATCTAACATAGGACTAAAGATGTTGCTGAGTGCCTTGAAGTATGAAGACTATGGGTGGGAGGTCATTGGAGGCTTTTATATTGTGTCATTCTTAATAAAATGTTGTCATTCTTCATATATCTTTAGCTGTTTTCACAAAATTTCCTTGTTGCCTTTGCCACTGGGATAGTTAGAAAGCACCCACACACAGAGTGACTTTTAAATACATTATTATTAACATCAAATAAATGAATATAATATAATAATATATTTCAATCTTGATGCTTTATGTTTCATTTTTAAATTATTAAAATTGATGCTTATCTTAATTGGAATTAAAATAGATTGTGTCCTTAAAATGAGATCTCTTGTCCTCACTAGAAACTGGCAATGCAAGCACTACATCTGTATAGCCAATGAATGCAGATTCTTTATTAGTTTTCATAAATCTATTGGAAGGGATTTTCTTTTATATTAAAACTGAACTTTGTAACAACGTTCAGCTTTTTTAACAACTTTTTTAACAATTCATAGACCTTTACAATTATAAATCTTATATATGGCTCATCAAAAGTATTATTATTGCTGTCATTGAATCCATCATCATCAAAATTATATGTACTCTCATTGGTTAAAATTTATAGGTATATTGATTCACCTGACAATGTTTCTTGAAGCTTTTTTAGAGGTTTTTCCTGTAAAATCTTTATTTTGGTTGTCTTTTTTATAATCTTCTTCACCATTCTTCCCTTTTTTTGCAGCTGCATTTGCTTATTTTTTAGGATATCTGTGGCTAATTTAGATCAATTCTTAGTTAATGATTGTGCAAATCGAAGTTTACAAAACTTTATTGTTTTAAAACTAAGAGCGTATGTCTGCCAACATTTTAACGATAAACAAAAATATTCTAATATTAACAGGGTAGAAGATTTCTAAGTACCCATTCCCTTCCTGTGTTGAAAGTCTCTCTGGTCTCTCTTTTATATTACATACTAAATGGTTTTGTATTCAAAAATAAGCTTTCCTTATTTAAAAGTCTTGTTCAAAAGTTTATTCACTCATTTACATAAAAATGTGTTTGTTAGTACATCATAATAAACAAAGATAATTTGATGCGTGAATTGAAGCACAAAGGATATTTTTCTTATAAAGCTGTTTGTGTTTACTTTTAGAAAAGTCTTAGCGTTTTTTTAAAACTAATTTTGATCCAATGAGTTTTTTATAATGTCATGTGGTTTATATTGCTACGTATGATATGTTATTTTAAAACTATTCTTTTAAACAATGTCAAAGATTGGTTGAATGGAAGAATTGTATTTAAAGAATGGAAATTTATTTTATATATATATTAAGTCATAAGATTTGTTTTAATATTTTTAATTAACTTAATACATTTTTTTATTTGATTTAAAAGTTTTGCTCTTAATAAAATTTTAAAAATATTTAAAAAGGTTTTTTTGAGTTAATCTTGTTTTACTGTTTTTATTCTTTTATTAAATATGTTCATTTTCATAAAAAATGTTCATATAAAAAATTACATCAATTTCACTATAAATAAAAGTTTTAGTAAAAATAAAGGTATAAATAAAAAGTTTTATTTTATAAATAAAAGTTTTTGTTTTATAAACAAATTTTAATTTTATAACTAAAAGAATAAATAAAAATTTTTGTTTTATAAATTAAAGAATAAATATTTTTATTAAATTATTAAATAAAGGTATAAATAAAATCTTTTATTTTAAAAATAAAATTTTAGAAAACATGAATAAAAATTTTCATTTTATAAATTATAATATAACTAAACATTTTATATATATATATATATATAAATATATATATATATATATATATATATATATATATATATATATATATATATATATATATATATATATATATATATATAATGTTTAATTGCATAAATGTAATTTGTCTTTAGAATACATTTGGGAAACTAGAAAGTTTTACAGCAAATAACATGGAAGAAAGATCACACAGTTCAAGTTGTTGTACTTTTGATTGTTTCCCACGCCACGGTGATAAACACAGCTTCTTAATGTCTTCTTATTTGACTTATTCAGTACCAGATATTTATTGGGTTTCATTTTACGACGGTTTACAAAGAGTATTAGCATTTACAACAGATTTTAATATTGCAAGGAAATTATACAAGGTAAGTTTTTTATATTGTATAATAATTTTTTTTTTAATTTTTAAAAATTAAAGTTAAAAATTGGCCATATTGTATTAAAATATAAAAATAAAACTTCATTTTTACAAATGAGGGTGTATAAACCTGTTTTTTTATAAAACTTTAAAATGATTTTATTCACTTTTTTAACATGATTATTTTTCGGTGTGATGGTTTTGACATTTTTTTTCTGTATGATGATTTTGACTTTTTTTTTGGGTATAATGGTTTTGGCTTTTTATTTTTGGTATAATGGTTTTGACAAATTCACTTTCATGGTTTTGACAAAAATTTACTCTCAACAAGATTGCAAGCAACCACTAATTAAGTTGGGAGTTAACAGAAAATATCGAAGAAAGTTAAATAGTAGTTGACAAAAGTCTTAATTTTATATGTCAGAAAGCACAAAGATGGTAGAGAATTCCCAAGCACTGATATTCACAGAATAAAACTAGTTGAATAAAAGTTTTTTGAGCATGAACAATTGCAGTAAAAGTATGCAACTTAACTAAATGATGAGTCATGAAAGATTGTGCTTTGGCCATTGGAACAAGTGATGAAATAAAACAAGTGGCAGGTAGGAGCAGCAACCATAGTAGCATTTGTAAAATAGAAGAATAGATGCAACCTTGCAGCAATGAGGTAAAAATAGATGCAAACTTGCAGCAATGAGGTAAAGACTCAAGCATAGCAGCTAGAGCAGGTTTAAAATTATTTTCAATTTGTCATGTATAAATATTTGCAATTTAAAATTTGATCATCTATGTCTGTATTCCCATATTGTCGACATGGCTAAAAACAATAACTGTTTAATGGTATCTTTCGCAATATATTATAGAGGTGTATTTTCATTTAAATTTGTGCGCAAATAAATATTCAAAATAATTCACTGCACAGTAAAAATAATTTATCACTGAATTAATATATATGTTATGTATAAGCTAACTATAAGTAAGAACATGGATAAATATTTTTAATTTAATTCTAGGAACTCTTTTGAGAAAAATGTTAAAAAACAGTAAAAATTGTCTGATCTTGTCCAAAAAAGAGAGTTATTCCATACAAAGACAATTACAAGATTTATAAAGGTAGGGAATAGAATCAGGAATTAGTGAACCTAAACCTATGCTATGTTGGTTTTTTGCATCCCTGTTAACTAACCCAAAGTTGTAACAAGCGGCTCCTTAAGTGCATGCACACCTAAAGTTCTCATAAGGACACCTTCCATGTGCAACCTGGCTCTGTTAATTTTCTGGTACTTTAAATCTGTTGATGGAATCAGCTTCTTTGAGAGCTACCACAGAGTTTGGTAAACCATACTACCAGCTCACCTCAGACTTATTAAACTGATTTATTGAGCTGTACTCTCATTAAGAATTAACAGGAAGATTTGCATAGCTACTACTAAGAAGGCACAAGCAATAATTCCTGAGTAGAGTAAAGAAGATCCAGCATTCATCATTCATTTTTATCTACATCAGTCTATTAGATAAAAAAGGGATTCAAATCTAGTCAACAAATATTTTCTGCTCACCCCTAAGTCTTTACCTAAAAGGTCTTCTACAAGACAATAGCTGCATGTAGTTGAGTATTTTTATTGAGACACTATCTCTTGCTTTTATTTAATCAAAAGCCTCAGGGCAGAGAATATTTTTTTAATTTTATCAAAATTGACTTGTCCTAGCTTTTGCTTACAATTTAGTAGAACATGAGGCAGGTTGTACTGGATTACATTTTACCACAGTGATCATGATGATCCTAATCCTGGAACTAATTTGATTTTTTGTGTTCAAATGCAACATTCAAGTTTATAACGAAATTTCAATTGTATTATAAAAAGCATTTGTCCTTGAAACCAACCATTTCTTGTAAATGACTTTGTATATTAATCCTTTTTGTACAAAGCCAAATTGTGGATGAAAGAAAAAGATTTATTTTGGAGTTAGAAAACTGTTTTTAAACTAATTAATTCAATAGCTTCTTTTGGTGAAACTTTTAGTGTCATTTTTTTTAGATTGGAAATGAAGAATCTATTACAATGGAAGTTTTTGTCTCTATTCATGGAATTGGGTTATCATTGGTTAACTCGATTCCTTTGGAAATTGCTTACATAAGCATTACTGGGTATTTTATTGTTATGAAGTATTGTTACACTGTTATCGCTTTTTAAAATTGTGTGTTATTTCCATTCATTATAGAGGTACCTCTAAATGGGAAGTAAATTCTGGTAAAGGTTGGAATGTTTTAGAAATTGTTACGTCAACATTACTAGAAGAAAGTTGGAATAATGATTGTATAAGTGTCAATATCAAAAATAAAATAAAAGTAAATGACAAACTTTTACATAACAGATTTAAAAAAGCAGTGTGTAGTATTAGTCTATAGAAAATAAAATAAAAGTATAATTTTTTTAGGCTAATTTTGAAGCTATGGTAATAAAATTTCCTCATTCTGGAACTCTGCGACGAACTCAAGAACCTGGATTATGGCTGCATGTAGTTCAGTCTACACAGTATTTGTCATTTCATGTTTTTATTCAGAGGTTACAGGTATTTTGCTATTTTTAGAATATTAGTGTTACTTTTAGTGTTAGCAACACTTAAAAATGTCTACAGACAGCAAAATTAAAAACATGGCTGTATAGATCAAGGTGACTTATATAGTCATGTTTTTACCAATGGCTGAAGCAAATTATAAAATTGTCATGAAAGTAAAATAAGTTTGAAAAAAATATGAATGTAAGTTTGTATTTATGTTTAATTTAATGATATTTTAACTTAATATGAATTATTATTTTATTTTATACTATTAAAGTGTTTGCATATTTTATAACAAGGTTGACAACCAGCAATATGGTGTTGTGTTTCCAGCAGTTTTGTATCCTACTCCTCTTCCACAATACATTTTGAAGAGAAGAGGTATTTTACATATTAAAAAACCATATATTTATTTCTAGTAAAAACATTTAAAAGTTATCTGATGTTTGTATTTATTAGTTTGAGTGAGTTTTTTAATTCTACATATGTGTTCAGTTATAAATTTATTTATATGTCATTAACTTGGTTAGAGGTTTTTGTTATTGGTTCCTTTCTGTTAAATATTGTCCATATAATCTCTAGTGTCACCTTATGTAGGTGCTACTAGCACCTACATAAGAAACACTACTGCTTTTTATAATGCGGTTTATAGTGTTTTATTGAAAAAGATATTGTTTTAATATTTTTGATTACTTTTTTGAATAGGTATTAAACCATTTCTTGAGGCTTCAGTTGTCTTTGGTTTTTTAAATAACAGTGTAATCATTCGGTAACTTTTTTATTCATCTTTACGTTTTAATTTTATTTGTTGTTTCTTTGTTAAAACTTTTTAAATTTTTTAAAAATGTAAATAAATTTATTGAAAACTTCAGCTTTTTAAATACTTCAGCTGAGTTTTTTAACCATAGTTTTATTTTTTTTTTGTATATTTAATTAATTTAATTCAGCTGTATTTTTATGTACTTTAAATTTATTTCATATATATGCAGATATGTTTTTAAGTTCTTTAGTCTTAAATACTATTTTTAGATCTTAATTTAAACTTTAAATTTAAGGTAAACAAAACTAGGTGCAGATATTCACCTTGGTTCACTCTCCTTTGATTCACCATCTTTAGATTCACTATCTTTTGATTCACTATCTTTTGATTCAACATCTTTTGATTCACCATCTTTTCATTCAACATCTTTTTGACTCAACATTTTTTTTCTAAAGCTGCAGTTAAGTTTGTTTTGGTGCTAAAAAAATGAGTCTCAGGTTGTTAATAACAGTTTTCAACAACTTAAGGTGATATAAAATTTATATCTTGATACAATTTCTATTAAATTTGTTTGTTTATGCGATACAATGATCGCAAAAAGTGACCAACGGAGCCGTTCAGTTATGTAGACCTGGGAGATGTGAATATAAAAGTAGATTGTAGATGATGTCATTGGGTAAGAATCATGAATGAATGTAAAGACTATTTTGTAGGGGGAATAAAACTAGGGGCTACAAGGAGAGGGTGAACAATAACTCATGCTCTAGTTATCCTAAGCAATTGATAAAACAATGGTCAATGAGTGAACAAGTATGTGTAAATCCCTAGGTATATTGATGACTGTCATGACTAAAAATGTCATACAATATAAAATGATAAAATAAGTAAATAAAAAGATGGTAATCAATAATGGTATGGGCAACATGAAAAAAAACAACAACTTGTGTGTGGATCTACAATGTTTGAACTCTGAATCTCCTGATTATGACACAACGCACTAACCACTACGCTATAGTGTTGATATGTATACACAAAAAAATTGTTTATTAAATTTGTATAATTAATATATTAAACATTAAAAAATTGGAAACTGACAACTTTCAGTGTATCAGCAGAATATTAAAATATCGTGTATAAAATAAATATATAATAAAAAGCTACTAAAGCGTAACAATATATGGGTACAAGAGGTAAAAAAATCCTGGTGCCATGGTAACGAATCAGAATTAAGTAGTGTATAATGGTGATCCCCTTCCTCAGGAATGCACTACAATCACCAATGAGCACAACGTTTCGGAGAGCACGAGACTAATGGATGGCACTAATGCCACTCATCAGGTGCATGTCCTTGCAACAGATCTCACTGCCTGCACTCTACGTCATGCTAGTCAATATTGCAATATAACAGGACTACACTACAAAAGCCAAAAATCCTAATCCTTATCCCAGTTTTTAATATAGCTCCAACATTCTTAGAGATCTCGTGAGGGTGGTGAGGGATGCGCGTGGTGTGTCTGTAAATATGTGTATAAATACATGCACTCATAACATAAAAATATACAAATATCCCTACATATATACATACATAAATACCTATATATATACATGCACACATACATACAAACATACATACATACATATATACATACACACATCCATACATCCATACATACATACATACATACATACATACATACATACATACATACATACATACATACATACATACATACATACATACATACATACATACATACATACATACATACATACATACATACATACATACATACATACATACATACAAACACACATACATACATACATACATACATACATACATACATACATACATACATACATACATACATACACATAAACATATATATACAAAATAGTGACAATAAAGCATATAGAATAGTGACAATGACAACAAAATAAATAATAAGCAGCAGATAGCACATAGTACTTCAAAGTGACTTACCATTTTTACGATTACGATATGCCTAATATATGTCTAATCTATGTACATATATATGTATATAAAACAATCCAAGAATTCACGATTAATGATAGCAACGATATGAACTAGGAAAAAAGTAGTACGTGGTAAAGGTATACAAACGTAATGTAAAATTTAGTAACATAAATAGTTCAGGGAACATAAATCTCACCTGAGAGATGGTGATAAGATAAAATGGTGAGAGATCCTAACTGAAAATAGTAAGGTAATAGCAAATTGATAGATAGACAACTCAAGATAGCCAGCTAATACACAATATAATTAGTGGATACCCCAGAAATGAAAAATAAATCAATATGTAGAATGAATTTTAATTAATCAGTACCTAGCGGGCTGAAAAAATCGAGTTAAAAAACAAAGATTGTTTACTTAATAACCATAAGAACGCTACAGAAGACTGTATAGTGCAAAACTAGAACAAACTGACTTATCGATGTCAGATAAAATTCCTTAGGATCAAAAAAGTCTAACAATATTGTAGTCGAATACAAAAAGTAAGCGAAACTCATGGTGTAAGCTATAAGAGTGACTAAAAGTTAATAAAAAATGAAAATAAAAAAAAAAGAGAAAAATAAAATTACATCAAAAGTTGGTAAATCAATTTGCTAATCTACCACTTGTTGGATGGTAAAAGTAATGAACAAATGGATCTGTCTTATAAAGAACGCATGCTACACGTAATCTATTTCTGTCTTATTATGGGGTGTACTGTATCTAAAAAGTATATTGTATAGATTGGTCATTGTAGTCCTTGTGTGGTTAGTATTTATTTAAATAAGAAATAAAATGTATTTATTGTGGTATTTTATTTTTTTATTGAAGATAAAATATGGGTAAATCATTTTGTTTTTCCTCGAGGTTTTTACATTCTTGTGGACAAGGATCCATGTTTAAATATTTCATAGAATTGAGATAGATGTCAAAATAAAACTATCTATGTGAATGGTTCTCAATGTTTTTAGCTAGCCACAGCAGTTGGTACATTCTTTTGTTACATTTTGCACGGTTTTTTCTAAAGCCGAGAATTAGGAACTTGAATCTTAAGTATGGAGAGTATCTATTACCAATGAAAAAAATTGTCAGTTTAAATGTTTCAGTGTTGGTTGTAGTTATGTTCCAGAATGTTATCTGTATGGATATAGGCCAGGTATTCAAAGGGTGGAAGCATATTCCATTCATTTCTTTATAAATGAAGTATCGTTCTCTATCAAGAGAACCATACTTAGACTCGCATCAAACCAGGAACCGCAGACACCATACACATCAGACAACTAGCAGCCTGCTAGTTAAAGGGGTATTTGTAAAAGCCTTCTAGTGTATTCTGATGTATCCAGGTCGAACGAGTAATAATATAACAATTGTCCTTATTGAATTATCATTTAATAAAGTGAAAAACATAAACAACATAGTAATACATAGAAAATATACTGGAGCAAACAGTGGATGTTCAGTTATTGTGATTGGCAGTGTATTTAGTGCGAATAAGTCTCTGAGGGAAAGTGTATTAGTGTGTGTGAGGGTGGGTGCTGATGGAAACAGTGTGCAGAGTTTCGGGTCATTGTGGATAAGGTGCCAGTTGTGTAATATAACGTTATTGATTTGTATACCTTGTTCATTGTAAGGTGTGACTACGTGGAAGATGTAGGTGTCATCGGGTTCTTTGTTTTTGTGGATAAGATCTTTTTGTGTGTGTCGTAGGGCTTTAGTAATGTATCTGTTTATGATACCAAGATTGTACTCCTTAAGAACTAATTAGCACCCTAATGTGCGGAGTTCCTTGAATAGGTGGTGGGAATCAGATATAAGCCTATTGTATCTAATTGCTTGGCTGTGGATGAGACCTGATGTGATATGATGTGGGTGGTATGAACTGAATTGCAGGAGGCTCATTGTGTCGGTGGGTTTACGGTGAAGTGTACTTTGTATTTTACCTAGATGGTTTTTGTAGAGAGTTATGTCCATAAAGTCAATTCAAGTATCTGAGTGGTTAAAAGTGAATTTAATGGTGGGGAACAGGTTATTCATAAATGTTTTAACATGATTGCGATCTTTGGTGGAGCCTGTGAATATGAAAAAATGTCATCGATGAATCTCTTGTAGAAGGTGATGTTGTGTTTGAATTGTACAGTGATGGCTTCGTCTAATGTGCCCATGAATATGTTAGCGTATGGTGGTGCCATGCGTGTACCCATTGGTGTTCCTGTCAATTGGTCATCAATAGTTGCGGTCGTCAAACTGGAACATGTTTGTCAGAATGATGTTAATCATAATCTGTATATATGCTACAGGTGGTGAATTGGGTGGTCTTAGGTCATGTGGTGTGTTATTAAAAAGTAGTTTGATAGCTTCTATACCATCTTTATGGGGTATGTTAGTGTACAGGAAGGTAACCTCGGCGGTGACAAAGATGTATTTGTGAGGCGGTAGTGGTTGATTATCGAGCATGTGGAGAAACTGTGTGGAGTCTCTGAAGTATGAAGGAAGTGTTTTGGCTAGTGGTTGTATGAACTTAGTTATAAAGTATGAGAAGTGGTGCGTGGGACCATCGCAAGCAGATACAATAGGTTGTAAAGGCATACCAGGTTTATGTATTTTGGGGATCCTTAGAACAGGGGAGGGCGACAAGGATTGTTTGGACATATATAATTTGCTTGATGATAATATTGTTATTACTTGTTAGTGATATGATCGCTTCTTTCATGTTTTTCGTTAGGTTAGGGTGTGTTATCTTTGTTCTATCATTTAGCACCATGTCCATTTCACTCTCAATCCTTTCAAAGAAAAGATTTGAGTTTGCATTGTTGGATGCAGGAGGGTTCCAAACCGTGTCAAATCTCCTTTTCATTTGTATTCATTGGGGTGGTCCTTCATTATCTTTAAAATGAACTCTAAGTAGTATATTCTTTTTTATTTTTGATATTGCATCTTTGAGCATCCTTTTTAGAATATATTGGTCGTTTTGGATAAATTCCAACCCTCTACTTAATACTTGTCTCTCCGCTTCAGTGAGGTCGTGGTCCGATTTGTTCGTGATCATTCGATTAATCATTTCTATGGTGGCTCTTGCTTTTTCCACCCTTATCTTATTGTGAAACAATCCTTAGATGTTATGCATATCGAACAAATCTTTCATTGTAATTGGAGTGAATTTCCTTTGTTCCTCAGACGGTGTCTGAGGAACAAAGGAAATTCACTGATAATAAAGATAGATTCGCTATTCTAGAAAGTTATGGAGAAAACGATATAGCGTTGTAGGTGGTAAGCTAAGTGTGTTTCATAAGTACAGTGTCTCTATAAGTATATCTACACCTGTAATTAGGTGAGTAAAGGGTTAGCATGCTACTAAAGAATCTAGAGATAATAAGCTTTGTTGTAACTTTTAAAGACGTGTATAGTAAATCTGTGTTATGTCGGAAGGGATAGTGGTCTAATACATAATAATCAAAATTGATAACAATCGACACGAAATGATTCAATAAAATGCTTGTATATACACACAAAATAAATTTGACCAAAAGACATAGAACTGCAGACACCATAAGCATCGCACTATCCACTGAGGACTGCTTAGCAAAATAAAATATATAAATTAAATAACATAAAACAAAAAAAATAAAAATTGAAAAATAAAAGATAACTAAATAATAAAACAAAAAATAGAAAAGTATAATAGGTGGTGAGGTGTGCCACAAAAAAATAGTTACTGAGACTAAAAATATCTAAAGATGTGATAGTGTGGTGCACATGTTAGTAATGTCTAATCGTCTGGAAGAGTCTAAATGGATAATCGCTCATACTTGTAACTCTCTCCCTTGGGTAACTTAAAAGCAAATTATTAAAAAAAGAACAAACATTTGATATGCTGACTTTAGAGACTGTTGATGTTTACAGGTGTAATGGTGTAGTGCATTAGTATGTACCGTTTGGTTGTCCTGTATGGTTTTATTATGTTTTCGTCCACTTTCAAACCGAGTGAATAGAAAGCTAAACACACTCACTCCTTGCGCTTATGGGCTAGCACATCAGAACCAGACATAAGACCTACAGTATGGATTTCAATTGATCAAATACACACATTAGTCACCGTAGGTCACAAGCCATTGATCTTAACCAAAAGAGCTACAGCCTTGTGCTGGTGTGGAATAATGTGTAAGGAGTGAGATTTTAGATCCGAGCACAAAAAAAGTGTCTCAGGTTGTTAATAACAGTTTTCAACAGCTTAAGGTGATATAAAATTTATAACTTGATATAATTTCTATTAAATTTTTTTTCTAATTTTTAAGGAATAGAATTTTTAACAGGATTTATAGGAAAAGAATAAATAACTTTTTTTTAATTTTAAAATATTTTTATTATTTAAATTTATGTTTAAAAAAATTTAAATATATATTGGTTAATGTCTCTCAAATCACTGCTAACTTATTTTGTGTTGCTATAAACAATTTTATTAGTTAATGTCTCTCAAATCACTGCTAAGCTATTTTGTGTTGCTATAAACAATTTTATTGGTTAATGTCTCTCAAATCACTGCTAAGCTGTTTTGTCATGCTATAAACAATTTTATTGGTCAATTTCTCTCAAATCACTGCTAAAGCTATTGAAAAGTTAGTTTTTCAAAACCCCATAACATGTTTAATTTGTTTTCAGCATTTTTTAATTAGATTATCTACTGGATTTGTATTTACTTAAATTATTTACTTTATTTACTTAAGGTATTTAAAAGTACTGCTACAAGAGATTAATTTGAAGTTAGATCGAGATATAATTACTGGAGTAATGAGTTTTAGCAATATAAATAAGTCAAATAAAAATGAATTAACCCTGTTAGTAGATGATGTGAAAGTTGCGCAAAAAAGTGAAGAGCAAGCTGTCATTGAGCTATTAGGATCTCATTCTTCTAATCTTGTATTAAATCATTTTCATTTATCACCAATAAAAGTTCATTTAAGCTTCTCTATTGAAAGTCGAAAAGTAGACACAAATATAAATTTAGCATTACTTGAGTGGCTAGTTAGTACCATTGGAATACATTTCACAGATGTTAGTGATATTGTTATCAAGTATGTTTTTGCTAATTATGTTTCTATTACCCTTAACTTGCTAAGTTTTCAACATAAATATTCTTAATATTTTAATATCTTTTAATATTTTTATTAATATATTTCAATGTTTGTTATATTTAACATAACATTTTTTTAATGTTACATAATTTTTTTTAAACATAATATTTTATGACTGTTAAACAAGCGTTCACTGTAACACAAAGTAATTTTTATTTAGGCTAGCATTTTTTGAACGCAAGAATGTTTCATTGCCAAGAGAAGTTCTTGTAGCTGAAATAAACAAACACTACTTAATACAGGTATATTTTGTATAAAATAAGCTTTTTTCTCAGAACATTTGTTGACTTTTTTTATTTTTATTTTTTAATTTTTGCTTTGATACTTAGGCTGCCAAGCAATTTCACATTTTGGTGTTGGGTTTAGATGTAATTGGAAATCCATATGGATTAATATCAGACTATAGGGAAGGTTTAAAAGACTTTTTTTACGAACCTTATTTAGTAAGTTCATTTTATGCTTGTTTTAATTTTTTGACATGTTTTTTGTTTGTTGATCAAAAATCAATTTTTTAACAAATTTAGGGTAGTGTTGAAGGTCCTCATCAGTTCGCTGAAGGATTAGCTTATGGAGTGAAAAGTTTACTTGGTCATACTGTAGGTATGGAACTTAATTCTTTTTTAAATTTAAAGAAAAACTTATTATTACAATTTTTAAAGTTAGACTTTATAGTATTTAAAACTTTTTTTTCATTTTTGCTTATTAAACAGGTGGCACAATTGCGGCTGCTTCTTTGATAACTGAGCAATTTGGGCAGGTAGTCGCAGCAATGTCTTTTGATTCAGAGTATAAAAAGGTTTGTTTGTTAAAGGTCTACTAGTTGTTTTATATAATACGAAAGTAATAAATGTTACATTTACTTATTATTTTAGTTATTTTAACATAAAGTATTGTATAGCAATAGACGAGTTTGCAACAAATTCAATACTTGAAATATCCTTTTTATGAGGATTATTTTTCTCAAGGCATCATATAACTTTTTCTGTTTTTACGCATTTTTATGAAATAAAAAAAAGGTTTTAATTAAAAAACTTACTTTGCACATTTTTATTTACGTTTTTACTTACTAGAAAAGAAAAGCAAGAATGCAAGTTAACCGAAGTTGTGTTGGACAAGAATTAATTATTGGCGGAAAGCAGTTTTTATTTGTAAGGATACTTTCATTATGAACTTTATAGCACTTACTTTTAGTTTTATGTTATTATGCTATATTTAGGGCATTTTGTTTGGCGTTTCTGGTCTAGTTACAAAACCAGTTCAAGGTTAGTAGTGATTAGCTTGTTTATAGTAAGTGAAATCAGGGTTAGAAGGTGTTTTTATTCTATATAAGAAGCTTTAAGGTATTCAGCTATACATTAAATCTAAGTACACATAAATGTGTGTACTCATTAAAGGTGTTTTAATGAAGTCATTAAAACGAAATTTTCAAACTAGTATTCGCACGTTGTTGTATTTTTTAATTATATTGCTAAGTAGGTTAAAAAATAATGAGCGTTTTTTTGAAAAAAGATTGTTTATACATTTTGTGTGTTATTTATGTATTTTTGTGAGTGGCCTTACTGAAGCTTATTAAACAGGTAATGATATACACAATCTTTAACATCGTTCATTTTTACAACATACAGAAGTTGCAATGCAAAAATTTGAATTAACCTGATACACCCTATATATACTCAAATTATGATAACTTCTCTATGATAAATTATGATAAATTCTATGATAGCTTCCAGAATTTTCTAGGAATATTTATAAAAAACTCATTGTTTTCCTAAATGGATTGATATGCATCAAATATTGATAATTGTGCAACAAAGGCTGAATATATAAATACTGATAATTGCGTAATAATGTTTGATAATTGTACAACAAAAAGTTCTAAACTATTATCTTATTAATCACCAAAAATTTCATGTATTTTTTTAACTTTTTACAAGCTTTTTCTGACTTTTAGCTTTGACCTTTCTGTTTATGATCTTTGACTTGCAACTTATATTTTTTCCCTTGCTATTAGTTTTTATACATTTACGATTTTTACATATCTATGTACAGTACTGGTCATTAATAACAATCCATCATGTTATTTTAGTATGAATATAAGTTTGAAATTAAATATTTTATAAACATTAAGTGATTTATTCTTAAATTTTTTATTGAAATAAATCAAACAATCGCAATATAAATTTATTATAAAATAATAAAAAATTAAAAAATAAAATATTGAAATTAAAATAAGAGTTCATTTGTATCAAATAAAAGTTATGGCCAAAATAAACAAACCACAAAAATAAAATTAACAAACCTTAATAAAAAAATATTCACAAAACATAAAAAAAGAATTAATATTTTGTTGACAATCCTTTTGCTTTTAAGCATTCATTCATATGTTTCGGCATGGAGTTTACTAAATTTTGAGTAATCTCTTTTGGAACACTATTCAGTAATTTTGTTACTAGTTTTTTTAGCTGGTCCAGATCTTTTATTTCAATTTTACCAAGATTGTGATTTAACCCAGACCACAAATTCTCTATGTAATTGAGATCTGAACTATTGGCAAGCCAAGAAATAGTTTTGATCTTGTTTTTTTCAAACAATTGCTTGCAAATCTTAGCAATATGAAGCATTACCTTGTTGGAAGATTCCAATGTCTTTTGGGAAAATCCTTATAATTAAATAGTTATCCAATATGTCTAAATATCTTTGAGAATCGAGCCTTCCATCAAATATTTTGAAACAATTGACACCTTCATAGTTCATGCAGGCCCAGATGCCTATACTACCACTACCATGGTATATTTTGTTCTATACGTAGAACAATTTGGGTCAATTTTTTCAAGTGGCTTTCTCAGCATTACTTGATTTTTCTTAAATCAGCCTAAACGTTTGTTTCATCTCTGAAAAGAATGTTGTGTCACATGCTCATAGACCAAATTTTATGAGCTAAACCAGTTTTTTCTTGTTTTCTGATGTTTTATCAATAGACGTGGTTTTTCGCAAGCAGCTCGCCACATGTAATTGTTTTACTTTTGTTTTTTTTTTCACTATGCGAATAAGCAAACGTTCATTTTTTTTTTTTTAAATGCTGAGTCTTCCAGGACATGGAAAGTTTTGATTTGTATTGTTTCTTTAATATCAGCCGACTATTCTGCTAAAAGTGGCATGTGTTGTGCTAAAATGTTATGCAGTTTCTCTCATTAAGATGTTTTCTTCATTCATTACTATGATTTTACATTTTGTTATACTACCAATAATTTTTCCAGTTAATTTAATTGTTATATTGCTGAAATATTGTAGTTAATGATTGTTATTAATGGCCAATACTGTATATGTAATTTTAACACGTGTATTGTTTCATTTCCTGTTTTACTTGATAATTTATTTAGCATATAACAACATAAAACACAGCTTAATACTAACTAATTTTTTATTTATTCATACGATATTTCAGTATGATTAGCTCAGACCTTCGTTAGACGTAAAATAAAATACATATATAAAAACGTATATAAAAAACTGTTATAAAGACATTATAAAGATGAACTGACGTAAAGTTTATTGAGTACATTTTAGCCGACCCAATATTATAGGCAAAATAAATTTTGAAAAAATATTAACTTTTTATGATTTTGAAACTAAGTTTTATGATTTAAAAGTTTTTAAGAAAGTGTTAAAATAATAAAACAAATTAAAGTTTAAAGAAACATTTTATACTAGCTTGTTGTTATGACAACAATACTTGCTTGTTATGACTATCATGTGAAAATATTTTTTATCATCGTAAAAATAGTAAAACAAATTTATCACATTAAGAAAACTTACAGAATTTTTTTCTTTTAAATTAATTCTTACATTGTTTAAAGGTGCACGTGCAAGTGGTATTAATGGCTTCTTTAAAGGGGTTGGTAAAGGTATTATTGGGCTGTTAGTAAAGCCTGCCAGTGGCGTTGTTGATCTCGTCACGAGCAGTCTTGATGGTATAAAAAGGTATTGTTTAAAAGTATTTTATGTTTGGTGTATCCTTTTATATAGTTTTAGCTATTATAAGAACAAATTTTTTTATTTGAATTATCAAAGGTTTTCCGAGCAGGTCGGAAAAGATGTTGTTTGTCGAGTTCGTTTGCCTAGAGTAACCATGCCAAATCAGGTATGTTTATCGAAAGTAATTTTGCTTTACATGAAAATCTTGATTATTTCTTTTTTAAATCTGCTTTTATTAAATTTCGTTTTTATTGTTCAAATAGCCTGTTGTAATTTATTCAAACGAACACTCTTATGGGTATGGACTGCTAAAGGTAGTATATTTAAAAATTATTTTAATGTTTGTTTTGTTTCTATTAAATAACTAATAAAAAAAGGTTTTTAGTAATTGCACGCTTTCGTATCCATAAACTACAATTTATAATTGAATGTACCAAAATTTATAATAATAACGATAGCCTAAATTAAAAATGGTACGCACATGCAATAATAAAAATCCAGGCTACATACATTAATTGCAATGTGTGGCACAATTATAGCAACGTAACTACTGTGTGTGCCACTATTATTAATTAATATGAAAATGCAAACGGTGGCGTATAGTTTGTGTTGTGGCATGCCACAACACAATTCATTTTTCATAAGTAGAAAGAATATTTATTATTTCTTTATTGTTTTATAGTCGTTGAGCATTAAAAAGAAAATTGATTTCAGTTATAAAGATTATGTTGTCATTTCTGACGAACCACTGCGTTTTGTTTTTTTCACAACGGAGTAAGATTTCTATTATTGATGAACGGAGTAAGATTCTATTATTTATGAACATCGTTTGATTAAAATTAAAAGCTATTAAAAAATAATTTTTTTTTAATAGAGATTTGATTTATGCTAATCAAAAGAATTTTTTTGATGATTGGGACATTTCCTTTATTTTAAAATACAAAGTCATTGGAAGCGTTGAACAAAAAGAATCAACTGTTTTTTTATTATCAAAGGTAGTCTTATTTATTGTTAAATTCGTTTTTTTTTTGTCTAGTCCTTTAGCATTAATAATTAAAAAGTAAAAGAATAAAGGCGTTTCGGAAAAATTTTTATTTTAAGAAATCCATTTTTATATTTAAATATTTCAAGTGGCAAAATATTTATTTACAAAATTGTTTCTTTTTAAAAATTAATTTTAAATATAAGAGTCGAGTTCTAAAATTATAAAAAATTAAAAATTTGATTTTCACAAGCAGGTTTTCCATTTTATTTTTTACATTAAAATGCCAGCTTGTTTTTCAACATGTTGAGATGATAATCATTATCATCTCAACATCTCTGTGTTTTACTGTTATCTTTTTTTATATTTTAATTGTATTTTCAACCAACTAGTTGGTTGACAATAAAATCGAAACATAAAAACAGTTAAATAAAATTATAGTGGGTCAAAAATAATGCATTTTTCATCTGTAATTACAACTTTATTATCGATAAACTGCATTCTCTATTCTGATTTTTTGATTGATAATTTCATTTGGTTTAACGATATTTAAATTAATGTTATAATTAATTTAAATATACCGTATATCTTACAGTGATCTGAGATAAACTGAGACATTTATTTACCTTTTTGTAAAGATACACGATCAGTAACATATACGCATCTAAGTAGTACTGTTAATTCTTGGTTTTAGCTGTGCTTGAATGTTTTGGCCTTGAAAGTTTTTGTAAAAAGTATTTATTCTTGGATACAAATACTTAATTATTTAGTTCAAATTTATTCGTTAGACCTTATCCATTAATTAAATTTTGCTATGTTTTGCTAAGAAGAATTTTTTTAAAAATCAAACTTTACGAAATGGAACGTTAATCCAAAATCCAAATTAATTATCTTATATATTAATATATTATTTAATATTAATTTTAACAAGTGCCCGCAGTTTCAGCATTAGTCGAGCTCATTATTTTCCAGAATGGGTTAATGTGAAACTAAGGTTGATAATTGTACAACAAATGTTGATAATTGTGCAACAAAGATTAATAATTGAGCAACAAATACTTTTAAACTTCGAAACTATTAATCATCAAAAGAAGTCAACTTTAATAAGTTTTTTTAAAGCTTTAAAGTAGTTCAAATAATTTAAGAAAATAAAACTAAAAAGTATGCAATTTGATTTGTTTACTTAAATCGACACTCTTTAGCATCAGTTCAGAAGTTCTACCCGATGCATCCTGCCAGAAAAACTATTATTAAAAAAAATCATATTTTATAAGAATTCTAATTTCTATTTCTTTAATTAGTATAAATTTAAACCATCGCTTACTTTGTCCAATGCTTTAACATACTGAAAAAGACCTAGCTTTATATGTAGGCCAGCGAATGCAATCTTTTCAATAGGTACCAAAAGAACATCAAAATCAACCATACCATATATAAGTGGAATTAAAATCCAGCTGACTCTGCTTGGCAGCAAACATACAATAAAAGCAAGGGCATTTGGCATATCCAGACTTTAACCCCATGGTGAAATTTAACATTTATAAGTCACGTTATTAACGATGAGAATAGTAGTCAATAAATTCCAGTACTTTTTAGTCTTTTTTAAATATGGCAAGGCATTTGTTTTTAGTCTAGGTCTTTTAACTATCGTTTTAGTCTAGGTCTTTTTACGATGTTGTGACTGTTTTTTATACTAAATAAACTCATAAAACATTGAAATTATCCGATACACCCTGTTTTTGTTTGCTACGTCATCGTTTGGTAAAAGTTATGGTCGCAATAAACTTTCAAATAAAAATTGCAACATTTTTAAGTCATTATCATAAACGATTAAAAAGAAATATTGCATACATAACTAATTTTAAAAAAAGTTTCTTTATGTATAAACATAAAGAAATATTGCATATTAATTATTATACGTAAAGAAATATTGTATACAATAAATATTGCAGACATTAACGATTAAGAAGAAATATTGCATAACGTGTGTGGGTGAGATAATATAATTTTAATTTTATAATAATATAATTTTTAAAAGTCTTGGAAAGTTTACTTCTTTTTAAGTTGTATAATAATTTATTTTTACGAGAAAGTATAATAAGAATTGTTATAACAAAATCATACAAGAATATATAAAACCTCTGAGGAAATATTGTTAAAAATAAATTTTGGAAAAGTTCGTGTTAGTTTAACTTTACAGAATATTAAAATACTTGAATGTAGTGCAAGCATAAGTAATCTTTAATTTTTTGGAAACATAAATCCTTAAACACTTATAATTTTATTAAAATTATCTTAACACTGAGTTTGCATATATTTGTTACATTATTTTTACATAAACACGAAAAATTTGTGAGTGATGTTATTTTACACGAAAAAATTGTGAGTGATGTTATTTTACACGAAAAAATTGTGAGTGATGTTATTTTATCAAATTATTACTATTACTTTAGTTAAATTCAGTTGAAATGGAATCCGAAATTGTTCAGGAAATTGAACACATTTCTTGTAAAACACCTGTGATAGCTAAAGTGAGTATAGTTAAATTGCTTTAAAAATATTTACTTGCGTTTTTTTGACAGTTTTATTTATATTTTTCAGATTTTAGTGGAAAAAATGACGTATTATACTACCGCAACAGCATGACACGAAATATGCATCATTAAAAAAGAAAACAAGTTAAAATAATACAAACGCGCGCAGATTGTAGAATTATAACATTCACGTATATATTTGTGTTATAATTGGCATTTATAAAGACAATGTTTTACAGTTTTTAAAAAATAAATTATATCAACACCCGCTTTCATTTCACTTGATAAGAGAACCTTTTTCTATAAAAATTATATAAATTGAAGTCAATATTAATGGTGTAAGAACGATAATCTGCAAAAGACTATCGTGTTCATTTGCCATATATTTAAACAACGAAAAAAAAGTATTTTGATTGTTTTCTCTCAACTTCGTTTGATGTTTTTGTTGTTTATGTCGTTTTACTTCTTTTTCTTTATCTTGCTCTGCGTAAATTTCTTGTAAAGTTATACGAAAACTTTCCCTGTAATCAATACATGCTTCATCTATAAAGTCTTCTTTGTTTATCGGAAAGTATATCGATGATTTCTTTCGTGGCTGTCCTGAGTCCGAAGAATCGAGTTTTATTTCAGATAAAGAAGCCCCTCGACGGTTTAGTTTTGAAGCCAGTTGACGATTATTTGTAGGTGCTTGTAGAAATTGCTGGTCGTGAACTGACTTTCTTTTTGTCTTAATCCCACTGGTACTAAAACGGCGTCCTTCTTCATACATTTTAAGTATTATAAGGTTTTCATTTTTTTAAACTTAAGAAATATAAAGACAAATATTTTCGCGAATTTCCTAAAAGAAACTATTACTTCAAAATTTTTATATTTGCTTAATGTAAACAGACCTCATTGATGAAACTTAACACCAAAGCATGCGAGTCTGTAAATTCAACAGTTATTATTATTTTTAGTTTCAACTCTATTTTTTTTTTCAAATTGATTTTTCTTTATCGTCTTTAGGCGTCGACGTTATTATTAAAAAGCAAACAACTGTTTTTTGTATAAACATCTTTATGTTATTCTTCGCAAATAAAATATTGACCTGGTTTTTACTTAAACGTAAACTTCGTTTATTTTTATTTAAACATAAGTAAAGATAATATCCAGATAAGCCAAAAATCTTTTCTGTACTGGCAACTCCATATGTAAATGTATTATAAATAATTAATGGTCTTAATATATTTTTTGATTTAAAAAAAATATATATTAAGATCATTTGATTAAGCTAATATGAATAATTAAAAAAAATAATTTTAAAGCAACCCTTCATTAGGGGTTGGCTATTAATTATATATTGTACGACTATATAATTTTTATGTTGTTAAATAAAAGTGATTGACTCAACTTAATACTAGCCAAAAAGTTATAGAATTTGTTTTTTTTTTTAAATAAAATTAACCAATTTATGTACTTTACATTAACTTCATTATACAATTCGATAATTCTTATTTCTAATTGTTCTTTAACTAATACGACTAAGTGTTTATTTTTGGTGTTTATCACAAACTAATTAGTGGTAAACATTTCAATTAATTCGTTTGCAAAAAAGTATAAAGTTAAAAGGAAAACCATCAGTTGTATCATCAAATAGTGGAGTGAATGTCGCAGATTGGAAAGTAAGTCAAGAAACGCAGAAAAAAGACCGTCAAATTTAAAAAATTACGAGTTAAATCGATACAAATCCAGAGTACTACGTTTGGGATATCAAAAAAAAGAGGGTGTTCCTGAGTCGACAATCCAAGAAATCAAAAGAGATACGGCTACAAGACATACAAAAAGCAGAAATTATCTGGAAGATCCCAGCGAAAGTCAAAGAAACTGCTATTAGGAAATTTTCAAGGAAATCAAAAGTGCATTATAATGCATAATGAAAACTACTGCAAACTCGACTGCTTGACGCTCCTAAGCTAGCAATTTATACAATATCAAAAAAAACGAAGCCTAGAGTTTTGCCAAAAAATTAAAACTTTGCCGAAAAAGATTTAGTTTGGCAAGTCATTTGTTCGTGTGGTTTCGAAACTCACCCATTTTTTCATGAATGGAAACATGAACTCTAATGTTTACGTGAAAAAATGTTTAATAAGACGACTTTTGCCTATGATTCAAAAGCATGATGATTTAACCATTTTTTGACCTGATCTTGCATCTTGCCATTAATCAAAAAGCTTAATTGTATAGCATAATTGTAGAACATAATTTTGTCCTGAAATACATAAATCCTGCTGGATTTTCTTAAGCAAATTTTCCACAACTTTGTCCAATTGAAATATTTTGCGCAAACATGAAACGTAAGCTTCGTAAAAAAAGCAAAATTGCAGCAGACCAATCATTTTGGGTCGATTTTGATGTGAAACATCAAAATCGACCCAATTGTCCCTAATAATACTAACTGCAATTCTCTATGTGCACAATTGACCCTATTGTCCAAAGTTTATGCGAGGTAAGTATTTACAAATAGCCGTGACACAGTGGTTAGCGCGCTTGCCTCAGAAGCTTGAGACTCGTGGTTCAACACCACCTCTGGGCAAATTTTATAACAACGATAAGGAAGGAAGTGTGAATTTCTTTTCAAATGATCTTCCGCGGTGCTCTGCGACAAGACCGTAAGGACTTTTAATGCACCTAAAATAAATAAAAATAATAATAATAAAAAAAAATTACAATACTTTTTAAATTTAGCTTATGCACTAAATTGAAAAAGTATTGTAATCAGCTCAAAGATAATGTTTTCTAAAACCTTTACTGTATTTAGAGATAAATTTCCTTTCAACCATTAAAAAAATTGTAGAAATTAATAAGGAGGTTTTCTAAATATTTCAAAAACCTAATCAGCCATTATAATTCTAGATATTATAGTTCTAGATTTATAAAAATATTTTTTTTATTATAAATGATTGATTGATTATATATATATATATATATATATATATATATATATATATATATATATATATATATATATATATATATATATATATATATATATATATATATATATATATATATATATATATATATATATATATATATATATATATATATATATATATATATATATATGTATATATATATATATATATATAGGGTAGATTAGGGTAATATGAGCACCTTGGTAATATGAGCATACTTGAAGATTTCTTAGATGTAAGCAGTGAAGTTAAAGTTGTTATGTATTTTTTGAATCGACTTTATGTGGTGATTACAGGAATCAGTGCAATTAGCGTAAATCTATATGAAGTAATTAGCGGGTATCATCTAATTAAAACGCTTTTAAATTTTTTGCTTTTTTAAAATAATATCATCACGAATGAATAAGTCTGTGGCACGAAATTTTGGTGCTAAAATAATGAAATTAATTTTTTCATAAAAAAAAATATGTTAGCTAAATATCCAATCCTTTTTGGCTTAAAAAACAATGCATAGAACTATTTAGTTTTGACTTTATTTAAAGATGCCATTTTTGTGTAATATGAGCATGCTCAAATTACCCAGTGATTTTCATTGAAATTACCTAGTTTAAAGTCCTAAAAATGCAGTGGTTTTAATTGGTTTTTTTGAATAAAAATAAAATATAGTAAAACTTTTTAATATTTTAACAATACTAAATATTTTTTTGTAATTTAAATTCAAAAAAATTGAATTTTTATCGTTCAAAGGTTTGAGTTGATAAAATTGAAAAAATTACGAACTAATTTTTTTTTTCTTGCGGAAAACATAGTAGTATTTATTCAACAAAAAGTGGCTTAAATTTTGATCTTTTAATAATAAGTTTTGTTAATAACAAATCATTATATTCCAAAAATTAGTTCTAATTGTCAAGTTGGTATTTTTTTTACAAAATTAATGTTTTTTGTGAGCTAATTTAAAGTGCTCATATTACCAAGTGGTCTGGGTAATATGAGCATTTTTGTGACTTTTTTAAAACCTCTGTGTTTTTAAGAAAAAATTTCGGGTGCCCAAATATCTAAGTGGATCATGAGAAGGGATCCCTAAATATTTTTTATTCGCAAAAATTTTGGATCCAGCCTAATTATTTTTGAAATTATTCCAATTTTTGCTTAAGGTGCTCATAATACCCTAATCTACCAAATATATATATATATATATATATATATATATATATATATATATATATATATATATATATATATATATATATATATATATATATATATATATATATATATATATATATATATATATATATATGTATATATATATATATATATATATATATATATATATATATATATATATATATATATATATATATATATATATAAATTAGTAAAAAACACTTATCTAACTTTTTTCTTCAACTTTAAGTTTCATCATTGCTGGATCATCAGGAAGAGTTACGAAATCTCAAAAAAAATAAATTTTTGAGAATTTTTTTTGAGATTTCTAGATATTTTATAACCCATATAATTTTAGCAAGTTTGTATTTGTTTAGGCTTATTTGTATAGTCATTTTGTTTATACTTTAGGTTCTTTAAATCCTATTTGGATCATTGTTTCATAACTTTAAGTTTAAAAATGTTTTATTCAATGATGCTATTTGTTTTTAATATAAGTCATAAATTTAAGTAACATTCCATGTCTCTGAGCGTGGAGATTTTTTCATAACATTTTATTTACTCATTCCTTTATAAGCGTTATTTGTTTTTGAAAAATTATAATTTGAAAGACAGACAATTTACAAAAAAAAAACTTCATACGAATAAAGATATTAAAAACAATATAAGAAGCAGAAAAAATAAAAAAGGCAATAAACTGAAGTGTGTTAAAAACTGAAAATTGTGCTAATGAATTCTCCCTATTTTCCTCATATCAAAAAAGATGAAAAATAACGCAAAGCTATAAAACCTTATGTCATTGAACGATACAGATAAGCATTAGACCAAAAGACATTTTGAGCTTATCGATATAATTTTTTTTTAAGAAATCATAATAGCCGCCTTATTGTCTTTCTTCATTTTTGAAAAAATATTATTCTAGTTACGATCGTGTATTTGCCAGAGTATGAGTACAGAGTTTTTGTTCGAGCTAAATTTACATTAAATATATTGCCGGCAGGACTTCCAGATCACAGGATCTTATCATGAAGTCCAATTCCAATTTACATCGCAATAAAAATACAATATTCTGATATTTTAATATTCTAATATTTTAAATTTCTAACATTCTAATATTTTAATATTCTTCACAATCTATATAATAAACAAAATAAAAACAACTAAAGTACTAAAAATATATATTTTTTGTGTTGAAAAAATATTTGCTTTTTTTTTTTTTAATTAAATAATTGAATACAACCATTAACTAAAAATAATAATAAAAGATCAGTTTATAAAATAATAATAATAATAATAAAAACACAAAAAAAAAAATTATGATGCAACAAAATTGCAATATTATTTCACCTTCCGCAAAAAATTTTAATCTTTTAACACGCTATTGTAGAATAACTAATGAGGGGGTTGGGGAGGGGCATAATAACGTAGAATGGTAAAAACCTTTTTTTTTTGCTCATTTTTAATTAATTATAGTAAGGGGGAAGTATTATACAATATGAAAAATACCATAAAATATTTGAATAAGGTTAGGTATCATTCGTTTAGTTAAAAACTAGTCTATGAAGTGACACAAAAAAAACAAACAACAAAAACAAAAAAAATAGCTAATAAAGCATAGAGAGAATTTAAAATAGAAGTTAAATTAGTGATAATAATAAGTAATAAAAATAGTAATAAAGTTAAAAAAATGATAGTATAAAAAAAAAATTATAATACTTTTATTAATACAGTAATATAAAAAAGCAATAATAAGAAAAGATGAAATTAGAGTTCATTAGCTATATACTTAAATAAAAATTTCTTAATTCGGTTTCGATCAAGAGGAAAGGTTTCGATTGAGAAGAAGAAAGAAGGATGGTAATAAAAGGGTATTTAGATAAAATCTTTTTTTTTATAAATGGTATTAATTGGTTTCAGTGAGAAATATATTGATGTTATAATAGAGCGCTAGCTAAATTTGATAGTATTGAAAAAGGAAGTGGAATTAACATTTTGAGTATTTCAAGTGTAATATTTATGTGTATCACTTGTTTATTTAAAAAAAGTTATGAAACAAATTTGGTCAGGGGCGGATAAGCCATTTTGAAACAAGAAAAAATGATAGGCATGTAGCATTTAATATTTCAGTCATGTATTTAAAAATTAAACTGACATTTTTTGAATTTTTGTCTGGCAAGTTGTTCAATAATGTCATCAAATGAGAGTTACTTTTAATTCACATCAAAGAAAGCTGCTCTTGATTAATTCTAGTACAGAATTCATTTTTTTATACGCTTTAACTGCGAGAAACTTCTTTTTCCTGAAAAACTTCCAACTTTAGGCTAAGGTAAATTCTAAAAGATACTGCAACACTCGGAAAAGTTTCTACCAAACCATCATTGAGCGAAAAGCGATACATCAACAACTCCTTGCTTGTTTTTGCATCATCTGAACTCATTTGTGTGACTGCGTATTGAATTATTTCCTGATTTCAATGTCATTGTAGTAATGTGCTGCTAAAGTATCACAATGTTTTATCACTTCCATACGAGTCAATATTTTCAAGTTGTTCATTAACCCAAATCTGCTAGCCACATCTGAATATGCGGCAGATCTGTGAGCCAATGCTGCTTTGATTGATCGTTAATAGCAATCAGCATATCAATTCAAAAGTCATCTTTTTCAAGCAGAGGACACTTTTTCAAACGTACCTTTATCGAACTGTTACTTTCTTTTTCTGACTTTTTTGACTTCTTTTTTATATATTTCATATTTTGACAAATCTTTTCCATGTTTCTCAAATTTATCCAATTCTGTTGAACATCTCAACGATTGAACTTACACAGACAATAAATGCAACAAGCAAAGAGCTTTATTCAAATCTAAAGTGGTACCTTGTAAAGCTAGACTTGTTTTATTGAATCTTTGAAGTATCGTGTCCCAAAAGACAATCAAGGTACCAGTTTCCAATTTACCAAGACGTTATGCTAGAGCAGATTGAATATTCTTGTAATCCATCCGCAAAGCACTTGTTTCATCAGCATGTGCAGACTATCGTGTGTCTGATAGGTTTTAGGCACTGCTGTCTTATCTTTGGCTAGCGCTTTTATTAGGATTGTTCATCTATGAGATGTGTTGAATGTATAGATTCATTGCACAATATCAAAAAAACCAACTGCAGCACTACAACAACCAACAGCCCTTTTCTACAACTAAAACTAATGAATAAGCAAAGCAAGCTGTGTAAATAGCATATTCATAAACAGATAAAATATGACCTTTGACACCATTGTAACATCTAGACATATTTGATGCATTATCATACTTCTGACCATGACAGTTGCCAATGTTAAATTATTTTTCTTTATAAACCCCAATAATCCATTTGATAATCCAATTCCAGTGTGACTTTCAAACTTAATGAATGTCAAAAAACGTTTAATTGGTTCACCTTTATTTACACATGGGAGTATAAAACAGATGGAAGTTCAACTGCATTGAAATACGTCGGGACTATGCTTCTTTTGTTTCGTAAACAAAAAGAAAACGACATCAAAACTGCACTTAAACTGTTAATCTTTATACGTTGACGCAAATAGGTACGTTCGTGATATTTTTAAGTATGTTCGCAATAATATTTAAGTATAAACTTTAATAACTGCGATAACAAAACAGCAAACAACAACTTTTTCTTAAACTTTACATTAAATGAATGGAATATTACAAGCATTAATGGAATTATGATATACAATTAATGAAACTTTAGGTTTAAGGCGATAAGTCACGTGTAGAATCAGTTGACACATTGTAGTACTTTGCTTTTTGTATTTCATCAGCAATAAACAAAAGTACTTGTTGACCCATCAAACTATTGAGTTCATCACAGACAATAGAAGATAAGTATGATGCTTTGCCACCACCTGGGTTGCCAGGGTAATCAATATCTGCAGCCAAAAAAAGGTTGTAAAGTTAAAAACTTCAAAAAGTTAAAATCTTCAAAAAAAGATTGTAGATGAAGAAAATTAAAGAGTGCCCATTAAGTTATCATTGCATACTAAACAAATTTCTCTTCATGTCCACGAAGCGGATTTTCATATCCGATAATAAAAGCTTACACTCGAAACAATAAACATGTTCATTTGATGGTGAGTAGCAAAACCAGGTACGTTCAAAGTTATCACCAGTTAATATATGATGTCGAGTGTATAATAAAGGAGTACAATACCGGTTTTAATTTATACAACTGTCCGAAAGTTTCGATTGCAGAAATCCTTCATCTTTATGTTGACATTCAATACCTCCGGTGCTGATAAAATGTGATTGCGTGTTTGATGAAACTGTTTTCTATAAACCCAGATCAGTTTCATAAACAATTGGCAGGTCTACCACTGCTTGTTCTTGTACATGTTCAGTGTCAACGTCTGCCTCAGCTGTAGCCGGTTCAAGATCAACTGGTTCTTGATTTTGAACTTCTCTAGTTTCACATTCACATTGACTTTCTGGTTCTGGACCTTTACTTTTCTGCTTCTGAACTGTTGTACAATGGAAAAAAGTGTCCAGTTTAAATGTGCACGCTACATCCCTTTTTTTTCTCTAGCCTCTTTATCCAGAGCTTCTTTTAGTTTTACAGTCTCAGTCTCATACATCCAGACAGCGTACAATACACAGCCTACAGACAGTGACTGTCAACAAGAAAAACTTTTGTTCTTAATCAATCAATATATATATTTTTAAATACTAAATTTGTTACAATCCAATATCATTTTTCAATAGTAATAAATTATTCTGAAGTAAAAACCTGATATTAATGACAATAATATAATAATAGACAAAAATGAAAATAATAATAAAGATAATAATACATAGTATATTATACATAATTAAAGACATTCATTTAATAAAAGTAATGTAACACCAAATAATAATAATTATTATTATGCATACATATGATAACTATAAATCCAACACATAATAATAATAATATTAAATAAATAGTTAATAGTAAGAATAATAGTAATAACAACAAAAAATAAATTATAATAATTAAAATCAATATTAACTTCCATAGAACAATCGTGGTACAAAAATATAAAAATTCCCGGATCCGTCACTGTAAGGCTGTTACGGAATTTTTGTAACTGTAGTTGTATATTAAAAGGAACCTATATTATTATGGAAACTTTTCTTGCTTTTTTGTTCTTTTTTTCCGATGGCGCATGATTTTAAATAGGGTAGAGTGGGGCATATCGGGACAGTGAGGCATAACGGGACAGTTATGCCTAAAGTCGTATATCTCAGCTAAAAAAATTTTTTTTTTCACAAATTTTTTTTGATAAAATATTTTAAATTATTATGCTTCATTATTGTAATATAAAATAACTTTAGAAGTACCAAAATACTATTAATAGTACCATAATGCGTAATAAATTTGCGAAAAACAAAATTTGCATATTTTCTTAAGCGATACAACGACAAAAGATTTATCTTGAATTATTGCTAAATTGCTTTATTTATAAAAAGTTTGTACTTTTCACAGACAGTATTTTTTATCCTCTAGAATCTGGTTTTAAAGAAATATCTGGAATTGAACATTTTGAATAGTATTAATTTCATTAAAATGACTTTTGTGGGGCATATCGGGACAACAAGTTATTTATATAAATGACTATATTACTTCCATTTTGTGATGTTGTTTACAGTTTGATTATTTTATTTTTAATCTAAAATATTAGTTTCTTTATTAAGAAAAGCAATATTAGTAAAAATTTCAAAGAAATTGCTATTTTTATAACTTAACTTCGATTATTAATGTTTAATGTAAACATTATGGTAAGAAATTATATAAGAAAGCTCAACCATCTAAAATGGGATGAAATGCAGTTTTAGCTGTGAGTAAAAAGGAGCTTAGAATTAGAAAAGCTGCTGATACATATGACATATTCAAATTTGCTCTACATTGGCATATTGCTAATAAGCCAGCTCATCCAAATAGTTTCAGGATATTTTTTGTGTGATTTATGTAATCCATAATATTTTTTGTTAGATTTTAAGTTTAGTAGTAGTTAGTTTTTAATAATAATAATAGTTTTTCCGTACTTAATTTTTAGAAATATATAAGGTTAAGATTGTTTAAGAGTATTTTATAGTAAAACACAAAAAGTTTTCTTTTTTTTAGTTGTTATTCCTTTTTTGTGGTGTATGAGTGTAAGGGCGTGTAGTTTGTATGGGTGTGTTACTTTTTTGAGAGTTTAATGCCTGAACATGATTAAATAATAAATGCATTCATTTCTTATTATTTCTCAAGTTTTACAATTAACAAATAACTGCTTTTTAAATGCTTTTTAAATGTTTTGTAAAATGTAAAAATTTTGCTAGTCTAGGTTTTCGTTACTTTGGTTGTCGTTGCTAGGTTTCGTTACTTTGGTTGTCGTTGCTAGGTTTCGTTACTTTGGTTGTCGTTGCTAGGTTTCGTTACTTTGGTTGTCGTTGCTAATTTTTAGAATTTATTTTTTTGTTTTTTCGTTTTCTTATATCAATGAATTTTAGGAAAATTATAAAAAACACTGTTAGCCATGATTAACTTATCCACAACTAGCATTTGTTTCTTAATTGTCCCTATATGCCCCACTTTATCCTACTTCAAGTAAAAAAACGTGCTTTTTCAAAATGTCGCCAAAGGATTCGGAGGCCAGAGGTACGTGTTTCAATTGACTATAATTAGTTATAATCCGCCCCTGAATTTGGTTGTTTATTTCGAAGAAAATCAAACACAAAGAGAAAATTATAAAGCTTCACAAGATCTTGAAACTTTAGAATCTTTAATTCAGAAACCTATTTTAGATATTAGATCGTAAAGGAGAAAATGTTATAATGCTTATGAAAGTGCGTTGTAAACTGTTTATACGATGTAAAAGAAAATTACCTTTTTGACCCCAAACAGTGCCACAATAGCAAACAGTGCCACAATAGCAAACAGTGCCACAATAGCAAACAGTGCCACAATAGCAAACAGTGCCACAATGAGAATGAGAATGCCACAATGAGAATGCCACAATAGCTTGATGAGAAGAGTAATATATATTAAATTAATAATTATATTAGAATATGTTGGGAACGTCGCATTAATAACAGCATACTATTAGCACGTTAGAGTTTTTTATTTAATTGAATTAGTTGGTTGTACCATTTGTATGGTACAAATGGTACAACCAACTAATTCATGATTTTTATCAAGTAATACCCCGAGATATTTTATATATTTAGATAGGAAAAGTCTTTTACTGTTTTTAATTTTCACATTATTATTATCAATCATTTTTTTTGGGGGTGAAAAATAATGAATTCAATTTTATTGATATTTAGAGAAATACGGTTGCCATATAACCAATTACGCAAATGATGGAGATCTGAATTAATTTTTTACAAAGTTGCGCGAGTGATTTATTTATGCATAGAAGATTAGTGTCATCAGCAAAATGATGAACAATCGAGTTATTTAGAGTGAGGCAGATTGTTAATAAATATTAGAAACAGAAAAGACTATTGAACAGAACCCAATGATACACCATACTTAATAACTTTACTCGCGGATTGAAACCCATTATTCGAGACAAACTGAGTACGATTTTTAATATACAATGAAAACCAATCATTACCGATACCCCGTATACCATAGTGATACATTTTTTAATTAAAATCTTGTGGTCAACAATATCAAATGTTTTTTGGAGATCAAGGCGCCACAAGCAAAATAGCTACTACCAATCGAACTGCGATTCATTTCGGTAATGCTAATAAGTGCATGGAAAGTAGAGTTTTTTAAACGAAATCCGAACTAGTAACCGCAGAGACACTTAGAATCATCAAGAAAGTGGTAGATATGAGAACACATTAATTTTTCAAAAATGTTGCTGATATTTGATAATAATGATATTGGTCTATAGCTTTGCAGTCAAGTTTTGAGTCCTTTTTATGGATTGGTTTAACAGATGCAGTTTTTAAAATATTAGGGAATATACCAGTTGCAAATGAGAGAATAAATTTGGACCATACAATGAGATCAAGTAACCTGGAAACATCTTCCTCAAAATCTCAATCGAACATCATTGTGATGAATTCTTTGCAAACTTTTTTCGGAAAGTCTAAGAGCCTGGGATCACTTAAATATGGAACGGAGCGGAGAATGTTGAACTGAAGTTCTTACCGCGGCCACATTTTCTGCAGTTCATGAGGTGCGAGATCTACAGGTTGACTTTCGTTTCAATGCAGACCCAGTAGCTCTGAAGTTGGTAACCCATTACAAGATCGTGTTTCTAGCAGGTACAGGATCATGTTTATCAAGATTGAAATGCAAACAGAATGCTCTTTGTGTTGCAGTTACAGATTTGTGTGTTTTGATAAACGTTTCCATAATGAAAGCGCGATGGTCACCAGTCCAATTCATGGCAGCAACTGAAAAAAATCGAAAAACAATGACATTATATAGAAACAAAACAAAATGTCATTGTATATAAAAAATGGCCTGACCCTGTATTACCATTGGAAACTTTGATTACTTTTTCCCAGTTTTTTTTTAACTATTCATTCCTGAATTCTTCACTATTTATCTTTTTGAAGTTTCGAAGAAGAATATTGCTTTTAAAAAAAAATATATTTATTTTTTTAAAGATGAATAAATTAGAAACAGTGGTAAATGATCTGATATTTTAATAGTTAGATTGACGGGAAAAATATCTTTAGAAGTTGAATTAGAAAATATATTATCAATTAAAATACTTGAGTGATTGGTAATTTTTGTCGGTTAGGATATAAAAGAAAGAAAGTTGTTTGAAGCAATGGTGTTCAAATACTCCGAAATCGAATTACCTGAGTTTGCTTTTATAAGATCTACAATAAAATCACTCATTATAAAGATGGTTTTATTTTTTTCAACAGCAAGTTTTTCAAATAGAATAGCTAGATATGATATATTAAATTCATTAATATCCATATTAGGATAGCGATAAACACAGCCTATAGACTGTGTTAGGATTTAATCCCTAAATACAACTGTGGGTAATTAACTATCCACAGTTGTT
>NC_088931.1:47975000-48067500 GCF_038396675.1 Hydra vulgaris
TACTCAAAAAAATAAATAAATACTAAATTATTATGACTCCCAACCCTCCAACCCCATCTTCCCTACCGCCATAAATTTGTTTAATCGTATGTTTATTATTGCTTTGAATTTATAAACTGATATTTCATATTTATTGAAAATGAAAAAAATAACAATTGTTTTAACTGATGCAGCAATCATAAATACTCACAGTTTAGGTACCTGATGAAATTATTTGGTAATTAACAGAGTGAAAAATTCTGGAAGCTAAAATTTAAAAATGTTAAAAATAGCTTTCAAAATAATTCTTATTTTAATAATAACGGATTCAATACAATATTGTTTATATTTTATATTATTCTAATTTAACGTTGTTTATATAAGAGTGCAACGATTTTTTTTTTTTTTTCACAAATATGATGTCAAAAAATGTGCTAACAATGTGTGAGTAGCCTCTTCATTCAAACAGTTTCAATCTTTTGTGCAATGAATAACATTTTGAGTTTTTATTTTTTCTTAACGAATTTTATAAATAATGTTATTTAAAAAGTTATTATTTCACGATATTCAAGTGCTTGTTAAAATGTAATTTATTAATATAAATTTCAAATCAACAAAGTGGTTTATAAATTTTCTTAAAAATTGCTTTACGTAAGGATTCATTTAGCAAGCCATAGATTTAAGGGTTAAACAAAACATGGTAGTAATTTATAAAGTTGCCAATCCACGTTATCTCTCGTGAGTGACAACCATTACACAACAAATTTGACAACGCTAAAACTATAAAACTTGCCCAACAAGCTAGAAAGTTTATAAACAGTAAAAAACTTGTTTTTGCAACTTTTAAGTTCCTCTGAAAGCAATTAAACCGTTTCGATTTTTTTATATACTGAAAAGCCATTAAAAATAGTGAAAAATACAAGCCAGTCATAATGAGAACTGAAAGGAGAAAGTTAACTGAAACAAAGTAAATTCCAAACTCAATTGAAAGTTTGAGCGCACAGATTTTTTGGATAACTGTAATGGCGGAAAGTCCGTTAATATAAATTGAGTATAAACCAACATTTATGGTGTACATCCAGCTACACAATATTGAGATTAAAACTCTACGCTTTGAAAAGTTTTTAGTTCGTTTGAAGGGAAAGAACACCGATACAAATCTTTTTATTGTTAACAACAAGAGATTTAAAACAGATGACGGAAGAGTAAACAAAAGCAATACTTCTTTGAAACCGCAAAGTATTGTTCCATATGGGTAGTTTCCTCTTAACATAAAATCAATATCAAATAGTGCAACTGATGTCGCAATAAGTAAGTTAACTATAATCTTATTGACAATATACGCGTTTGTTATTGAGCGAAGTTTTTTTTCAGACAATATAACAAGTATCAAAATAAAGTTGAATATGATTCCAAAAATAATAATTAGTATGAAACAAGTTGCCGATCGAGTTGAAACATTAGGGTTAGTTGAGAAACATAATTTAATGGAATATGTAATGATGAATTATTGGTTATCATTATGGGGCTATTTATTAACAAAAAAATTAATTAAAAACATGCATGTACAACAATATGCAGATTAATTTATTTATTATTTTTATTTATTTATTGTGCTTACAAATATCAAGTGTTAAAATAAAAAGTATTAAAAAAAAAAAATCAGAAAAACTTTTATGCACGCGCGAGCGTGCGTGTAATTATTGTAAAGATAAAAATACATTTTAGGTTTTTTTTCTTTAATTGCAATTAAGAGCCGTTTTTTCTAAGAATCAGGCAAATTCCTGAAACTGTGGAAGTGACCTCCTCCAAATTGCTTGAATTTTTTATATATTGATCAGAATATAGAGAAAACCTGTTGGGGAAAAAAAAAATTTCAAAAACGTTTTGTTCACTCGGAATCTGGGCTAAAATTTTTGAGATTTTTTTAAAAATTTTTAGAAATTTAGTTTTTGCCACCTTTGAACCCATTTTTTTGGCAAGGCAAAAAGTTGCACATAGCTTTTGTAGTTAATATCAGACGTAACCCAAAAGCTCTCTCCAAAAAATATAAAAAAGTTGCGTGACACTGTGCGGTTGGCTAATTATCATAGTTCAAAAGTACAAAATCAATCACTTTTGTCAACTTTTAATCGGAGTTAATTCTAGTGGCGAAGTGTTGCACACAATTTTTCTTTTAGGATTTGTAATTATCAAAGGTATTGAGTCTAAAAATGCAAAGAAAGTTATGTGATACCTAAGGCCTATTAATATATTAAGGCTTGAAATGGGAAAAAAATGTTTTAGTATACTTACAAAATGAACCATTACGGCAGAGGCGCTTAGTTTTGTAAAAATGTAAACATATCCAACTGTCAATACAAAAAGGTCCTAACATAATAATAAAAAAAATTCGTGTGATTTTGTCACACGCATGATATAACATGAATTAAAAACTGAACAAAAATCTAACATCAAGATAACTATATTTGCCCGTTAATCATACAATTAACTCTGATCCCAGTTATAGATACCTAAAAGTATTAGCGCAACATTTAAAATAATATAATGAAGAGTTTATGATTTGTTTAATTTTGCTTACATTCAATAAAACTTGTAAAGTCTTATATAATGTCATTCTGAAATTATTTTTACATTTTATTTATATTCCTTTTATTTTAGAGCACTGTTTTGTAAAACAAAATAAAAACTTGAAACTAATATATACTTTGAATAATATTACCTCCACAATATATCCAATATTCCATTGTTTTTCATATGCAACAGCAACCCAATCATTCACTTTCCATACAAGACAAATTTCTTTTGCAAGATTGGCGATGTCTTCCTCATATTTATTATCATCTTCATTGTCTCCTGCCAGATTAAAGTCATCATTTTCGCCATAAACTTCTTTGTTATCGTTAACCTGACTATTTTCATTATTTTCTGTTGTCGGTTCTACCAGCTTACCTTTTCTTTTCAGGTTACTAAATCTATAACAATATCAATTGTACATATTTTTAAACATATGTAAACAAACACACAAAATTATAACTTTCACCTAAATTTTAATTTCATATTTGTAAAAGAACTATTTAACAGTCAGAAACATAATCTAATTTGCAAAAGTTTTGATAGCAACAATGCCTACCTTGAAAATAAAGATCTTATCTGTTGGCTAGCTACATATTGATCAGGCGGAAGTTCTTTCCTCAGCTGCATGTAAACCTGCTCAGGGCTCATTTTATTACCTGATTCTTCTCCACGAATAAAGTATTTATACAACAGTTCTTTCTGCTGATTTGAAAATCTAAAAGAACTTCGAACTGGTAATGCCCAACCTTGCAATAGAAAAATGTTCATGCAATGTGGTTTGTCTTTTACGGAAGCACTGTTAGAGGATGAAGAAATTGGCATATTTAGTTGTGAAGTAATTTTCATCTTATGAACAAACGAGTTGCGAACTTTATGATTTCGGAACTGTATGAAGACCGGATAGCATGTGTTCTTCTAACTCAGCATCGCTTTCAAATGATAAAGTACAATTCATTTCAGTGCAAAATCTTAATGAATATAATTGCCTGTCACTTCTTTTCTGTTTTTCCTTAAGTGACTTGTTACGCTTAATTGAATTATCTGTTTTGCTATATGGCAACAACAACTTAATCGAGGGTTGAATTTTAAGATTTCCATACTCTTGTTCAATTCCCTCACCGATATTGAAATAACGCCACATCTTCATACTTTTCTCACCAAACTCAAATGAGTGATAGTTGCTAATGTTCTTAATCTTTGGTCCAGTAACTACAGTTTTATCATTGCTAATTTGAGCAACTGCTACTTTTGCATCTTTAGCGCCAAAACTATAATGCATAGCCTTGTGTATATCTTCAGCAGTCAAAAGATTATTACCAGAGTCAACGTAACTCCTTAAAATTGTCTTTACAACTGCACTCTCCCTGTCACATTGATCTTTTCCACAACAGGGTTCATTATAATCATATCTCAGCAACTTTATATCTCTCTCTTTGCATACATTGTAGATTGCTTCAGCTGAAAGATTTCCCTGATAGCAGCCGGCATTATCAGATTTGGTAAACATTTTCTTGATATGCGGTTGATCAATTCTGAATTGGTCTAAAACTGCAGTGGCTAACGAAACAACATCACCTATTCCCTGATCACACCTATACATTGAAGTGAAGTAAACACGTTTGAATAACTTTCCTGCTATTTTTATGAAGAATATATCCACTTGTAAACTCATTCCTTTCTTGCCAATTTACTCTCTTTGGCCCTCTCTGTATCGAACCGGAAGAATTTTTTGACAAAAATCTTTAAGCCAGAAAGCAGTTTCATCGTTTAATTGCTTAAAAGCTTCGATTTTTGCCTTTTTCTGTTGAGAATCTCTCATCAGGTGTTTTATGTAGTTGAATACATCCTTTACAGCAATTTCCAAATCATAAATAGAATCAGCATCGTCAGAATTTTGAATTGTTAGTTCTTTGATCATCTCGATAGCTTTGCACAAATCATAGCAATCGGCACATACCACTTCTGATATCTCTGTGTTGGATTGAAGATTTTTTTCAGATGGATCTGAAAAGGCATGTTTTGAGCTATGAGAAGAAATGTTTGAGTCATTGACACTACAATTGGTTTGATAACTTGTTTTCAAATACCTTTTTCCTTTTTCAAGGGCAGCTTCGAGAGTTTTAGAACTAAATCTTTGTGCCAATTTTTGTAATGTTTGAAAACCATTCATGCCTAAAGCAGTAACATCATCTAATCCAGCTAAGCTTTTTCGACTTGAAGGTTTTATTGCATGCAATACTTTCCACAAACTTGAATCAGATAATGGTATATAATTGTTTTCACTACAACTTTTTCGATAGAACATGATAGCGTGGCTATATTTTGTCGTCAGTATTGCATGCACTATCTTTTGTTCTTCACCGCTGTCGTATTTTAATTTGGTTATTCCATAAGCAACATCATGCAAAATACCGCTTGTAAATATAAAGTCTAAGAAATGTTCACACTTTGTTTGATCAAGACTAGATCGGACGAATACTTTCTTCTCTGGAAATGCCAACCCTTTATGAGATGCATGCCATTTTCTTGCTGTTTCTATACGATGTTTGGTACACTCAAATGTGTTCATTATAAACTTTTTGGTATACTTGGTATGGTCTAATAATGAGAGGATAACTAACTTTCCCATGGAATCACTTTGCTTATATACTTTCTGAGCACGAATAATTTCAATTGGGAGAGGGCTATTTATTTCATCAACATTTTTACTGTTAAGAAAATCTATAAGTATTTCCTCTTGTCCAGGAGCAACAGCTTCCGCAATTTTTTTCTTTAATAAATTTTCTAGGCGAACATACTTGCGTTTTAACTTATCTTTAGTAGTATCTTCCAGATATTCGAACTTCCTTTTTAATCTAAATTTTATTGGACTTGCATTAAGAACCTCAGTTACACTCTCACGGCTTCTTAGAGATTCGTCCAAAATCTCCTGTGAAACATTAATTTCACCGGGATCAAATTCTTCATCTGGAGTAGCAGGTGTCATATATGTTTGTTCTTGTTGTGTTTGTGTTTCTGTACATAAATTGGTGTTTTCGTTGACTCTAGATAAAGCAGTTTCTTGCTTTAAATGGGTAAAACACAGCATTGCACCAACTGAAAATACTTCATTGTATCGCTTTGACATTGATATGACGACATGTATTGGTGACGCCCTTAAAGCGGGAGATTTTTTTCCTTTTATATTTAGATGGTGAGGATGAAAGCATGTTTTTGGAGGACTCCATGCAATACCAAACGTGTACCGGTGAAAAACACATATTTGTTCATCCTTTTCAAGATTTCTTTTAAGTCTATTTGCAATAAGTCCATTTTCTTCCCAAATATTATTATCGTTTAATCGCATGACCTAAAAACAATTTTTTAAACAATTATTAAGTGTGTCATTTAAAGCATTGTTTATAATCTGACTCTTCACGAAAAATGTTTACAAGTTTGAAATACATTGTTGTTATTATTAAAATACAATATTGCAAGAGTGTGATTAATTTAGTGATTATTTATTAAAAGAGTGAGGAATTAATTAAAAGAGCTATTTTTTTTTGTTTAAAGAACTTTGTCTCAAAATCTTATTGCAGAGAAGTTATAAAGTATGTAATTATAAAAATTATATTACAGTCTGCGTAAATTTAAAATACATAATTACATTTAAGTTGATGAGGTGTTTCTTAACATCAACATCTCCCAGCTGATGAATGTAGAACATTTTGTTTATAATTTTATGTTTTTTGAATGATCCACAATTTCCTTTTGAAAAGCAACAACAGTTTTCATAAAAATATTTGTTTTGTTTCATACTCAACTAAAAACAAGTTTTATTTATGCAGTACCTATTTCTCAATAGCAATGATAAAATATCTACTCTATTTATGCAAACTTTAAAGATCGTTAAAATAAAGTTAAGACATTTTTATGGTAAAGTAAACAACCGCCCACTAACTTGTTTCTCCACAATCGTGATATCAGCGATTCTTCTTCCATTCGATCGCCACAAGTTATTTGGTTATGACGTAAATTTAAATAATTCACTTCTGATCATGTATTGTTTTTTATTATTATTTATTTCAATTGTTATGATTTCTATATCATAGTCAGAAACGCTTAAATTTTTTCTTAACATTACGTGCAATGTTTTGTGTAATGCTAAATGCTAATTTTGGATGATAGAAATTTTATTGTGAGCGAAAACCTCATCTGTGTGTCCAAAAAAATATCTCTTCGTACTTAATCATTTTTAACAATTTGTACCTTTATTTTTAACTTAATATCTAAAGATCACACGAATTTTTTTTATTATTATGTTAGGACCTTTTTGTATTGACAGTTGGATATGTTTACATTTTTACAAAACTAAGCGCCTCTGCCGTAATGGTTCATTTTGTAAGTATACTAAAACATTTTTTTCCCATTTCAAGCCTTAATATATTAATAGGCCTTAGGTATCACATAACTTTCTTTGCATTTTTAGACTCAATACCTTTGATAATTTCAAATCCTAAAAGAAAAATTGTGTGCAACACTTCGCCACTAGAATTAACTCCGATTAAAAATTGACAAAAGTGATTGATTTTGTACTTTTGAACTATGATAATTAGCCAACCGCACAGTGTCACGCAACTTTTTTATATTTTTTGGAGAGAGCTTTTGGGTTACGTCTGATATTAACTACAAAAGCTATGTGCAACTTTTTGCCTTGCCAAAAAAATGGGTTCAAAGGTGGCAAAAACTAAATTTCTAAAAATTTTTAAAAAAATCTCAAAAATTTAAGCCCAGATTCCGAGTGAACGAAACATTTTTGAAATTTTTTTTTTCCCCAACAGGTTTTTTCTATATTCTGATCAATATATAAAAAATTCAAGCAATTTGGAGGAGGTCACTTCCATTGATTGCCTGATTCTTACAAAAAATGACTCTTAAATAAAAGTCAAACTAAATATTAATAAAATAGTGTATGTTGAAGAATAATATAAAGTAAAATGTTGTACGCAGAAGTATATAAAAAGCAAATAGCGTATGCAGAAATATAAAGTTAAAAGAAAAACTTAATAATTTGTTATAATAAAATTGTTTTGTAGTTTCGAAATAGTTTTGAAAATTTAAGAATACACGGTATTTAAAAATCCATATATATATATATATATATATATATATATATATATATATATATATATATATATATATATATATATATATATATATATATATATATATATATATATATATATATATATATATATATATATATATATATATATATATATATAAAGGGTGGTTAAATTTTAAGGGTTGATGTTAAATTTGAATAAAACACAAACTATTAAGGAATTTATTGTAACATCTTTTTATTATGATAATATGGTATGATTCAATTATGTATGGAATAAAATATCGGCCAAATGGGCGCCGCGACCTCGGCGGCACACCTCCATCCGATGGTGCAAATTTTCGATGACGCTGAGGCATAATTGAGGTTCTATGCCGTTAATGTGCCAAATTATCTCATCCTTTAGCTCTTGAATTGTTGCTGGCTTATCAACGTACACCTTTTCTTTTAAATACCCCCAAAGAAGTCCAACGGTGTCAAATCACATGATCTTGGCGGCCAATTGACATCGCCACCATGTGAGATAACACGGCCATTGAATTTTTCGCGCAAAAGAGTCTTTGTTTCGTTAGCTGTGCGGCAAGTGGCACCGTCCTGTTGAAACCACATATCCTCCACATCCATATGGTCCAATTCGGGCCATAAAAAGTTCGTTATCATCTCACTATAGCGAACACCATTCACAGTAACTGCCAGACCGGCATCATTTTGGAAAAAATATGGTCCGATGATGCCGCCAGCCCATAAACCACACAAAACAGTCACTCTTTGTGGGTGCATTGGTTTTTCGACAATCACTCTTGGATTAACATTCGCCCAAATGCGACAATTCTGCTTGTTGACGAAGCCACTAAGTTGAAAATGGGCCTCATCACTGAAGATGATTTTTGTCGGAAATTGATCATCGATGGTTGCCTTTTCTTGCCACCATTCTGACCATTGACGACGTTTGAGATGGTCAGTTGGCTTTAGTTCTTAAATGCAAGTCTTTATGCATAATGTTCATCATCGACGAGCGTGAAAGGTGCGATTGTTGGCTACGACGACGAGTTGATGTGGACGGCTCTTCAGCCACACTGTCGCGAACAGTAGCGATATTTTCAGCAGTACGAGCTGTACGAGCATGCGCTGGTCTTTTCACATCTCCTGCAGACCCGGTTTGCTCAAATTTATGCACGATTTTTCCGATTGTACGCACATTTGGACGATTAAATTGACCGAAAAACTCACGAAGTGCACGATATGGATTTTGATTTGAACGCCCATTTTCATAATAGGCCTGAATAACTTTAACGCGTTGCTCAATTGTGTAACTTTCCATGGTTCAAATTGAGTCGGTCTGAAATTGAGAAATGACACATTAAATACAGAAAAATAATTTACGTTTAGGTTTGATTCACATTCAACATCGGCCCTTCAAATTTAACCACCCTTTATATATAAGTGTGTGTGTGTGTAAATATCAGGGGCGGATTCAGACCATCTAGTAAGTTTATCTAGTTAAATTTCTCTCTCTCTCTCTCTCTCTCTCTCTATATATATATATATATATATATATATATATATATATATATATATATATATATATATATATATATATATATATGTATATGTATATATATGTATATGTATATGTATATATATATATTGTTATATTTCTTGACAGATCCAAAGAAAAGTTCGATTTTAATAAAGCTTTTATTTTCGATTCAAGAATACCAATACAAATAATATCACAAGCTTAATATTTATAGTAAAATAGAAAGTTCCAAGAAAGATATAGAATATTCTGGAAAGTTATTATATATCTAGAGGGTTCTATGAAAGATTCTCGAATGTTCTGTTGTATCTAAAAATTTCTAGAATGGACCATAACATCTCCTCACCAGCTTGGGTTTACGGAGAGCAAGCGTTTTGATTAATCTTTGATTTGCATCTACTAGATCGCCTTGCTTTGATTTTTTTTTATCTGGACCAGTAGGTTCACTTAATAATAAAGCGGGCGGCAGTATTATCGATTCTTCTATTTTTTTGGAGTCATAGCGATACCTGAGTTGTTCAATATGACGATGCCAGACTAGACCATCAGGCTCTGTCTTCACTATGATAGATCGAGGACCGCATACTTCAGTGACAATAGCCGTAATCCATTTTGAGTTGTAATCATTATTTGAGCTAAAGTATCTGGCATGAACCAAATCTCCAACTGAAATCTTTACAACTTTGGAAGAATCCATAGATTGCTTTGAAATGAACAAGGGATGGCAAAAGCAGATCGATATGCGCCCAAATTTGTCTGCCATTGAGTAATTCACAAGGAGACGATCCATTTGCTAAAGGAGTTCGGCGATGGACCATGAGAAATTCTTGAAGAGCATTCCTATGAGGTAGGTTTGATTTCTTCATGGCTTTTTCGAAAGTTTGAACTAGTCGTTCGGCAGCACCATTTGTTGCGAGGTAATATGGAGCACCTTTGAGCAGAACGATACCTCGACTATTACACCATTCTAGAAATTCCTGTGAAGTGAATGAGAAATAATTATCGGTAACCAGAGCATATGGATAACCGAAGCGTGCAAAATCTTCTTCCAGTAAATCAATGGTAGATTTGGCACTGATAGAAGACGTAGGATGAATACACGGATATCTCCAAGGGCGTTCTGGTAGCATCCATGGATGGACTGCTGGTTTCGATGGAAGGTTCTGATTTTCCGCACAGGTAATACACTTGTGTGCTAGATTAGAGATAGGTGAATCAATGCCTTGCCAATATACGGCAGATCGTGCGAGTTGTTTCATTCGTTGAATGCCGAAATAACCTATGTGCAGTATCTTCAAGACTTGATCTTGAAGGGTTTTGGGAACGACAACACGTGGACCATAGAACAAGCATTTGCCTGAAACTGAGAGAGCTTCGGAAAGTTTTTGGAATTCCCGTATCTCGTCGTTATTGTCGGATTCAACCCAACCATCTCAAACTGCAGTGATGACAGGATCTTTTCTCGACTCGCGGACCAGGATATTTGGATCACGCATATTGATTTGACAGCTAACGGTTTTCACCGCACAAATCATTAAATTTTCTTCACTACTTTCCTCCCCATCAAAATTGCGATCATGGTCAACCGGTAATCGACTGAGCGCGTCAGCGTTGCCGTGTTCAGCTGTCTTAAGAAACTCGATTTCGTAATTGTATTGGCTGAGAATAAGAGCCCATCGAGCCAGTCTATTTGCTGCATTAGCTGGAGTAGCCTGTGTTGGACCAAACAGAGCTAGTAGTGGTTTATGATCAGTTACAATGGTAAAACGATGACCATAAAGAAATTGCTGAAACTTTTTTAAACCAAAAATTATTGCTAATGCTTCTTTGTGAATTTGACTGTAGCGACGTTGACAATCAGTCAAAATCTTCAATAAATTTGCAATTGGACGTTCAGAGCCATCTGCCAATCGATGAAACAATATGGCACCAATACCAACTTCTGAAGCGTCTGTTGCCATTCCTAACGGTTTCGAAGGATCGAAGTGAGTCAGAACTGAATCAAATGATAACAACTGTTTCACAGTTTCAAAAGTTGACTGTTGTTCGGATGTCCACTGCCATGGCACATCTTCCTTAATTAGGCGATAGAGCGGGTTTAATGTCATAGACAAATTTGGAGGAAGAAATTTGCCGTAAAACTATACTTGACCAAGAAAAGATCGCAGTGTGTTAACGTCCTTAGGAACTGGCATAGCCAACGTATGGCCAAGATATTCGATCGAAGAGCCAGTGAAAATACATTTTTCTAGACGACAGCGTAGTCCGTTTTTACTTAGTCGTTGTATTAGACCACGCAAGTTGGAAATGTGATCGGCTGCTTTGTTGCCACTGACGAGAATATCATCGAGATAGACAGCCACACCAGGTAGATCACTTGTTAATTTATCGATTGTCTCTTGAAAGTACCCCGGTGCTGAAGTGATACCAAATGGAAAACATAGCTGAAGAAGAACACCAGTATGTGTACTGAGAGCCAGTCGTCTCTGAGAAATTGGACCCAAACAAATTTGATTATAAGCGTCAGCCAGGTCAATTTTTGTGTATCCATAACCACCACGCATTTTACGCAATAGATCTTCTGGCAACGGCATTGGGTAGCGATGAGGTTCTTGCTGAGTATTAATGGAGACTGAATAGTTGCCACAAATTCGAATCTTTTGTCTTGTTTGTCCCGGAAGCGCGTTCTTTTGAATAGGAACCACAGGTGTACCTTCGTCGTTGAATTGAGTACGTTTCCAAACACCATGCTTGATACCAGCTTCGTAAGCGTTTCGAATCTTTTCTGATAGTCGACCCATAATTCCGCTGTTTAATCAAAAGCAGCAAAATCTTGAGTGACCTTTCATTTAATGGCTTCAAGCAGTTTGACAATGGCGTTTTGTTGCTCTTTAATTTGTCGCTGTTGTTCGGCTAGTTGTCGTTGACTAACTTCTTGCAGCTTCTACATTTCTGCTAATATCGCTACCAGTGTAACACTGTGTTTTTCTTCCATGAGTAGTTTTTAGAAAATAGAGAGATTTTCGTCGCCAAAAATCTGTTATATTTCTTGACAGGTTTTTAGAAAAGTTCGATTTTAGTAAAGCTTTTATTTTCGATTCAAGAATACCAATACAAATAATATCAAAAACTTAATATTTATAGTAAAATAGAAAGTTCCTAGAAAGATACAGAATATTCTAGAAAGTTATTATACATCTAAAGGGTTCTATGGAAGATTCTCGAATGTTCTGTTGTATCTAGAAGGTTCTAGAATGAACCATAACATATATATATATATATTTTTTTTTTGAACACGTTATCTTCCAACCACAGTTGGAATTGAAAGTTACTGGAAGAGAAAAGATGAAGTTTATTAAGCAAGATAACGATTAACTTATATATGACTTAAAATATTGCAAATCAGGGAAAACAAGATGAAGGGAGCGGATTTCAAAGAACTGATGTTTGAGGAAAAAAAACTGGACAAATAAGGTTGGCTGCAAGAGCAGATTTAACTATTTTTACAATGCATTTTTACTCATTGTAAACATTGTAATTTATTTTGTCTTAATGAGAAAAGACGGCATTCGAAAATCCGCTCCAGATATGGCAACAGTATTCCATACAAGGACGAATTTGAGATTTAGAGATAAATATACAAAATATTATTGCTTCATGACTGACAGTTTTGCAAAAATCGGGGTTTTCAAAACATTTGCTATCTTGCACTATCTTCTCTTATACAAAACGAATTAAAGAATGCTATTGTATTCTTTAATTTGTTATGTATAAGGAAAGACATAAAAAAAACTTTGTTTAAACAAACAGGTTACCGCAGTGAAACATAGATAAATCATAATAAAAGGTCTAAGTAAAAATGAGTAATAAATAACGATTTAGTTATTCAAACTCAATCTACTGATGAATTTTAAACTGTAAACAGTTTAAATCTTATTAACTTTAAGTTTATTACTATAGCTAAATTTTTTCATTGTCCTTTTGTTTGGTCGGAAGGGTCAGAAAAACCTCAACTTGCTGAGTTATTTTCCCATTCTATGTTGTTATACAAGGCACTTTGAAGCAAAATTTTTAAAAAGTTTCGATTCCCTGTATTTCAAATAGTTTTAAGTAATCTTCATCAGATTCTCAATTGAAGCACAAGCTTACAACAGTTGTTCCAATACTTTTTGTGTGATTTAGCAGCGAATGTCCGTATGAAATTTCAACTTTTTTTAAATATTTGGGGCTAGATGATAAGTTTTTTGTCTTCTGTTTACTCCAATCACATCTTAACTGAAAAGTATTTTAAATAGTTTTCAATAGTAAAAAACAAATTTATTGAGATAACACAACCTGAAATCTTAAAAAGACCTGGTTTACCTCTAGTTTACATTGTTTTGAACACTTTTTTATTTTAACTACTATCGGTGACTTAAATTGCGAGACCTGTGGATTTTCATTTTGTTTAAATAAACATTATTTTTATCATAACAAAAAAGCTACTTAAAAAAATATTTGCTGACTCACCACTCTACAAACAGCTTTTAAGTTAATTTAAGTTAAAGTTTTGAGGTTTATTATCCAATGGCTAGTTGCAAAATTGGCGTCTTAACCAAGATCTACAAAAACACTGACGTCATCTTTCACAACATGCTCTCTGCACTAGTCAAATGTAGTAGGTTTAGGTTGAAAATTTGATTACTTCAAAAATTTTAGTTTCCTGATATTAAAGAATGGTAAACTGACTGATCTATGAAGAGAACGAATTATTTGGCGTGCATCCTGACTAGAAAACCAACTTTTAGGGAATTGGGGCAAATTTCCCCCCTCCCAAAGGAAAATTGTGACATACAATTTTTTTATAATTTTTTTTTTCAACTTTTTTAAACAGTAAGAAAATTAATTAATAGAATTTGTAGAAAAAATATTTTGGTCCTTATGAAAATGTTTTTGATTAAGTTTAGATATTATAAGAAGTTTAATAATTTATAATATTTTTATTTCTAACTTCAAAATATTTTGTATTAGTATTTTATATATATATAAATATATATATATATATATATATATATATATATATATATATATATATATATATATATATATATATATATATATATATATATATATATATATATATATATATATATACATATTCACTTACATATCACTAGCATAATTAATATAAGTGACATGCCTTATAAACATAGAGATCATTTACTAATACTAATACTAGAATTTACTAATACTAATACTAGGAGATTTCAATTTTCCGAACATTACCTGGAATAATGGATATGTTGAAAACGTAAATAGCAGTGAAATTTCAACAGAACACATTTTCATTGATATAATAAATGATGAATTCTTAATTCAGCATGTTAACTTTCCAACTTTTCAACTGTCAGACACAAAGGTAAAGAACACACTGGATTTTTACCAAAGATAGTAACAGAATATATGAGCTCCAATCACATGAAATTCTGGGTTGTGCAAACAAGGGGCACTTAGTACTTACATTTAAACTTGAATTAGACATAAACCAGACAAGCAGAACACCAAAATATAAATTTGACTACACCAGAGGAGATTACACAAAAATAGACAAAAAAGTTAATTCGATCAACTGGAGCTTCTGTTTCCACAATTTAACAACACAACAAATGTATGATACTTTTATATTACACATAAACTATCTGAGTAATTTAAATATACCAAAGATTGATGTTAATGCAAAACATAAACACAAACGAAATCCATGGTTTAGTAATAAACTTAGAGCACTAGTACGAATGAAAAAAGATCTAAGATACATAAATCTAGCAAACAAATGGAAAGATGCAGTACAAGTCAATGCTACAAAACAATAACAAAATTAGTATCCAAAGAAGCCATATTAGCTAGAAAAGATTATGAAAGAAACCTGATTATAAAATCAAAATCTAATCCAAAACTTATTTTTAAATACGTAAACAGTCAGAGGAATACTAAGCAATCAATAAAAGCCATTTTGAATTCTAATGGTACTGTAACAAATGACCAAAGTGAGATCGCAGATATTCTATACGACCAGTTTCACAGCGCCTTTGTAAACGAAAGCAGCATTATGCCAGAAATAGCAGATAAACTAATAAGTTGCACACTTGATCTAAGCGATAATTTTATTGACTACATAGATATTCAGAATCGTCTTGAAAAATTAAATACAGACAAAGCTTGTGGTGTGGATAATTTACATCCTATTTTACTAAAGCATTGTGCAAAATCATTGGCACTACCACTTACATTAATCTACAAATCATCTTACAATACAAGTAACCTTCCTCTACAATGGCGCGCAGCAAATGTGACTCCAATTTTAAAAAATGGATGTAAGCTAAACGCATCCAACTACAGACCTGTGTCAATCACATCAATAGCATGTAAAGTATTTGAAGGAGTTATAAGAAATGAAATGCAAAATTTTTTTGACAACCATAATATAATCTCAAAATGCCAACATGGCTTCGTAAAACGGAGATCGTGTACAACAAATCTTTTAGAGACACTTGGTTTTATCACACAGAAACTAGCAAAAAACATACCAGTAGATGTTATAATGCTAGATTTTGCGAAAGCATTTGATACAGTGCCACACAAGCGACTTTTATTAAAGTTGAATGCTTATGGAATAAAAGGAAAATTTTTGAACTGGATTGAGGCATTTCTGAATAATCGAATTCAAAGAGTTGTCCAGGGTGAAGCGGTGTCAACATGGAAAAAAGTATCAAGTGGCGTTCCACAGGGATCCATTCTGGGGCCATTCCTTTTCATAGCATACATTCTTTTTTATAGCATACAATGACTTGCCAGAAAAAATCAAAAATATGGTGAAAATATATGCAGATGACACTAAAATCTTATCAGCTGTATATTCAATTGAGGACGCCAAATTAGTTCAAAGAGATTTAAATATTATAGAAGATTGGTCAGAAAAATGGTTAATCAAACTGAATGAAAGTAAATGTGTAGTTTTGCAATATGGAAAAAACAATATAAATTTTAATTACACAGTAAATAGGTCAAAAATTAATAATTCTACACATGAACGTGATCTTGGTGTAAATTTTGATCAGCGCCGTGCTGTAACTTTTGGGGGCCCTGTGCAGAAACTAAAAATTTTTTTTTCTTTTAATTCGTAGTAATTTATGGTATTGGAGAAGTTTTTCTAATTTTTTAAATAGGGGGCCCAGTGCGATTGCACTTGTTGCAGTTGAGGTATTCCATGAGAAAGTGGGACAAATTTTTAAGGTTTGTAACCCACCATCTCAGATTTCTTTCATACTTTGTAAAAATGGTCACCTATATAACATAGACTACCTTGCAAAATTTTAGCACTGATATCGAAATGGTTTTGGAGATATTGTTACATTAAAATCAGCTATTTTTAGCAGTTTTTTTTGTTCGGCGGCCATTTTGATTTTACTATAGTTTTTGTTTTACAAGTTACAGTTCAACTATTCATGTGATTAGGCTGAAAATTAGCACCAGCATAGTTTTAAAGACGAGGAATCAGAATATGATATTTGTTTTTAATGAAAACAATTAGAAGTTTATCAATATTGGAATTCTACTTCACCTAGAGCTATTTTTGAAATTTTAACAAAGGCAGAAAGGAGGTCTGGTAACCACGGTAGCATTAATTTTTTGAGAGTTTTTTTATGTTTTTATTAAAATAGATATATTAAAGAGTTTTTTGGTACAAAATTGAGAGGTGGGTTTTTTGAGGATTTTTATAAATAATTAAACAAATTATAATGAAAAATTACATATAGATTACTTATTAAGAAATCGCTTATTTTGAAAACGTCAATTATAAGAAAAAAAACCCATTAACAATAGTTAAAATAAAAAATTCATAATAAATGTAATATATTGAGTCAAAATAATCAAACAAATACATGTTTTAAATAAAAAACTAGTCAATAAAAAACCAGAACTTGCGTCTGAATAATTCGTAAATTGCTTATAAAAGAAAACTGGTGTAATAAGATTGAGTTAATTTAAAGATTGGATTTTGGGCAAATCATCTGTGTCTATCTGGTATATGCGCCCTGTTCTTGAAGACAATGGTTTTTTTATCATAATTAAAATATGGGGCTTAGGAACCCAACAACAATCATCTCTACTAGGCCAGTAAAATGAAGTGTTAGGTAAATGAGGATGCATGAATTTTACAAGGGCGTCTTCATTTCTTTCATCAACTTCAAATACCAAACCAACCCAGTTAAACATATCATATTTGCAGATACAATATTTTCCTGCAATAATTTCTTGAAGATATTGATTTGAGCCAGTAAGGTTGAATGTTAGATTAAATTCCTCCTGCTCAGAGACTCTTTTGACATTTATGCTTGTTGCATCCTGCGGAATAAATTGGTGGAAACTTCTTGTACCAGGTAAAGTCTTTGCATTATTCAATCGGAGAGCCAATGATTTACGGACTGATAAAATATCTTCGCCTTTTAAAAAAAAGAAGTGGATGCCAAATATGTTATCTTTTGAAAAATTGAACATTTCTTCAGCGTTCTGAATTTGTAAGTTAATTGGACATTGAAGACTAACACTTGAAACAAGTCTTTTAACTGTTCCACCAATGCCATCACATGGCGACTTTCCATGTGATGTTGCAAAGAAATTCCATTCACATTGCATCCCAAAATCTTCAACATGATGGCATAAATTTAAAAAATGTTTGCAATTTTTGTATTGGCCAGCACAACCATCAGAGAAATAGTGGATTTTTGTGGTATTGGGAAATATTTCTTTTACAAATTGGACAGTTCTTTTTACTATACAATAAATAAATCCAACATCATGTGTTAAGTCATCAGATATAAAACATAAAGACGTTGGTTGACTTTTCGTAGCACCCTCATCGCTTTTGTTATAAATAACTACAGGATGTAGTGTGCATTGCTGTTGGTTCCAGTGGTAACTCTGGATTTCGTCTTGTATGATAAATTTAAAGTTTTCTGCAAAATCAAATAAAATAACAATTTCATTTATGGGTAAAGATGATTTTAATGTATTTAAATATTTACTTTGTGCTTTAGCAATATGATTGAGATGTTATGCTATCAAGTTTTTCACTGAGATTTTCAATGAATTCGCTTATCGTAGATGAGTAACTTAGAAGCTATGCTCTATCTGTTTTCCTCCACTGTTTGTATTTAATTATTTCATTTTCATCCAGTTTATCATTCTCTTCAAATGATGCTTCATTTTGCAGGGCAGCAATTACATCTATGGACCATGCATTCCCTTGACTCTCTGCTACAAGCAATCTTCTCAATAAGTTCATGGTAAGTCTTCTCCAGTTTAACGACGCTAACCATAAGCCTTAGGTTTTTGTGTATTGCACAAATACAAACAGCATGGGTTCCTTTTTGACCAGCATAAATACACTATTCCGCCTTTAACTGAGCAAATTTAGAAAATTCTGTTTTGGATTGATTAGTAAATAATTCCTTTAAATTGCAAAGGAGTAATCGCTTCGATACATGTTTATTTTTGGATACACTTACAAAACCTTTTATACCTGGCAATTGCTTACTAAAGTGATCATTACGATAGAAGCTTGCCACCTTATCAATGATATCTAATTTTCAATTCTAACAATGTTAGTTTTTTCTGGAAGTGTTAATATTCCTTTTTCAAATTTAAGTTTTCTTGCTTTAGTTATGGTTGACTTTGATATATTAAATACTTCAGTTGCTTTCCTTAAAGACCATGAATCTGGAACCAATGTTAAAATCTGAATCTTTTCTCTTCTATTTGCTGTTTTCAGCTTTTCTTGCATTGAAAGTATTAATTTATCTAGATCTTCAGCTTTCTTTTGATGTTCAACATTGGGCTCCTCAGTAACATCATTTTTCAGGTCTGTTGCGTTAACATTGAGGATAACTGATAGCTTTTTTGACATAACATCAGTAGCTTGCATTAATTTTCTTTTCCCTAGAGAAATTTTAGCATGTTGTGGAACCCCATGAAATTTTACTGGTGATACATCTAATTTATCAAAACTGGTGTTTATAAGTTCTTTTTCTTGTGCAATTTCTATGTCTTTATCAAAAAATATTTGTTCCAGAAAATCATCTTTACCATTGTGGTCCTGTAAAGTAGACCAATCATCTATTTTTTTTATCACTTCTTTTCGACATGAAGGACACATTTTAAAACCAGGCGTTGTTTCAATACCAATTGAACACATATCTTTTGCCAGTTGAATATCAATTTCTCGCAAACCACCTATAAATATATTATAAATGAATAAAATTCGCCAAAATTAGGAAATAAAAGTTTAGATTATATAATAATGTTAGAAATAAAATAAAAAAATTAAAACTTTTCAAACTAATTGAAAGTGTACTAGATGCATTTTTTGTAAAAAGACAGCACAATAAGTTAAAAATATATAAATTTACCTTTTATATTAGTTTTATGCCTTTTAAATGGGTCGATGCATTTTTTTTGGGAATTAGCAAACCGGTTAAGTAAAATTTGCTCATGATGTAAACAAATTTTAACATTAACGTTCAATATTGATAGCCCAGATCTCCATAATAATAAATTTTTATTTCTCTCTGAATAGCTTGATAAATCTTTCAATCCAATTGATTTCGTGTGCACCATTTTATGACATTGATCATTTGATAAAATACCAACTGAACACAAAATCTTGTTCATTTTATTTATTTCAATTTTTTATTTAGCTATAAATAAACACAAAATACACAGATATGTATACATTTATTAAAAATGGAAAAAACTTTTATCATTAGTATTTTTAAATATGATAATATGTATTTATTTATTTTTTACTTTTATTTTATATATTTTTTTTAATTTAATGATTAGCTACAGTGAAGAAACAACAGCTGGTAAAATATCAGAATAATACTAAGTTTTAGTGTTTTAATATTGAATGTTTCTTCTGTTTTAGTGAAAGATGACATTATATGACATTAATTAGAAAGCAAAAATTTATTTTAAAAAGAAATATTTATCTGAATTAAAGTTTCTTTATATAATAGGTTAAAAAGTTTTCTTTTGTATAATATTTGATGACTAATGAAAATTGTCAATGTCAATTATTTAAAAAAAATTATGAACACTGACCTATAAAACTTATTTTTTCACATATTACTCATATATTTTTACACAAAATTTCAAAAAACCCACCTCTAAATTTTGCATTAAAACACTCATTAAAATATCTATTTTAATAAAAACAAAAAAAATTTTACAAAAAATTAATGCTACCATGTTTACCAGACCTCCTTTCCATCTTTGTTAAAATTTCAAAAAAATCTGTAGGTGAAGTACAATCCCAATTTTGATATAGTTCTTAATATTTTCATTAAAAACAAATGTCATATTCTGATTCCTCGTCCTAAAAACTATACTGGTGCTAATTTTCAGCTTAATCACATGTTTAGTTGAACAGTAACTTGTAAAATAAAAACTATAGTAAAATCAAAATGGCCGCCGAACATAAAAAATTGCTAAAAACTGCTGATTTTAAAATAACAATATCTCCAAAACCTATTCGATACCAGTGCTAAAATTTCGCAAGGTAGTCTATGTTATATAGGTGACCATTTTTACAAAGTATGAAGAAAATCTGAGATGGTGGGTTACATGCCTGTCCCACTTTCTCATGGAATACCTCAGTTGCGATAGTACAGCGCTGATTTTGATACATCACTGAAATGGAAGAAACACATAGTAGCGTGTTCATCAAAAGCTAATGCAATAATGGGAATGATAAAAAACACTTTTGTCCATTTGGATCAGCATCTTCTTAAGCAACTATATACTACTTTTGTTAGACCTCTGATTAAATTTGCAGCGCCAGTTTGGTCACCAAACTGCAAAGGTGACATTGAAATATTAGAAAGGGTGCAACACAGAGTGACAAGGATGATAAAGAACTTAAGAAGCTTGCTGTATGAAGACTGTTTACAGATACTTGGTTTAACAACATTGTCAGAAAGAAGGAAGAGAGGAGATCTTATTCAAATATTTAAGATTTTTAATGAGATTGAAGCAGTAGACCTTTTAAACAAACCAGTATTTTCAAAATCATGCAGAGGTCACAGCAGAAAATACAGCAGAGAGCAAACCAAGTTTGTGCCAAGATATGAATTTATCATAAATAGAACTGTGAATTTGTGGAACAAATTGCCATTGGAAGTGGTCATGTCGGGAAATGTAAACATTTTCAAAAACAGTTTGAACAAATTTTTGGCATTAAAAAAATAACTTAGATATATATATTTTTTTAAATTTGTTCATTATTATCTTTAGTAAATTTTTGTATATTTTTAGATTGTCAAAAGCTGTCAAAGTGAGTTTTTAACTCACTCGCTGTTAACACAGCTACAGTTTTAAATACTACTACTACTACTACTACTACTACTACTACTACTACTACTACTACTACTACTATTTATCATCTCGCAAGATTATTTGTGCTTGTTGTGGCAAAAAAAATTTAAAATGTTCTATGTTGGAACCTGGAACTCAGTTCCTAAATCTGGTTCAAATGTATGCAAATAGTAACTACAATCCAGATCTACTTTCTAGCCCAACAGGTTTATGTTCAAGCTGCAAGGTTTACTTATACTCTGCCAAAAAAGGAGAGTCATTATCTATTGTAACTTTAGAAAATTGGTTGCTCACGTCTGAGAGAATTAGATTACTTCCAAGATTTAAAGGTAAATATGTATTCCATATTTCTCTGAAATATATATATATATATATATATATATATATATATATATATATATATATATATATATATATATATATATATATATATATATATATATATATATATATATTTATAGGTGATGCAGAGTCAACCTGTGATTGCCCACTATGTGTTATGTCCAGAGACAAATCCAAAGAGGTAAACCTTAAGGTAATGTATAACTTTTAATGTAAACATAGTAACAAACGTTTGAAAATCAACTTTCAAAAAATATAAGTTGTAATTTACTTATTCAATTTGAAAATTGATTGAGTTACCATAAATAATAACTTATAAAGTATAAAAAATTATTTCTTAGGATGTTTAAAGTGTTTATTTAAATGAACCTGAGGTATCAAATGAAGTTATTTAAAAAATTTGCTTTAACTGTTATCAAAGAATTGGAGTTGGAATTCGACATTCCTGTAGTAAGAAAGATACTGTGGAGAACATAAGAATGTTGATGATCTCAAAAGGTATTAGAATAAATAAATTATAGTCTGTATAACAGTTCTTATTAAATCTTATGACAAGTTTTAAATGTTAAATTTTAGGTTTAAAAACAGTAGAACAAGTCCTCTCCAAATCTCTAAAAGAAATCCAACAAGTTCAAAACATTCAATTGGGGAAAACTTTAAAATTGTCGACAGGTGGGACTCCGTTAAGTTTACAGATAGGAAAGAAGAGGACAATGAAAACAATATCAAGTCAAACTTTCTATAGTATAAAAAGAAAGCACGATCTATCAGATTCTACAATAAATTCAATTGCAATGGATTGCAGAAAAGATTTGGGTAGATTGGGAGTGGAAGCTAACACTTCAAAGAAAATAAAGATGTGGTCATCTAGTCTTGATGATTATTACGCAGTAGAAAAAGTGGAGTTTACAGCTAAGAAAAAAGTTGGTAATAAAAAAATCCTACATACTGTAATTAAAGATTTTGTGTATGTGAAAGATTCCAAATCACTTGTTGAACTTATTTGCACTGTTAGGGGACTAGAAGTAGATAAAGTTATTATTCGTGTTGGAATAGATGGTCAAGGATCCTTAAAATTTGTTATGAATGTTTTTAATATAGAAACAGATATTGACTGTCGAGAAAACAAAAATACTGGTGTTAAGAAAGTTCTGGTATTGGCATTTGTCAAAAATGTTACTGAAAATCATGCAAACCTTCAGATAATTATCGAGAAAATAATGCTCAACAGACTTAAGTTCTACTTAAGAGGAAAATACTCTTGTTTATATTGCAATGGTGAAAAGTCAAATCTGGGAGAACTGAGAACTTTCAATAAGTTAAAGTTGCTGTATACAAGCTTTGCTGAAAATGAATCTAAGAAATGTTCTATGCAAATCTACAAAAATGTTATTCATCCATGTCTGCTTGAAGTAGCTGGAGATACATATGTACTTGATGTAGTTCCTCCACCAGAACTTCATTTGCTGATGAAGATTGTTACAGAGATTTCTAATGTTTTATGTAAAGAACCTGAAATTGCTGTATGGCTAAGTAACCATGGGATAGTTTGGCATGGATATAATGGAGGTGGGTTGGATGGTAGAAATGCTAACAAAATTCGGAAGCTTCTGCCTGATTTGGAACAACATATTTTTGACCATTATCCTTCTTATAATCCAGTTGTTGAGCTGTTAAAATCATTTTCTATAGGTAATTTATACACACATCTCACACACACACACACACACACACACACACACACACACACACACACACACACACACACACACACACACACACATATTTGTGTATGAACTATTTTTTCAATTTAAAACATAACTTTAAATTATATGGTTAAATTTCAACATTAACCATGACATTTTAGTTGTCGATAAGTGCTTTGGTATGAAACTTCATGAGGGTTAAGCAGATGCCATTGCAATGTATGTTAAGAAGTTAAAGGTAAATTAAAATTTGAAAATAATTTTTAAGAAAAGTTTGAAAAAAGAAATTTTAGGAAAGTAATTATTGAATATGATGTAGAAATAAACAAGGAAACAATTCTTATTTATAAATATTAAGTAATAGGCATACTAGCTATTTATTTTTTACTTTTGATTTAGGAAACTGAACTTTATGTTAAAATCAACTTTAACCACAATCTCTCAATGGGGTGGAAAGGTCATATTATTGAACACCACCTCATTAATTTCTTAAACAATATTAGAATGCCATTAGGCATATTTGCTGAACAATGTTCCGAATCTGTTCATCACAACATGCTGAAAACTCTGAGTAGATTCGCAACATCTGAATCCAGATCAAACCATGGAGAACTACTGAGAAGATCAGTGATTGAATACTCAAGCAATAGAGTTTAGATGATTTCATATAAATCAATCATTGGAAAGTCTGTGAAATAGTCTGTGAAAAATTTGTAAAATCCATAAGTTTATTGGATTTCCCTATTATAATACGATTACTTATCTTTTATATAAAATTGTATGTCTTTTAAATGATACTTTTTGTATTATATTCTGTATAATATTTGTTATTTTAATACTTAATAAATTCATTTATAAATCATGTTGCTTTATCTATAAGTTTATCCTTAAGCCTAATTTTGCTTGAGTTTGATTCTCAATTTTTCATGGACTTTCTTATTTTAATATATTCTAGTTATATTTTATTATGTCTTAGATATTATAATTGTATTATATTATACATATTTGTTATTTTAATACTCTATAAATCTATTTAAAAATCATTTAGATTTGCAATTTAGGACTTTTTTTATATTTTAACAATTAAAAACTAAAATATTTTTTGAAGAAATATATAATAATTTTAAAATATTCCCCAAAAATATTTTTAAAAATTTGGGGAGGGGGAAAATTTGCCCAAATACCCTAAAAAGTTGATTTTTTTGTTAGGATGTACGCCAAACAATTCGTCCTCTTCATAGATCAGTCAGTTTACCATTCCTTAATATCATGAAACTAAAATTTTTGAAGTAATCAAATTTTCAACCTAAACCTACTACATTTGACTAGTGTCTAAGATGGTTTGTTTAATTATTACTATTGGGTTTCTTTAAGTGTTTTATAATCATTTTTTAAAGTCGAAAATAACTTTTTTTAACATCAAAAATTTAGATTTAACTAAATGAAATATCAATAAAAAGTTTCTTCAATTTATGAATATCATCATTATAGTTTAATAAATAGACTCGCTACTACAGTTAAATCATACTACACGTAATCATATAAAATGTATATACTTTGTGTCAATGGTCGAAGCAAATGTTTAATTTGTGTTGTACTTTTCTCTTTGTTTCTTGGTTCTATAAGTTTTTTAAATTTTTATCTGAAAAGTTGCTAAATTTTGAGTTTTAATGATTATTATTCAGGGATTTATAAAAGTGTTCACACTTTCGCAATTTAATTTAAGTTTATTATAAACGATTCTTTTTTAAAATACAAGAAGGCTAAGAAACTTAAAACTTTTTAAAAAAACTTTCGGATTTTTTAAAAGTTTTAAAAATTTTCCTTGTCTTCATTTGCAAGACCTTGGCATTTACTTATTGGGACGATACATGTTACATATTGAGGCACTTGCATCAAAAAATACTTTCTTTACAACATAATCTTTATTACTAAGCTAAACTATTAACATTACAGTTAAATAAAATATTATTTGACTATTAACATGTATTAACACATGTTAATAGTCAAATAATAATTTAGTTAGACGTTAAACTTAGACATGCAATTAAATTACAGCAATTAAAGAATTCCTTGAGAAAACTTTACAAATAAGGGACATTATACTTTATAAATAAGGAACATTAGTTACAAGAAATTTTTAGTTGCATACGTGTACATATCAAATATTAGTTAAAGTTTTAAAAAGTAGCATTAGTTATTTTTATATATATTTAAGATTTTTATAGTTTAATGTGATAAAAGTTAATCAAGGATTGCCATTTTGACATTATTAGATTTATTATTTATGATAAAAGATTTTTTTCAATTGTTGCAGGGCTGCGCTATGCATCGCTAAGCGGAAATAGGATTTTGTTCATATTTTTTAGTGATTTTTCATATTTAAACTTTTTAAGTTTTTTTTTTGCATTCAGTTTTTAATTCTTTATTAAAAAAAAAAAATTATTTTTAGTTTTTTTAAACTTTTGATAATTTTAAAGGTTTTTTTAAGGTTTTAAAAAACTCGCATTTTTGTTAAAATCCTTTCAAAGTATATGATAAGTGTTAAATTTCTATATTATTTTCATGCGAAATTAAAATATTCATATATTTAATTAAATGTAAAACTAAAAATAGAAAAAAAAAGGTTTTTGCATAGCATTTTTTGGCTGATTTTTTGATTTCTTAAACATTGATTGATTTGAGTATGTGGTCACAGAGGTCGCCTCGTTTTTTTTTGAATAAAACATAGCTACTGCGAATTGACTTTACTGCCATGCAAAAATATTCAGGCGGCCTGTGACCTCATGCTTTAAAATCATTTTTACTACTGTGAGTTTTATTCAAAATTCTGTGAAGTAAATAAAATTCCGGAGTTCAATAACATACAGTTCTACCTTGCTACGCACTATACGTCGCGCTGATAGAAAAAAAAGAAATAGCCTTATAACTAGAGAACTGTTTAACATTTTGAAGAGATTTTTTTAACAAAGCATTAATTATGAGATATTGTTTGTTTATATTTATATTTATAAAAAAATTCCGGTCTTTTTTAAAACCGATTTCGTTCCGGCTTTTTAGGCGGTTTTTCCGGACATATTCGATATTTGATTAAAAAGATATAAAACCGATAGTTTTTGATATTTAAAACTCTAAGTCTGATATATCAGTTTATCTTTTTTAGGGGTTACAGGCATTTTTTGTCTGCTACTTATATTTTCATGTTAAATAAAAAAGGAAATAAAATAAGTATTTTATTATAAATAAAAGTAAAATAAATACTCCAGAAGTTCCATTCCCTTCAATTGCAGAATAAAGGATGCTAAAATAGGTATATATTTTAACAATACGTGGCTATGAAAATAACCATTTTTTAAAACTTGCTTATCAATTACAGCAACATGGTTTAATGATACTTCCTTGATTTCTTTTCTTAATACAAACCATTACTCTTTGACTTCCTAAAATTATTTAACAACAAATATTAAAATTTTCATTATTGTAATGTAATTAAAAGTTTCATTATTGTAATAAATAGTATAGTTTAAGATATAAACTTTTGAGCATAGAAATTATCTATTGTCAAATTTTAATTCTAATAATTATACATTCAAGAAAAAAACTGTATTTACTGTAATAAATAGGTATAATTGAAATATAATTAAAACTTTCATTCTAAACAAGTCTCAGCAATCCTTATATGGAGCAATATTTAATATTCACAACAGGCCTTCAAGAATTGCACTATGCATCTCTAAGTAGAAATAGGACTTTAGACACATTTTTGAGGAAAACAAAAACATGGCAAAATTGAGTCAATTTGAGGTCGATTGACGCAATTTTTCCTCAAACATAAAAGTTTGGGATTCTTATGTTTCAACTTTTTTGACAATTAGTTATTTTTATTTTGCAAGCTTAAAAAAACACACTGTGTTGATTATATGAAAAGACCTCAGAAATATCAGATTGCCTACCACCACTACCTAAAATGTATCATTAATAAAATTAAATAATAACATTAAATATCTAAATTTAAAGGTACACATATCTTACTCCAATATTTATCTTAAGAACAGTTATCAGCTGAATCTTATTGCAGTATAGCTTTTATACCTCTTGCATTTTGTTTTTCTTTCAGTATAGATACATGTCAGATGTCATAAATAAATAACTAGCTGTATCCCTAGTATTTTCGGCAAAAGAAGTTAATTGTGCATGACCTACTCGTGCAGTTTTTTTGGCTTTGTTCGTGGCTTCAATGGCACTCTCAGACAAAGAACCTAATAGATACTTAAAATGTTTAATAAAAGAAACACCATGAACTATCATTCTATGCACAGACTGTGACATTGGAATGGCTTTTTAAAACTGATCGTTAGAAATGAGACCAAACAGATTTTTTAAGTATTTTTGATTCCACAGCATTAAGTGCTTTACCATCGTTCAGATTTCTACTTGAAAATTTTTACATCTGGTCTTGTGGTTGTACTGTTCATATCATTGAGCAGGTCCCTAAATAGTTTGATCATATTGGTATTTAAATTTAAAATTCTTCCACTCACAGATGGATTATTAAAGAATTTTCGTGCAACATTGCCAGTATTGGGATGTATCACTTCCCTTCCTGACAAAAGATACCCTTATTTTTAAGTGTATTTTGAATAAGTGCTGCAATTTTTTTTTGTTTTTAATAAATTCTCGGCTGTTTTTTGCTGGAATTTTTCTTCCTTGTTTCACTGCTGGAAGTTTGCAAGCAGTATTGAAGACCCACTCCATGCTGCATATCCGCAAATGAAGACTGCAAATTCTGAATAATTATCACTGGCTGGAGTATCAAATTCTAAATGTGGCCTTATGTACACTTTGTATAATTTCTTCCATAGTTTTGCGTCTCTGCTTATGAATATATTTTTCATCCATCCTAAAATGTTGTTAGCTTTAGATGCAATTTCCGAAGCGTGTGTGTCCCACATGCCATTCGAGGTAATGGTAATGCCAAGATCGTGCTCTTTTTCAGATTTTAAAATGTTAACGTTTGTCAAAGATGCTGCGTTAAATATATAGTAATTTTTTTAGGGGGTTGTTTTTACCCAATTTGCATTTTTTGTAGTTTAGCTTCATATACCATTTTTCAGACCATTCCGTGATAGCATTTAAATCTAATTGAAGCTTGTCTGAGTCTAAAGCATCTTTAATATGAGCAATAATTTTGCAGTCATCTGCATATAACTTGCAAGGGAAGAAATTGATAACTGATGGCAAATCGTTTATGTAAAGGATGAATGAAAGTGGACTCAAGAGGTAATAGTATCTGAGGTAATAGTATCATTGTTTGAACCATACATGGCGTTAATTTGATTTTTTATTTTTTGCTTTGATTTTACATAGCTAAATAGTAATTTCTTGAAATTTTTGTGAACTATTGTATTTTCATAGTTTCTGATGCATTGCTTAGTGTATTTTTTAATTTAGTTGCGAACCTGCTTATACTCATTGAGAACTGGTATAATACGGGATCTGATTTGCTGGACTAAAATCCATAAATGTTTCTTTTTTGCAATAAGATTACGTAGCTGATCATTCATCCTGGGTGGTTGAGTTTTACGAATTAATTTCTTACGACAAGGTATCCATTTATTGCACAAACGATTGTACTTAACGAGAAAAAGTTTGTAACATTGTGATGTGTTCTTAGAAGTAAACAAAACGTCCCAGTCAATATTTTTGAAATCAAGATTCAGAGTTTTGAAGTCTGCTAGTTTATAGTACAAATTCGATCCACAAAAAGAGGTCTTTTTATAGTGTCGACGGTAGCCAGATGCCATTCAATAGACAGGTGGTATTGGTTGGAGGTATTACGAAGCGGAGGAAGAGGTTCGACATTGTGGATGCGATAGGATGATTCAGTAAGAATTAAATCAAGAAAACTTTTATATTCGCTATTTGAGTTGCAGAATAAAGGAAAATTAACCACTTAAAATATATAGCGATCTTCAAGAGTATGTACAAATCGATGATCTGATAAAGCGGCTCCTACTGATGTGTATGCTACGCCTTTTTTCCATGTTAACTTATTAAAATTGAAATCTTCGGCTAAGCACATTTCACTAAACTTTTTATTCTGGACTGCATTCGACGCCGAAATTAATGATGCTAACACTGCTTGTTCAAGATTTAAGCGTGCATTGATATCATCATTGTGTTTAGGAGAAGGTCTATACACACACCCTAGCAAAATGTTCTCTTCTTCTAATATTACAGTACACCATATTTGTTCAACAGATTTGCAGTTTAATGGATGCATATTCACTTCAAACGAATTTAGTTTATCATTTATATAGATTGCAACACCACCTCCACAACCTTCCCTGTTGTTGCAGTATAGTTTATAACCATGCATGTGCATTGAGCTGTTGATGTTAGCCCAAGTTTCAGTTATAAAAATAGCATCGTATTTAAAAGCGTATGCCAGGGCTTCAAGCAAAAACAGATTGTTTTTTAGCGAACAAACATTTGTGTGGTAACAGTATAAATGATTTGAGTTACTTTCTTGGCGTATATAAGTATTTAATGGCTGGTTTGAATAGCTTTGAGCTGAGGTGGATGGTATATTAGTACACTCGATATTATTAGTACACTCGATATTATTGTGTATTGACTGGTTTTGAGCGAGCAATATGGGCTTTTTGCAATTCAACAAATGGGTGTATTGAACGGCCGTTGATTTCAAGGGTCTTAGATACATTGATGCAGCGGACCCTATCGCTGCGGGTTACAAATCGAAATGGTTTATCAAGGTTACCATTTTTTTCAAGATCTCTGTTTGCCTCTTTTCTCTCAAAGTTAAGCTTGTTAAACTCAGCTTGCTCCGCAATTGTTCGATAAGGTCTGATAAAAACATTCTTGCGCTCCGTTTTGGAAAGATTTGGTGCTGCTGCTAATACCATGTTTCTGGATTCTGCACTGTCGAATTCAACAATAATTGAATTTTGGCTGTTTCTGGTATTTGAGCTGTTTACTGCATCATTAGTTGGACTAAATTTGGGCTTAATTCTTTGAGTAGATACAATCTTTGCAATAATTTTTAAAGATGATACTATTTCTTTTACTTTTTCGGTTGTTGTGGATTCGTCCACAATCTGGTCTAAAATATTAAAGGCAACATGTCTACAAAAAGAGCTTTTTTTTCAGTGGCTTTAACATTTGCAGAAATGGCACTAACAAGAGCTGTGTTAGCTTGTGATCCTGGTATTGCTAAGGCTGCTACAAAGTTGCTGTATTTTGAAATCTTATTGTTAGTGTCGTTTAAACAAACTTTGTTTTTCTCAAGGATTTCAAGTTCCAATTTCATTTTATTGATTACAACTTCTTTATCAATGACAGTTTGCTCCAGATTGTCAATCCTCTCCATTAGCTTTGTCTTGACTTGGTAATTGCAAAAGCATTTACTTCTTTCACTTTCTTTTCTTGGTTTGATCCAAGAGCCATTTGATCTTGATAAGAGGGCTACCACCCTATATTAGCGGATTGCCTCCTGGTCATGGAATATTAAATTATTAGTTATAAAGATTGTAAACACAGTATTGCACTTAATACACAGGGACTAAAATGTTTTAGTATGTGTTTTTTTCCGTAGTCTATATATATATATATATATATATATATATATATATATATATATATATATATATATATATATATATATATATATACACTGCAGGCCAAAAGTTTCCGGACACTTGGATTTTGTTTAATTTTTTAATTAAAACTCCCATAATTATTTCAAAAAAATTCTTATATTATATTTATTTTATAAAAGATACATATAGTTACTATTTAAGGAAAAAAAAAAGAAAAAAAATACTAACAACACTATTATTATTAAACTGTCTTTTTGTAAAAAAATAACCCACGAGTTTTTATCACTTTTATTGCGATCCGTGGCATCCTATTTATTAATTTATCTATTATTTCGGGTGAAATTGATAACCAGGATTCTTCTAATATCTGCCACAGGTGCTCTTTGGATGTTGGGCATTTTTGTCTGACCTTTCTGTCCAATTCTTCCCACAGTAACTCTATTGGGTTCAAATCTGGTGATTGGGCCGGCCAGGTCATGTTTTTGAGGACACCATTATCCACTTGTTCCTTTATGTAGTTCTTACATAATTTTGAGGTGTGTTTAGGGTCATTGTCCTGCATAAAAACAAAACTACGACCAATAGTTCTTAAGCCAGAAGGTATAGCATTGTTTTCTAGAATTGTTTTATATTGTTCTTTTTTCATAATACCCTCAATTTTAACTAGGTCACCAACACCAGCTGAAGAAAAACATCCCCATACCATAACTGACCCACCACCATGCTTGATTGTCGGCACTAAACACTCTGGGATCATTTTTTCTTTTGTTGTTCTTCTGATGTAAATTCTACGTCTTTGCCCAAACAGTTCAAATTTGGACTCGTCGGTCCATAGTACTTTTCCCCAGTCTCCTTCTGTCCAATTTTGGTGGTCTATAGCCCATTGTAACCTTTTCTTTTTATTTCCAATCCGTAGCAACGGTTTCCTGACCGCTATACGGCCAGAAAGTCCTGCTTGTCTAAGACGTCGTTTCGTAGTGGTTAATAAAATAGATTTTGAATGACTCCTATTAAAGCCTGAAGTTATTTCCGGGGCCGTAAGTCTTCGATTCCTTTTACTCATCAATATTATACTATTATCTTCTGCTTTTGTTGTTTTCCGTGGTCTACCAGAACTTTTTTTTTCTTCAAAAATGCCTGTTTCTTTCCATCGTTTGATGGTATCTTGTACAGTACTTCTGGCAACTTTTAATTTTTTGCAAATTTTACGAACTGAATAACTTTCTTTATGTAATGTAATTATTTCAGAACGTTTTGCAACCGTTAAAGAAAGTTTCTTACCCATATTTTTAGTTAAATAGTCGAATTATAAAATTTTAAAATTTTTTTCAAGATTTTTTTAATGTAACCATCATTAATACCAAATGAAAACTAAACAAAACTAAATATTCTTAATCATTTTAGTCGGCTATTATTATATTGTAAATATTTACTTCATGTTTCAACAAATAAATAACTTTAACAAGACCAAACTCTTAAGAGTAATGTAACGCTAATTATTAAGATAAAATAAACAATTAAAAAAAAAAAAACTTACTTATTTAAGTTTGAGGTCAGTAATACCTAATTACTGACCTCAAACTTACATAAACACTTAAAATTAGTAAGTTTAAGTATTATAAATTAATTTTATTGGTTAATTTAATGATACAGGATAGATTTTAGCTTTTTATATAAAAATATCAAGTGTCCGGAAATTTTTGGCCTGCAGTGTATATATATATATATATATATATATATATATATATATATATATATATATATATATATATATATATATATATATATATATAGTATATATAGTATATATAGTATATACATAATATAAATATAAAGACACATGTAAATAAATAGGTATATATGTATATATATATATATATATATATATATATATATATATATATATATATATATATATATATATATATATATATATATATATATATATATATATATATACATATATATATCCAAGTTTAACCAAGTTAAAAGAATACAAAAAATTGACATATCCAGATCAGGTGGAATATTCTGAAACTGAAGTAAAATGTAGTCTTTTCAATATGATCAAACATTCTAGAGTGTTTGAGTATCTTTTGGAGGATAAAGATTAATTCTATTAAACTTTTAACACAGGAGGAACGTGATAACATATTCGTTATTTGCAAAGTGGGAGATGATGGTCAGAGTGACCAATCTGAGTTTCAGAATGCAGCAACTATGAAGAGAGGTGTGAATGATTCCACTATGTATAGTATAGTGTTTGTACTGTTGGAGATTCGATGTGGAAAAAAGATAATTTGGAAAAATTGTAATCCAAATAGTCCAGATGCAACCCGTCATCTTATGTTTTGTTTTGCCAAAGAGACTGCTAGTTTTATTCAAGAGAAGTTTGAACATTTACAAAATTAAATTTTGTCTTTAGAGAATATTAAGTTTAAACTTCATGACTATACTTTTGTTATCTCAAGTTTGTCAACTATTTACACCACAATGAATGATGGTAAAACACTTAATGCTGTGGAATCAAAAATACTTAAAAAAAATTTAGCATCTCAGTGCTATCATGTATTTCAAGCAAGTCCTAAGGAGTTGAATTTGGAAACCATTTGGAATAAAAATAAAAAGACAAGAATATATTGAAACTGAGAATTTGCAGTCTTCATTTGCGGATATGCAGCATGGAGTGGGTCTTCAATACTGCTTGCAAACTTCCAGCAGTGAAACAAGGAAGAAAAATTCCAGCAAAAAACAGCCGAGAATTTATTAAAAACAAAAAAAAATTGCAGCACTTATTCAAAATACACTTAAAAATAAGGGTATCTTTTGTCAGGAAGGGAAGTGATACATCCCAATACTGGCAATGTTGCACGAAAATTCTTTAATAATCCATCTGTGAGTGGAAGAATTTTAAATTTAAATACCAATATGATCAAACTATTTAGGGACCTGCTCAATGATATGAACAGTACAACCACAAGACCAGATGTAAAAATTTTCAAGTAGAAATCTGAACGATGGTAAAGCACTTAATGCTGTGGAATCAAAAATACTTAAAAAATCTGTTTGGTCTCATTTCTAACGATCAGTTTTAAAAAGCCATTCCAATGTCACAGTCTGTGCATAGAATGATAGTTCATGGTGTTTCTTTTATTAAACATTTTAAGTATCTATTAGGTTCTTTGTCTGAGAGTGCCATTGAAGCCACGAACAAAGCCAAAAAAACTGCACGAGTAGGTCATGCACAATTAACTTCTTTTGCCGAAAATACTAGGGATACAGCTAGTTATTTATTTATGACATCTGACATGTATCTATACTGAAAGAAAAACAAAATGCAAGAGGTATAAAAGCTATACTGCAATAAGATTCAGCTGATAACTGTTCTTAAGATAAATATTGGAGTAAGATATGTGTACCTTTAAATTTAGATATTTAATGTTATTATTTAATTTTATTAATGATACATTTTAGGTAGTGGTGGTAGGCAATCTGATATTTCTGAGGTCTTTTCATATAATCAACACAGTGTGTTTTTTTAAGCTTGCAAAATAAAAATAACTAATTGTCAAAAAAGTTGAAACATAAGAATCCCAAACTTTTATGTTTGAGGAAAAATTGCGTCAATCGACCTCAAATTGACTCAATTTTGCCATGTTTTTGTTTTCCTCAAAAATGTGTCTAAAGTCCTATTTCTACTTAGAGATGCATAGTGCAATTCTTGAAGGCCTGTTGTGAATATTAAATATTGCTCCATATAAGGATTGCTGAGACTTGTTTAGAATGAAAGTTTTAATTATATTTCAATTATACCTATTTATTACAGTAAATACAGTTTTTTTCTTGAATGTATAATTATTAGAATTAAAATTTGACAATAGATAATTTCTATGCTCAAAAGTTTATATCTTAAACTATACTATTTATTACAATAATGAAACTTTTAATTACATTACAATAATGAAAATTTTAATATTTGTTGTTAAATAATTTTAGGAAGTCAAAGAGTAATGGTTTGTATTAAGAAAAGAAATCAAGGAAGTATCATTAAACCATGTTGCTGTAATTGATAAGCAAGTTTTAAAAAATGGTTATTTTCATAGCCACGTATTGTTAAAATATATACCTATTTTAGCATCCTTTATTCTGCAATTGAAGGGAATGGAACTTCTGGAGTATTTATTTTACTTTTATTTATAATAAAATACTTATTTTATTTCCTTTTTTATTTAACATGAAAATATAAGTAGCAGACAAAAAATGCCTGTAACCCCTAAAAAAGATAAACTGATATATCAGACTTAGAGTTTTAAATATCAAAAACTATCGGTTTTATATCTTTTTAATCAAATATCGAATATGTCCGGAAAAACCGCCTAAAAAGCCGGAACGAAATCGGTTTTAAAAAAGACCGGAATTTTTTTATAAATATAAATATAAACAAACAATATCTCATAATTAATGCTTTGTTAAAAAAATCTCTTCAAAATGTTAAACAGTTCTCTAGTTATAAGGCTATTTCTTTTTTTTCTATCAGCGCGACGTATAGTGCGTAGCAAGGTAGAACTGTATGTTATTGAACTCCGGAATTTTATTTACTTCACAGAATTTTGAATAAAACTCACAGTAGTAAAAATGATTTTAAAGCATGAGGTCACAGGCCGCCTGAATATTTTTGCATGGCAGTAAAGTCAATTCGCAGTAGCTATGTTTTATTCAAAAAAAAACGAGGCGACCTCTGTGACCACATACTCAAATCAATCAATGTTTAAGAAATCAAAAAATCAGCCAAAAAATGCTATGCAAAAACCTTTTTTTTTCTATTTTTAGTTTTACATTTAATTAAATATATGAATATTTTAATTTCGCATGAAAATAATATAGAAATTTAACACTTATCATATACTTTGAAAGGATTTTAACAAAAATGCGAGTTTTTTAAAACCTTAAAAAAACCTTTAAAATTATCAAAAGTTTAAAAAAACTAAAAATAATTTTTTTTTTTTAATAAAGAATTAAAAACTGAATGCAAAAAAAAAACTTAAAAAGTTTAAATATGAAAAATCACTAAAAAATATGAACAAAATCCTATTTCCGCTTAGCGATGCATAGCGCAGCCCTGCAACAATTGAAAAAAATCTTTTATCATAAATAATAAATCTAATAATGTCAAAATGGCAATCCTTGATTAACTTTTATCACATTAAACTATAAAAATCTTAAATATATATAAAAATAACTAATGCTACTTTTTAAAACTTTAACTAATATTTGATATGTACACGTATGCAACTAAAAATTTCTTGTAACTAATGTTCCTTATTTATAAAGTATAATGTCCCTTATTTGTAAAGTTTTCTCAAGGAATTCTTTAATTGCTGTAATTTAATTGCATGTCTAAGTTTAACGTCTAACTAAATTATTATTTGACTATTAACATGTGTTAATACATGTTAATAGTCAAATAATATTTTATTTAACTGTAATGTTAATAGTTTAGCTTAGTAATAAAGATTATGTTGTAAAGAAAGTATTTTTTGATGCAAGTGCCTCAATATGTAACATGTAGAAGAGAAGCAATAATAATAACAGCTGATGACACATTAAAATTTATTATTAAAGAACTTGATGCTCTAGATTACTATTTAGCAAATAATCTTAAGAATATTCTAGTTGAAAGGATATGTTAAATAAGGAAAAACAATCTTGATAATATTATTATAAAGGTTTTTAGATAATCCACAGTCTTTAAAAAGTGATATAATAACTTATTTTGCATACCATCTAAAACAGAGATGATAAATATAACTATTGAATTAACTGAAAGGGTTTTCCCCGTATTTGAAAATATACCAAAAGTTTAAGATAAAATTAATGATAAATAATAATCTTGACAATATTATGAATAATGATAAGCTTAACAATAGTAATGCCAGTCTAGAAGAGTTATCGGAATCTATGGCTGAAAGATTAGAAAAGTTTGTAGAAAAATGAAAAACTTGTAGTTTTTCATTTTTTTAGCAACTATGCGACAAGAATTTAATTATTTTGAAGCAACTAACAAAAATCACATAAATTAGAAACGCCTAATAATGCAATTTTAACTATTCGACCATCCAGTGTTGATGCTGAAAGAATGTTTAGTTCAACAGGTTTATTTTTTACAAAGTTTAGAACTAGATTATCATCTGGAAGCACTAATTTTTCTAAACTTTGAAAAATAGCTTTAAGAATAAAATTAAAAAAATTTATTAATTTGTTTGTATTTTATTTGATATTTGTACGTTCCCAGGATTTTCTCGGGATCCGGGGAACACCATGAATAATTCTCATTATGCCGGGATAGCAAAAAGTCTGGGAATTCGCAATCCTTACATGAAAACAATGTAGAAGAGTCTTTATTACAAAAATAGAAAACATTTCTTATCTCATAAAACATTTAAAAAATATTCTGATTTAATGAAAAAATATTCTGACTTAATGAAAAAGTTCAAGGTGTGTTTATTTTACTCTAACTTGTTTTACCAAAAATATTTTAAACCACTAATATTATTATCATTACCTTAATTGTTGTTATTATTCTTGCTATTATTGTTATTACCATTATTATTATTATTATCATTATTATTGTTATTAAAATGAAATTTACGTTATTAGGGCTTAAGAATTTATTTTTTGATGTGACATTTTCCTAAAGTAAACAAGACACAAAAAAGTATTTATACTATTTTATACAGAGATTATTTTCTTAATTGTTATTTTTTAGGAGCAAGCAGAAGAAACTGTTCAATCTCAAATCAAAACAGAAATCCCAAAAATGCAAATTCCAAAACAGAAAACAATTAAAGATGTTTTTTAAGGAATAAAGAAATATTATATAAGTTCTGCATACGGAAAAAAAAACTAGATAGAGTTGTTGCTGAATTTGTTTGCATGGATACAGTACCTAGCTACATACAGTTGAAAGAAGTGGGTTCCAATAAATGCTATATCACCTTAATCCAAGATCAGTGATGGATCCAGCCTTTTTTGTGTATTAGATTGCTAACTTCCTGAAATGGAGCAAACTCCAAACATTTCTATGTTTATACTTGTGTTAAATAATGATGCTTTGCAAAAAGTTGCGATGATTGGAGGCTGGGAACAGAAAAACCCTAAAATTTCATCCTCCCTGCCCCAAACATGAGAGCAACAAGTTGATGAAACTATTTTTTTTTCTATTCTCAACTAATTTATATTCATCGATAAATTTTAAGTTTCAAAGTATTATCTCTCATCGTTCAAAAATTATGACCATACAAAGTTTGTAACCCCCTTAAACTAAGGGAACTTTAAACTTTATGTTCTAGCTGAGGATAAAAAAAAGAGGTTTCTAATTCCTAATTATTCTGACATTTATATAAACTGTTATAGAAACTGTGAAATCAGTTTTTGAGCCACTCAGTAGAGAAAAACAAACCACGCTATCTGCAGTTTTGCCATTACTATGGAAAATATTACAATGTACTTGTCCGAAAGAAATGGATTCTTTATTAGCTCGTAAGATGAAATAAAAAGTACAAAAGTTATTGTTTTATTTTGTTGGAAAATAAATAATGTTATACTATCTCAACTATCACATTTAGCCAGAAAATATCCTTGTATTGCGGCATCAAGTTGTTCATCAAAAAGAATATTCTGCAGGATTTATTGTAAACCCAAGATGTTAAAAGATTAAGTCAAGAAAATGTTGATATGCGATATAATGTTGATATGCGATATAATGTTGATATAACATGTTTCTTTCGAAAAATCTGGAAAAATCAAAAAAAGATACTGTTTGTATAAAATTATATAAAAACAACTACATATATAAAATTTGTTTTTCTAAGATGATTTTAAAAGCTCCTATCATTGTTTTCCCGACCCCAATTAATTTAGCATAACCGTCAATTTAGGATTAAAATATTCAAATATATACTCAAATGAAATGCTGAAACAATAAATTAAGAATTTTTTACCTTGAAACTAAATATAGTATCTAAGAATAAATCGACGATTCCAACCCATAAGCGTTTAATTTCAGCGACTAGCCCACACACTTTTTTTGAAAAGAAAAGTTCAATTTTACAATTTTTCGGCTCAAAAATTAGAACTAAAATTTTCTACGAAAAAACCGCTTTATATCTTTTGAGAGCACCATTACCGTCATTTAAAGCCTAATTTGGAATGTTTCGGAAATTCCTAGTGGTCTCTGATAGGTAGGTCATTTCCCAAAAATCATTTTTGTAATGTTTTTTATTTATTTTGTAAAATAACAAAAATTCGGTAACGTAATTTACATAGAAAACAAAAGGACAGTAAATTTAAAAAAACAAAAATTTTTTAAAATTATAGAATCTATAAAGTAAAAAATTATTTTCTGTCCGCTCGTTTCGAGCGCCAGAAAATATTTTTATATACTTTATTCAGAAAGAAAAACAGACTAGAAATACAAAAATGCAAATTTTTGTTAAAAATGCAAATTTATGATGTTGTGCACTATGCACGCTTACAGTTTGCAATATCTAGATTGACTGGATAACTTGTTGCGTATGTACTGTTTGGGTACATGAAGGTTGCACTTTAAATGATATTTGCTTTTTATTTGAATATATTTTATTCAAATATATTTTTTTTTTATTAACATTTTTTTTTTACATTCTGTCATGTTTTTTGACTTCAAATGAAATTTGCTTTTTTATGCAAGCTTTGGTATTTAATTCAAATAATTGAAAAACATGAAACTTTTACAGTTAAATGTGTTTTACTTATACTTTGAACTTAATTTTGCACTAACGCAACAAGCTATCATTATCTTTAGGAGAGTATTATTAAAATATTTATTAAATCTTTAGAAGAATATTAGTCAGATAATGGACTAGTGGCTTGCAAAACTTATATGTTTAAAGATTCCCAAACCAAATAGAAGATACATCATTTCACACATTTTCTGTTTCTGGATCTAAATTACTTTCTAAATCTGGTTCTAAGATTTATTATATCACCAATAAAAATTTTATAGGATACCACCTGGAAAATAGGATTCTTTATTTTGCATTAATACAACTTATAACTTAAAACATCTTTATCAGACTACCTTTTAAGGGCTTCAAAACTTCACTTCAACTTGAGTTGTCAACTAAAAACACGAAAACTTGCATATAAATTTGCAACGACTTTTTTAAAGCACACACCTAAATCGTGGAAAAGTTCAACAATTGCTGGGAAACAGTAGCTTCGTGGTTTTATGTTACGTAGAAACGAGTTATCTTTACGAAACCCAGAAGCTACTAGTTTGACGCTAGCAACTGTTTTAATCGTTATTCAGTTGGATAACTTTTGATCAATCTAAGAGATGTTCTTTTGCAACACAGGTTTTAGTCACAAAATAATGTTGATGAAACAGGTCCCAAAACTTTTCAAAAACCAGTTAAAATAATTGATGGTAATGAAGACAAGCAAGTTTGGAGTTAAGTTGCAAGTTGGGAGAATAACTTCAGTAGAAAATGGGATATTGGTAACAGATTGTGTTGCAGTTAATGCAATAGAAAACTCAATCCCTCCGTTTTTTAATTTTTGCAAAAGTTCATTTCAAAGAAAGCATGACAAGTAGTGGTCCACCAGGATGTGTTAATCTTGCAAAACCATCTGGTTAGATAAATGTTGCAACGTTTTTAAAATGATTGAAATATTTTATATAAAATGTGAAATGTTCGCCAGCTATTTAGGGTTTTACTTGACTACCACTAGAGTCATTGGATGTTTAGGTTTAACTAAAAAAACATGCCTTAACTGTCCTTTCCACCACATTGTAGTCAGAAACTTCAGCCATTGGATCGGTCATTGTACGGGCCACTGAAACGTTTTTACAATGCAGTCTTAGATGATTGGGTTGTATCTAATCCAAGACCAATGACCATATATAATATAGTTACAGTTGTAAGTAACACTTATGTACAAGCTTTTACTCTATCTAACATTTTTACAAGATTTGCTGTGGCAGAAATTGAACGCTTTAACTCTAACATATTTTCTGATAACGAGTTTTTGGTTTCATATGTAACAGACTGTCTAGAACCTATTACTACTTACCCATTTCTTGGTGTTGTTGATCCAAATTCTGCTATTGCTCATGCCCCAGCTTTTAATCAGTCATTGACGTCATGTAGGCCATCAGGTTCAGCTTTATTGTACAGCTTTTGAAAATATCTGATCCTGGGAGTCAACTATCCAGTGTTTCTATTAATACCACTCATTAGACAAGTCTAGAAAAAATTAAGCCATTTTCAAAAGCTATATCAAGGAAGTCTGTTAAAGGACGTGAGTGTAAGCACACCCAAATACTCACAAACATTCGTGTTTAAAATAAACGAAATAAACTTTAGGTAATGAAAAAAAAGAAATGCCATGGCAAATATATTCCAAAATAAGGTCTTCATGACGAGAAAAAAAAGAAACTTCATTTTAAAAGTGATGATACAACTGCAACATCTGCCTCGTTAATAGACAATATCATAACAACTGACACATCTAATAATTTACTAAAAACAGGAATAATTAAAAGTGATACCTCGGATCATTTTCCTATTTTTTTATCTATAAATATTAATACAGATTCGATATTACATGAAAAACAGGTCATTATCAAACGCTTTATTAATGATAAAAATATTTTATCATTTAAGGAACAATTATCCTTAATAAACTGGAATTCAGTAAGTAATTTGTCAGAGGCAAATAATATGTATAATGCATTTTTTAAAGTTTTTTATGAAGTTTATGATGTAAACTTCCCAAAATGTAAAATTAATAAAACAAAAAAAAGTTTAAAATCACCATGGGTAACAAAAGACCTTAGAAAATCCTCAAAAATAAAACAAAAGCTATGTATTAAATACCTTAAAGCAAAAACAATTGAAAGCAAAACACTCTATAAAACCTTTACCAAACTATTTGAAAATTAAAAAAAAACCCTTAAAAGGAAGTATTACAACGACTTATTTGATAAATATAAAAACGACTATAAGCGAAAATGGCAACTTGTTAATGAAATCACTTGTAACAATAAAATGAAAATATGCTCTTTGCCAAAGGCAATTAAATAAATACTGACATTTTTTACAACCCTACCATAATAGCAAACGAAATAAACAAGTTCTTTGTATCAGTTGGACCAAACTTAGCTAAAAACATCCCCATAATTAATAATTCAATCAATTCAAAAAAAGATTTGACTTCCCCTGAAATATCTTCTCTAAATAAATTTAAAGTATCTTTTGATGAATTTGAGATTGCTTTCAAAATGCTTAAGACTAATAAAGCAATCGGTCCAGACGATGTAAACGGGAATATTGTTATTGGTTCATATGACATAATTAAAAATATTCTCTTTAGGGTCTTTACGTGCTCAATAAGCCAAGCAGTATTTCCCGACAAACTCAAAATAGCTAGAGTTACCCCAATTTTCAAAGGAGGAGAACTTACAAACCTCAGTCATTATCGCCCAATATCAGTTCTCCCAGTTTTTTCAAAAATTCTAGAAAGAATTCTATATAATAAAATATTTAAGCACTTATCAGAAAACAAAATATTATATAATAACCAATATGGATTTAAAAAAAATAATTCTGCAGAACATGCAATACTTCAACTAACAAGAAATATTGGTGATTCATTTGAAACATCGCAATACACATTAGGTATTTTCATAGATCTATCGAAAGCTTTCGATACTATAGATCATGAAATTCTTTATAACAAACTAGAACATTATAGAATCACTGGAAATACTTTATTATTACTAAAGAACTATTTAACTAATCGTAAACAGTTTATTCAAATAGACTCATCATTATCATCAAATTTATTAAATATAACTTGTGGAATGCCACAAGGCTCAATACTAGGCCCATTGCTGTTCCTGATATACATCAATGATCTCTACAAAGCCTCAAACTTAATGACAATTATGTTTGCGGATGACACTAATCTTTTTTTAACCAGCAATGATCTAACAACATTATTTAGAAATATGAACACTGAGCTTATTAAAATCTCTAACTGGTTCAAATCAAACAAATTATCAATTAATATAGGAAAAACTAAATGGATGCTTTTTTACCCAAATTCAAAAAAAAAATTAATTCCAAGTATTACACCACCTATTTTTGTTGACAATATTGAAATAAAGCGAACAAAAATTACAAAATTTTTAGGCATTTATATTGATGAAAATCTTAAATGGAAACACCACGTTAACAACCTAAATAACAAAATTGCTAGAACTATAGGAATATTATATAAATCAAGAAGTTTCTTAAATAAACATACTTTAACTCAATTATATTATTCCTTTATTCACTGCCATATTAACTACGCTAACATTGCTTGGGGTAGTGTGGACAAAAGTATACTAGAACCTCTTCATCGTCAACAGAAACACATTGCACGTCTTATAAACTTTAAAGACCGTTTTACTCATGCCAGGCCTCTCTTACTTGAAATGAATATTTTAAATATATATCAGCTAAACGTTTATAATATTTTATGTTTTATGTATAAATGTAAAACCAACGATTCCCCTTCTTCCTTTCATAACCTATACTCAATAAAAGAAAAAAACAAGTACAATCTACGAAATGATAATTCTATTCGACTACAATTTTCGCATACAAATTTTGGTAAATCTTGTGTTTCTTTCCGAGGAGCCTTTCTTTGGAATAAAATAGTTTTGAAACATTTTGACTTTTCTCATGAATGGACTTATACCTCTTATAAAAGGAAACTTAAGAAAATCATTTTGTCCATTGATAATATACTTTTATACTTTTAATAGGAAATTTATTTGAAAATTTCTATTTTTTATTTAAATTATGTTTTTCTTCTAATATTGTTAAACACAGTTTGTTTTTTTATTTATTTTAAAATATGTAACACGTAAATTTGTAACGAGTTTGCAGCGGTTCTCGACGACAAGACCTTAAGGTCTTCTACGAGTCTCCGCATTCTTTTTTTTTTTTATTATTTATAGTAAAAATCCTCACTTGTAATTGTTTATATTATTATATCTTAACTTGTATTTTATAAATATTGAAGAAATGTAAAAAAAGAAAAAAAAAAAAAAAAAAAAAAAAAATACATACATACATGCATACATACATACATACATACATACATACATACATACATACATACATACATACATACATACATACATACATACATACATACATACATACATACATACATACATACATACATACATACATACATACATACATACATACATACATACATACATACATACATACTAAAAACATTTTTTTCTTGACGATATAGAGGTTCAAATTTTTTAATAAATGAATGATACAATTGAGTTAACTCAATTGTATCATTCATTTATTTATTGCCACCTAAACTATACAAAATGTTGTGTGGGGTTGTACAAATAAAATTAAATTTGAACCTCTATATCGTCAAGAAAAACATGTTGCACGCCTTATTTTAGGGATTGTTTTACTCATGCCAAGCCTCTCCTAATTGACAAAAATGTTTTTAGTATATACGAGCTGAATATTTTCAATTTTATGTAAAAACTGTTCATCTCCTGAACCCTGCGAATGCGTGCTTAATTTATGATGTTTCTTATTTTATTATATTCCAATACTTTTAGATATTTTATTGCCCATATTTTCAATACTTTTTCAATGAGAGATTTTCATCAATAAAAACGCCTAAAAATTTGGAAAAGCTTACTTTTTTATTAAAGTATTGTCAATAAAAAGAAAGACATGCCATTTGGCAGTAAGTGATTTTTAAAATGGGGGAGAAAGAATATCCATTTAGTTTTATCAGTATTAGAAGTTTATTTGTTTTGGACCAAGTTTTTGAGTTCATTGTTCATGCTTTCAAATTGATAATTTATTTTATTGTGAGATAAAAACAGATTAGTGTCATCTGCGAACATAATGGTCATTAAGTTTGAAGCTTTATAGAGATCATTAATGTAAGTAAGAAATAGTAAGGGTCCTAAAATTGATCTCTGAGGTACTCTACTTGTGAAATCAATCAAATTTCTATGGCAATTTGAATCAACGTAGACAAGTTGCTTGCGATTACTTAGATAGTTTGTAATACATTTTAAAACATTACCAGTTATTCCATAGTATTGTAATTTTTTAATAAAAATTTCATGATCATCTAATATTAAAGTATCAAATGCTTTTGCTAAATCTATAAAAACTCCCAAAATATATTGGGAATTTTCAAACGATATAGTTATACTTCTTGAAAACTGGATGGCTGCATGTTCCGGAGAATTATTTTTTTTAAAACCATATTGGTTGTTATATATGAGATTACTTTTTAATAGGTGATTATATATTCCATTATGAAAAATTCTTTCTAAAACTTTTGAGAAAACGGAAAGAATAAAAAAATAAAGAACGGTAATTACTGATATTAGCTAAATCTCCTCCTTTAAATATTGGTATTACATTTGCTATTTTTAATTAATTAGGAAAAATTTATTGTCTGATGGAATATTGAAATACCCTTTTTATTTTTTATTTTTTTGATGTTTATGTGAAGATAATATAAAGTAAGCAAAAATATTTAACTATTCCAGTATATTATATTTTAAAAGAGTTAGTTATACTATTCTTTTGCTGAAGTAAATTTTAAGGGTTAGGGTAACAACATCAGTTTTTGCTATGTCTAATAACATCTGTCCAACAATGTCTGTAAATATAATGATGTATAACTACATCTGTCCAACAACATCTGTAAATACACTGAAGTATATTAACATCTGTGCAACAATATCTGAAATTTCATTGACGTCTAATAACATCTGTGCATGGGCGCCCGCAGGATTTTTTCATGTTTCAGGTAGGACACTTTCACACATTGCGCAAACTCCAAACTTAAGTATGTTCATACCTATTCCAAATGAAGAAAAAGCCTTGCAAAAATTTAGGATGGTGGAGACTTGGGAACAAAAAAGTCCTAAACCGTTTGCCCCCCTCCTGCCTAAATGTTAGGGCACTAATGTAGTAAAATTTTTAACTTTACTATCTTGAATTAATTAAAATAATAAAGTTGAAAATTTTAATTTCTTAGAGATTTAAATTTATCGACAGATTTTAAATTTCCTACAAAAATATTGTAATTTACAAAAGTAAAATTTTAATTTCATACAAATTAAAATTTATCGACAGATTTTAAATTTCGTAGAAAAATATTGTAAATTGCAAAAGTTATGACCATGCAAAGTTTACACCCCCCTCATTGGGGGGTGGGGCTCAAACTTGACTTATTTGACTTCAACAGTTTGGAATTTTATAAAAAAGAAAGAAGAAACTGGAAGTGTGGCGAGTCAAAAACAATCGGGATGCCGTCGAATTAAGTCTTCTGCCAAAGACAGAAGAATTACAATCACTTGTAAACGAAATAGATTATTAACTGCTCCGGAAATAACCCATGCATTGAATAGTTCTCGAGGAGCTTTGGTATCTGTGACAAGAAGTAAAGAGGCAATTGATGAAAGCAGGACTTGGTGGCAGAATAGCTGCAAGGAAACCATTTCTTCGGCTCCAAAATAAAAAAAAGCGACTATATTGTGCAAAACTACAAAAAAAAAAGGATAATTGATGACTGAAAACGTGTTTTTTTTGGACCGACTTGTTGAAGCATCAAATTTTCGATTCTAAGAGAAGATTGTTTTTCCAAAGAAAAGTCTGTGAATGGATGAAAAAACTGTGTGTGCTACCTACTGTGAAACATTGTGGTGGTAATGTTATGGTTTGGGGCTGTTTTGGAGGTAATACTACAGGTGATATTGTAAAAAATAGAGGGAATATTGACAAAAGAACTGTATTTAGACATTTTAAAAAGTCATGTCATACCTTCAGAAAGTCGAATTTTTTGGGAGCCATTCATTTTTCAAGAAAATTACAATCTAAAAGATTCTTCAAAACTGTCTAGAAATTATCTTAGTAAATTAGAGAATAATCAAATATTGAAAAGAATGATTTGGCCTCCCCAATTACCAGATCTCTCTCGAATAGAACTTTTATGGGATGAATTTAAAAATGTCAAAAAATTAATATTTAACGGTGCAAAAGCTGTGGAAAAATTTTGACTGGCATAAAATTTACTTCGACTTTCCACCACTTCCACGTTGATTTCATTGAGAAGAACATTTTCAATTCAAAGAATAGCATGAGCTGACAAGCGTTTTTTTCCATTATTGAAGCTCCAGTGTTTCTTTCCACTTTTAGACCTGCCAGCGTTGTTTGGGTAAGTTTATAAAAACTCTTAGGCGTGCAATGTGAATGCAATAAAATCCATATCTAGAACGCGGACGAAGAACCCAATATGATTAATAAGCTTTGCCTTGCCTTTTATGCTCAGCTCTAAATTGGTTCATGATGGCATTAACCACAGCAATAATTTTTCTTTTCCCATTGAAGTTTGGTGTTTCAAAAGACGTCTATTTGCCATGTTTCATTGCGCGCTCTTTTTTGCCCAACAATATCATAGCTTTTTTTTCAAATTTGTCAAAACTTGATCTAACCTCTTGAAAGAAAATAGGCAAAGATATACAGTTCATTTACCACTGTTAAATCAACTTCAATTGCCTGAATCATTTCCCTCACTTTGTTGAAACTTTTTACAACTGCGCTCCATGACGGTCGTCTCTAGCTGATCCTATTTCCTCGAGAAGTCTACTAGCTTCTACTAGCGTGTTCAGCTGCTGTATTTTGTCATTATTCGGCTTTTTTAGAGATACCTTCAAGGCTAAACACGTATTTCATATATACAAATATATATATGCATACAATTTTATTTATTCTTGGTGCCCAAAAAATTCCTTAAGATCTTATCACAGAGCGCCGCGGAAGAGCATTTGAAAGGAAGTTCACGCCTCCTTTGCTGTAAAAAGTATAACGGTAACATAACGGTTGCATAACGGTTAATTAAAAATTCAGCGTTATATTTACCTTTTTATTAGCAAAAGATGCCTTAAGCGTTATGTTCCCCAAAATTATTTACGTATTCTTTTGTTTATGGAAAGCGTTATGTTTTACCGCTATGTTACCCGTTATGTTACCCGTTATGTTACCCGTTATGTTACCCGTTATGTTACCCGTTATATTAGTTTAACTACATAGTTAGGGTATGACATTATAGAAATACTCTTGAGTCCATAATTTGCTTTGGAATTTTAGTCCAGATCTAATAAACGAATGGGGGGGGGGGGGAGGTTAATAAAAAGGGATGGGAGTTTTTTATGTTACAGTATAAGTATTTTTTAAAAAAAAGTTCAGTTTGTAAATCCAAATTAATATTTTTTACAAAACACGCATAAAACTATTTCATTCTAGCGTGGCTTGCGGTCAAATGCGCATTTTATAACTGCTGTTTTATCATAGTTTCTATTGGATTTAATATGCTGATATAAGTTTAATACTTTGGTGAGAAATAAACCAAAAGAAATCGAGATTTACTAGGTCGATGATTTTTAAAGCCTGTTTTCAGTGATAGTTTTTGTTTTTATCAGTGACTGAAAGAATTATTTTCTAATTTTTAAGGCCAACTTTCACTATTTTTTTTTAGTTTTGAGATATAAAGTTTTTGCTGATAACAAGTAATAATAAGTAAAATTAATAAACTGATGGGAGAAGGGGTCGTAATAAGCTTGGGGTGGGTAGGAAAAATTTTTTTTTTAAGGACACAAGAGTATTTGTAAAAAAGCGGGATTTTGTTATAGTGCAGCAGATTAACATAACAATTGTGCAAAAGTGGATAAAAATTGGCCCCACCCATCCCAAATTTCAATTTGGGATGCGTGGGGCCAATGCAGATTATAAACATCATGATCAACAGGAAAATATTCAGACAGCTTTCAAACATGATGTAAATGCTCTTATTGATGCATTAGTTGATATGGGCAACTCCTTTCAAGATGGTAGTAAAGATCTTGTGATATTACATAGCAGGCATATTTAGAAAAAATTACCCATAGCAACACTGAACTAAACACTGATCTTTCTGCGCCTACATTTAATATGATGGCTCTTGATTGAGCTGCAATTGTTCATTAACTAAAGCCTGGTACAGCTAAAACATTTGCAACTTATGCATCAGACATATTTCTACCTTATCCGTTTACAAATTGCTACAATGCAACGGTTAGATCTTGTCTGGGACACCTATAAAGATCAAAGCTTGAAATCTGCTACACGTGCAAAGTGAGGAACTGGAGTCAGAGTACGTGTTGGACCTCAGGTGCCTGTCCCCCATAAATGGCAGGAATTACTGAGGAATGGTCACAAAAAAACAGAGCTTTTTCAATTTTTATCTGAGAAAGCAGTTTCAATTCAATTACCCAAGTCAAAAGTTATAATAGCCACTGTCGAAGAACATGTTCTGTCTTCAAGCTCTCGTACCTTTAAAAATCTTGAACCATGCTCTCATGAAGAGGCTGATACTCGCCTTATTTTACATGCATATCATGCAGCAAAGGCTGGTTACAAGATTATTGCAATACGCACAGTAGATACAGATGTTCTTATCATAACAATATCTTTTTGGCTCAAAAGATTATGCAATCAGCTGTGGGTTGCATTTAGCACTGGAAAGAATTTCCGTTACATTGCAGTACTTGAAACAGCCAACAGTCTTGGACTATTAAAATCAAAAGCTTTACCGGCTTTCCATGCGTTTCCTGGTAGCGATACAACTTCAGCTTTTTGTGGCAAAGGTAAAAAAATCAGCATGGTCTACTTGGCCTTCTTTCAATGATGTAACTGATGTATTTTTGGCACTTTCTGCAGCTTTTGATTCAATGACTGAGGAAACAATATTGTTACTAGAAAGATTTGTTATTTTATTGTATGACTTTACATAACCCAAGTGACTGGGGTTGGAAGCTAGAAGGAAGTGGTTGACATCCAATATGGATAACGCTTCCTAAAGCAGATAAATTCTGTCCTGAGTTAATTCGGTGCGGATGCAAGACAGATTGTACAACACGCCGATGTAAATGTGTTCGTATCAGCTTAAAATGTACTGCTCTTTGTAGCTGTCAAGTAGAATGTACCAGAGTTTAAAATGCAACAATGTCTTGATTTATATAGACTAATACGCTTATTAAAAGTTATTTTGGATTCTTATCTGCTGTAAATTTTTTCTTCAGTTACACGGCCCTCTTTTTTTCTTCAAAAATAAAAGTCGTTTTGTATTCTTTTCTGCTGTAAATTTTTAAACTATATATAACGGGTGATGCGGAAGTTATCGGACAAAATAAAAACGTCAATAATTTATTTATAAATAAAAAAACAAACTACTATTATATTTTTTTTAAATAAAGCATTTATCTTTTAATAAAAATATATATTTTTTTTATATGAAAAAACACCACGATCAGCAATTGATCTCAATTTTGCTCTGACGCCTTTCATATGCGACTGTAAAAAGTTTAAATCAATTTCTTGTAATTTTAGTTTAATGCGATCAATCAAAACTTGCTCTGTTGAAGCTTGCCAATCTCCCTCGTAAACCTTCTGTGCCAAATGTCCCCAAAAATTTTCAATTGGTCGTGCTTGAGGCACATTTGGGGGATTGGATTCTTTATCAACGTAATAGACATATTGGTCCATCCAATTTAGAGAATCTTTAGAATAATGAGAACTTGCTAAATCTGACCAAAATAAATAGTTAAAGTCTCCATGATACTTGTGAATAAATGGAAGAAGTCGTTTTTCTAAACATTCATTAATATAGATTGATGAATTGATCGCTACAGCCTTGGAAGTGCGAAACAATGGCTCGGACATACCATAGTCAGATATATCCACATTAATAATATTTTTGGAAATTTCTCTTTTCCTATAAAACGAACACTTTCTGGGCATGTCTTTTTGTTGTTTGTGTTGTATCCAGAATTTCCAGGCATGTTGTCCCCTGCAAAACAAAAGTATTTTTCGTCATCGATGACTAGAAGCGATTTTGTGTTATAGAGTTGGTTAACTAGTTTCCTGCTTCTTTTCTTTGCCTTTATTTGTTGTTCTATAGTGTATTTTGGAGTCTTTTCACATTTTTTATATTTAATATTCATTTTTTTAACTGACGACCAATTGTCGATTGATTTACACCGAATTTAATGCCTATTTTTCTCTGACTGACCCCTTTTCGATTGTTGACAAGTCTCGTTAATTCGGCTTTCTTTTCTCTAGTCCAGGATTTCAGATGACCAGGGTGCTTTCTATCAGAAAACGATTGAACAGTTTCAAGTCTTTTTAGGTTATCATATATTTTACTTCGAGCGAATCCTTCCTTTTCAAAATGATTTACGATTTTTTTTTTTAATATTAGGTTTATTTACAAAAAACATTTTTAGTCGCTTTCGAAAAGATTTTCGTTCAGCTGCATTAAACCTCATTTTAGATAATTGTGTTTCAAATAATAAAGTTTATGTTTTATAGAACGTTTATGCCTACGCCTAAAACCACAAAAACTGATTATTATGCTCAAATAATGAAATTAGGATTTGTCCGATAATTTCCGCATCACCCGTTATATTTTTAAATAAGGGGGGAGAAGAGGGGTGCACGAACCTCTTCCCCAAACGGGGATGAGGGCCGTGCACCAATCCCCTCTCCCCTCATTGGTGCTTCTGCAATCAATATATACTTGCTATGATCTACTTTCCCTAAGATTTTGGCGAAGATAAACGGTTTAAACTTTATTAAGGTTTGTATAAATCCAAGATGGCGGTAACTGCTCTCTTAGATTTAAGCCAGTTCTGGTCATGCTACGTTGTGCCACCATAACTTAAAATAATCAGCATAACTTTTTGAGTTATTGGTAAAATTTTCATGATTTTATCCACTTGTGCACAATATCAGTCATTTTTAATGCTAATCTGCTGCACTATTATATATTTACGATATTTTTTAATAAGCAATAAGAAACAAACAACTTTTATATTAAAACTGTTTATTATGATATGCTTATTATATTTTTGGTTATTGAGGCTCATATTTTAATATGGATTGTTTCTTAATATAAGTTCTTTTGTTATATATACAAACAGAGTGCTCTGTTCTTTTAGAACATTGAGCACTCTGTTTGTATATATAACAACAATAATCTCCTCCTTTTCAAGATGTAATTGAGAATTTGAAAGTTGTAATTAAGAAAAGTAAGATGTAATTGAAAATTACAGCATGTAATTTAGAAGTTGCAATATGTAATTAAGAAGCACAACATGTAATTAAGAAATTTTAAAATGTAATTGAGAAACCCAACATGTAAATAAGAAATCGCAATATGTAATTTGAAAAACAGAAGTAATTAAGAAATCGTAATATGTAAATGAGAATACATTATTTGTAATTGCGAATTCAATGTAAGCTTAAAGGTCATTGTAAAAGATCTTTTTGGAAATGCATTTTAATAAGTTAATAATATCAAGTTTAGCATTTGTATGCAACAGCAACACAGTAATACAGTAATACAACAATGGAATTGAAAGATCGTTGTGTTATTTGTCAATAAACTATGAATAGAAAGTTTGTTATTAAATTGAATCCGTGCAAGCTTTTATTCCACCAAATTTGTTTACAACCACTTCTGAACCACCAGAACCACCTTGTTCAATTTGTAAACATGTAATACATACAACTGAACAAGTTGAAAGAAAGCATTATGTTTTATCTTCATCGAATGATAGAAAAAGAGTAATTGAATGTGCTGAGCGAAACGACGATTGGGTGACTCTAGCGCAAACTTTAGGTGTCAAATGTAAGACAGCATACAATTGGGTCCGCAGCGGAAATTTAAATTTTATTGGAAGAGGTGGTTTTAAACTAAAAAAATTAACCGATGATCAAATCGAAGAAACACTAACATGGATTTAAAGTGACCGTCAGTTGACATTGGTGGCCATTAAAACAAGGATATTAAGACAATTTAATATTAACATCAGCAGAACCACAACTGCCAATTATCTCGAAGGCAGACTATTTTCATTTAAAAAAGTGCACAAGGAGCCTACCACAATGAATAGTAATGAAAACAAACAAAAAAGAGCTGAATATGTTAGGAACATCAAAGAACACATCACAAATGGTCATCAGATAGTTTGGTTGGATGAAACAAATTTTAATCTTTTTTGTAGAAAAAACGCAAGGACGTGCCAAACAGGGGAAAAGAGCAATAATGAAAATATCTTCTTCAAAAGGTGCAAACATACATTTGATTGTAGCTTTATCAACAACAAATGTTGTCATGATGGAAACTAGCAGAGAATCATTTAAAGCAGATTCTTGTAACGAGTGGATGTTGGCTTTGTTTAACCAGTGGGTTACATCCGGGAATCGTTTAGAGGATTTGGTCGCGTAACAGACAATGCTCCATGTCACGCTCGTTTGAAAAGGGTGTTTGAAAATTCACCGGCTCAGTTGTTACGATTAGGACCCTTTAGCCCAATGCTAAACCCAGTGGAAGCTATCTGGTCCAAAATAAAAATAAACGTTAAAAATGTTATTCGCATTCCACCTTTATTCGGTGCTGGGATTACGGAACAATGAATGCAGTATTTAGAAAGAACTGTTATTGCGGCAAAAAATACAATAATGGAAGGTGATTGTAAACGCGCTGTACAACATACGACCACGCATTATGCAACGATTTTAAATATGGAAGACGTCCAAGTTGGTGCTGAACTGAATATTGCATTGATTTTTAATGACGTTGTCTAAATTCAAATTTTAAATTTTAATGCAAATAAATTATTTGTGTTTTATTTATTATTCATCTGAAATCTCAACTAAATTTTTCACAAACAAAAATAAAAGAAAGTTTTAATTGACACCCAATAGGATTTTTCCATTTACTACCTAAACCTCAAATGCCTTTTTCATGACTTTTTATATTTTATTGATATTATATATCATTAAAATATATAAAGTATATAAAGACTACAAAATTCAAAATACAAAGAACTTTGTATTCTTTATACTTTTCTCAATTACAACTTTTATCTTCTCAATTACATCTTACGATTTCTTTTTTACAACTTTCATGTTCTAAATTACATCTTACGTTTCTCGATTACAACTTTCATCTTCTAATTTACATCTTACGTTTCTTAATTACATCGTTTATGTTCTAAATTACATCTTACGTTTCTTAATTACAACTTTCAAGTTCTCAATTACATCTTGAAAAGTGTTGTAGTTAATGGTCTTGCACTTTTAGATAAAGAAAATAAAACTAAAAATAACTTGAAAAATTGGGCCTTAGTTGCAAAGAGAGGATTAGTTTAAATCAGAGCTTCAAGCCATAAGGGCAATTGCTACCTTAAATAAAGATATTGGAAAGTGAGAACGTAATGTTGTTGTCTTTGGAATGTCACAAAGGATAAATGAGATTAGTACTAAAATTCATAAAGTGTGCATATCCAAATTAGCTAATGATCTATTTAGAGAAATAATCATAAATAAAAATATAATCAGAAGAGTTTATCATTTCAAACCAAACATTAATCTGGATCAAAACGAGGTTAAAAATAAATAAAAATAAAAGCTAGTTACTAAAAACAAAACTCGCTATAGAAGGAACTATCAACAAAACTCGCTATAAAAGGAACTATCAACAAAACTCGCTATAGAAGGAACTATCAACAAAACTCGCTATAGAAGGAACTATCAACAAAACTTGCTATAGAAGGAACTATCAACAAAACTCGCTATAGAAGGAACTATCAACAAAACTTGCTATAGAAGGAACTATCAACAAAACTCGCTATAGAAAGAACTATCAACAAAACTCGCTATAGAAGGAACTATCAACAAAACTCGCTATAGAAGGAACTATCAACAAAACTTGCTATAGAAGGAACTATCAACAAAACTCGCTATAGAAAGAACTATCAACAAAACTTGCTATAGAAGGAGCTATCAACAAAACTCGCTATAGAAGGAACTATCAACAAAACTCGCTATAGAAGGAACTATCAACAAAACTCGCTATTAAAGGAACTATCAACAAAACTCGCTATAGAAGGAACTATCAACAAAACTCGCTATTAAAGGAACTATCAACAAAACTCACTATAGAAGGAACTATCAACAAAACTCGCTATAGAAGGAACTATCAACAAAACACGCTTTAGAAAGAACTATCAACAATGTCGCAATAGAAGGAACTGTCAACAAAACTCGCTATAGAAGGTACTATCAACATGCCCTTTTTATATGGTATTCGAGAAATTCGAGTTTGCAAAACCTGCATTCAGTAAATTGACAAAAAAATACTGTCATGTGTCTTTTGGTATACTAATGCAACATTACTAAACAAAAAGTTTGATGAATCTTTTTTGATATTGAAGTTAAGCAACCACATATTTAATGATATGTGAAACATGGAAAAGTGAATCATCGACAACAAATATTCCAAGTTATTCTTCTTTCAAACAAATCAGACTAATAATGAACATGAAGTATTGACATGAAATTGGATTTATAGTCATAAAAACATCAGTTTTTTTAATTTGACTAATAGTGATTTATATAATGACAATATTGAGTAAACATAGTGCTCGGTTTAATCAGTGTGATTCAGTTTTTTTCTGGGTGTATCTATAAAAGGTTGTAGTGAGAGAATATCAAGCAAATTGTAGATTCAATCAATAACTTTTATAATTTTTAAAAAAATCAATAACCAGCTTTACATAATGGTGAATTTAAGTACTCAAAATATAATCAACTCAAAATCAACCAACATTTCAAATAAATAATACGAAAACGACAAACATTTTAATATTTAAGACTTAATATTTTTTGCATATTTTAATTTTCCTTTTTTGTTTATTTTTTCTTTTAAAAAATAGAATTTTAAAAAACAAATTTACTATATATACTATATATATTCGTTTGTGCATATATATTATATGCACATACGAATTTATGCACCACGAACGATTTATGTATATATATATATATATATATATATATATATATATATATATATATATATATATATATATATACAGAGCCGTACCGCCGGGGGAAAGGGGGAGGGGCCTGAGACCCCCCAATAATTTTTTTTAAAAATATTTTTCTATAACCTATTGTAAAATATAAAGAAGGAATTTATTTCTATAGCCTTTATTTTCTTGAGATAAACTTAAAATCTGCAAAAACCTTACATTTTCTCAATACTGCATTTTATTGCAAAAAATGAAGTATTTATATATATATATATATATATATATATATATATATATATATATATATATATATATATATATATATATATATATATATATATATATATATACATATATATATATATATATATATATATATATATATATATATATATATATATATATATATATATATATATATATATATATATATATATATACTTAAAGTTTCTCTTCAGCACAAAATGTGTAAATATTCTAATAAATAAGGCAATTTTTTTTATTTTTTTTTAAAGTTATTTATTTTATAAAATACGTGTTTCCACTATATCATAGTCATCATCAGTTAAAATATCGTCGGTTTACTATCAAAACCTTTTAAGTCCGATTTTTCATTTTTGAGGTTTTGACTTAAATTGGTTAGTTTTCTTAATGCGCAGCTCTATGCAAAACTGCCATCAGATGGCAGTTTAAAATATTTCTGAGGCAATTAGATTTATGTGGTTTAGCATAGAGCTGGGGCCGTATTCTCATCTCTCCGTTAAGCTTAACGGAACGTTAGTCAAAAATTTCTTTTAAATTAATAAAAAAATTATTTAAAATTATAATTTTTTAAACATAAATGTTTTATTTTGGTATAAGTTTTATTTTAACGAATTTATATAAATTTTCGTCATTTCTTTACTTAGAAATATTGTAATGAAATTTCAGACAAAAGCTCCGTTAAGCTTAACGGAGAGATGAGAATCGACCGAATCTCGGCCGCTGCGCATTAAGAAAACTAACCAACTTAAATCAAAACCTCAAAAACGAAAAAATCGGACTTTGATAGCAAGTTTTGATTAGTAGGTTTGATAGTAAGGTTTGATTAGTAGGTTTGATAGTAGGTTTGATAGAAAGTTTTGATTAGTAGGTATTGATAGTAAGCTGGCGATATATTAAAATGCTTAAATTAAATTAGTAAAATTAAGTTAAACTACTAGAGACCTTATAATAAAATATACAATTGAAATGCAATTAAAAAATGTAACAAATGTTTTTAAAAAGAAAAAAGTACCGGTAGTGTTAAAAGGAACTAGATTGAAATTGTCATTTTTACATGGTTCATTTGTTTATTAATAGTGGGTTTTCCCACTCTATGTACATGCTTTCGTTGAGCTTTAATATAAATTTGTTAGAGGCCGAATCCAAAATTGAAAAATTAGCATGATATATATATATATATATATATATATATATATATATATATATATATATATATATATATATATGTATATATATATATATATATATATATATATATATATATATATATATATATATATATATATATATATATATATATATATATATATATTCGCCCATATATTGGCGAAACTACTCGCCATTTAAAGACACCAATAATCAAGCACCAAAAAAGGGATAAAAACTCACACATTTATAAACATATTCATTCAAATGAAAGCTGTTATAATAGTTTTAATCATGCTAATTTTTCAATTTTGGATTCGGCCTCCAAAAAATTTATATTGAAACTCAAAGAAAGCATGTACACAGAGTGAGAAAAACCCAATCTATGTACATGTTTTTTTTTACAGTGCTCCATACTGATGTTATAAATCTTGCGCAGAGATAGCGTTCAACCGTGGTTTCTGAGGCTGCGCGCTTACCACTGCGCTTCGGCTGCCTAATATATATAAGGACTATTGACAACTAAGAAGTAAAAAAAAAAGTTCTGATTATTGTACCTTGTAAGTAAAATAGCCCAATCAAGGCTGAGACTTGTAATGAAACAAACAAACAAACAAACAAAAAAATATTTCGAAAGTTATTATTGAAACATTTAGTTTAGCAATTAAAACCATAAAATTTATCCTTTTTAAGAATTAAGGACAATGATTTTATCTATCTCAAAGGATGAATAAAAACATTTCTCATCTTCCCCGTTAAAACTACTCTGGTCGAATTACTTTCTTTGTTTCGTTTTTTAAAACAATAGATTTAAAATATAAAAAATAGAATAAATTAATAGAATATATTGCGAAATTTTTTTATCAATTAAAAATAATTAAATCCTTTCTGGCTGGCCTCTCCAAACGCTCTGGCCCTGCAGAGGCTGCCTATACTGGACATGGGTAAAGATGGTCCTGTTTTTTGTACTTTTTATTGTACTACAAGTTTTGCTTTACCTTTTCACACTCATACTGACAATATAACACATTTTATTCTAATAGCATATTAAATAGTTATTGTAAAAAGCTGGATAAAACAACAATAAAACAATACTGCAAGGTTGCTTTGTCAATATAAATAGCTTGTGTTTATATAAAACAAAATCGCCATGTTGTTTTACTGCTGTTTTGCACAGATTATTTAAAAGACATTAAATAGCAGATATTTAAAACACAAAACACGTTTAAAATAAAACGTGGTTTATCTCCAGTGTGAATGGGGTATCAGATGCGGTCCGGTGTGAATCCTAAATTAAAAAAAGGCTTATTATATAGAATTTAAACAACAGTAACAATATGTATTTTGAAATAAAAGTTTTTCATTACATTTCATGGTGTTTCAAAAATAGTACAAATACTAATTTAAAGTAAACACTAATTAAAATTTATAAAGTGCTTTACAGAAAAGTCTAAACAGAGAACTTGTTTTATTTTGAATTCGATTTGATTGAATTATTGATTGAAAAATTATGTTTTTAGTTAGTTATTAGTTAAGTATTTTTTGAATTTTTAAAATGTTTTGCTATTTTATGCGAACCAAACCACTAGTCGTTTAACTACTTGGCATTTAACTTTTTATTTTTTTCTGATTGACAATTAATTATTAATACATTTTGAGCAAAATATTTTTTTAAGCTTGTAACTAAATTTATGCTCTTACGATCTTTTGGAAATTTAATACATTCTAAACTTAGGCGAGCTTTGGGTATACAAACCAACCTTATTAGGGGAAATTATTCATTAGTTTCTAGATTAAATTTAGCATTTCAAAATATTTCTAGTTTGAATTGATTTTGAACTTGTTTTATTAGTCATATAGCAAAATAAATGTGACTATTGGGTTTGTTAACTTTAAACAAAACATAAATCATAAATTCAAATAATAAAAAAATAAAAAAAATCAAGTTGTTTAAAACTTTTGTTATACAGTTAAATCATAAAAATTAATTTTTAAAGTAGAAGTTATAAAATATCCAAATGTATTGTCTTTAATTTGAACAGGTTCAGTTTATTGCACAAAATTATTAATAAAAAAAGTTTTTCTTGTATTTGTGGTATGACAAATTGTTCTAAAGTACTTTAAACTTTCTTAGTCTTTTTTAAAAACACCAGATATAATTATATTTGAAAAATTTGATTTTTAATTGTATTTCAAAATTTATGCTACAATAAAACTATTACTGATCAGTTAATGATTTAAAAAGAGTCAAGTTAATAAATAAAAATGATGAACCCAGAGATAGAAGCACATATTAAAAATAATAATTCATGGTCCAAGTTGCCACAAAGTGTAAAACAAGTAGGTTTGTATAATATTCTTTTAAACATTTTTTTTTACATACTAAATAGGTTGCAGTTCAACTATGTGAATTTTTATATTTTCAAATGATTATTCATAGCTGTCTAAGTTTCTTTTTTTATCTTTAATTTTCTTATTGTTTGCTTCTTTAAAAACATGACTGACTAATAAATATGTATAAGTAAAATAAGTCTGTATAAGTGATTTTTTAAAAAAAAAGTTTTTTCCATATTTGGTTTTCAAGAAATTTTTTATAAAACAAGTTTTTTCTCAAAAAATGATTCTTAAATTTGCATTGTTGTTGCAACTTTTTTTTCTATATTTACACTTAAATGATAATTTGTTGCTTTGAATTTTTCAGGTGATAAACTTCATATTTTATTTTATTTCTGATGGAAAACTTTACATTTATAAATTATATTTTATTATATGTTTTCATTTAATTTAGACATTGGGCAATAATGAACAAAATTGGGCAAAATGTGTTTCTGATTATTCAATCAGAAATCAATATCGCTTTAAAACAAGTATTGGTAAGTACAATTATCTAATCCTAGTGATTATATAGTAGTTTTATTGTAATAATCACCCAGCTAACCAATATACAAAGGAATTATAATGGTTGGTCCTATAAAGACTTTGTGCTAGGAATTTATTAGACTATAATCTATTAGGTTACATTTAATTGGCTGCTTATGCGGTTATGGCTAGGGAAAACTCTAATTAATCTACAAGGAGCCTTCAAGTATCTGTAGTCTTGTATGCATCATAGTTTTTAAATTTTAATCTCTGGTGTATATAAAGGTTGTGGAAAGCAAATTAGGCCATATTTTTTTTGTTTCATGTTTTAAAAAATGGCAAACATTTTAAAATAAACTTGTCTGCATTTTTTAATGGTGTTAAAAAAATATCTAATAACTTGTTTTAGGTATATGAATATTATAACTTTTGATATCAATCAAAAGTTGCCTTGTTTTGTTTTGGTGTCATATATGCTAATGAAAATCAACATCTAAAATTTTTTGTCAATTTAAATTTTTGAATGTTTTAGTTTATGGTATAGTTTAATTACCTTCTTTATGTTGATCCTAGACTGATTTTACTAAAAACGCCCTTATGCCAGTGATATTAACAAGGATTTTCAATTACTTTGGTCTGCAGTGTTATTGTATTGTTTTTGCTTTTTTACTTAACTCTTATAGATCAATTTCTTCAGCTCAAGAATTGATCTATAAAACCTTTAAAAGCCTTAAACCTGAAAGTCATTTCAAAGACATTTTTTTCAAATTTTAAACTTTTAAATAGAGTATATAAAGTTTATATGCAGAAATTGATTTACTTCAAAAGCTAAGAAAAGATATATGAACTGTACAAAAAGACCATAGTCCTAAGTCCTTGAGAAATCCTTATTAACACCACTGTCCTACACTTATTAACACTACTTACTAACACTACACACACAGATATATATATATATATATATATATATATATATATATATATATATATATATATATATATATATATATATATATATATATATATATATATATATATATACATATATATATATATATATATATATTAGGCCTGTCCAAAAAAATTTTTTTTTTCAGATTTGATTGCATAGTTGTTTATTTTGTGCCATTTGACATAGTAATTAACTGTGCAAAAAATCTTTCCAATCAGATAATGTTTAGGGGGTGCTCAATGACCATAAAGTTTTACGAAAAATGTGAAAAACATGGAAAAAGTAACAAAGTTCCACAAATTTCTAAAACCCGGTTAATTAGATTTTTCAGATTTGATCAGTTTTAATTATCTCTAAATATTAAATTCTGAATACAAATTACAATCCACATCCACTTTAGACTGGTTTATTAGCAGAGAAATTAATGAAATAAAATACTGCAATACGACTAAAGTTCTGCGGTTTTTGTTATATCAGAATTTTTCCAAAATAAAACACTAGGATTTTTGACTCTTTGTCATTGATTAAAATACGAATTATAAACAAAAAAACATATGAGCAATTAACATTTAATTATCGTAATGTTATAGTTCGTGCAATGTTAATGCTAGCGAGGACTATAACTCTTCAGAGTACACTTTCTGGCATCTGGCACTCGCTTTCTGTGATCCTCAACCACCTGAATTAACCTCTGCATTTCAGATTCATTCCTTGTAATCGATTCATTAAACATCGACATTAAAGCCACAAATCGTTCGGCAGCATCATTTACTACTTTCAATGAATATACTAAATTTTTTCCTTCTTGGTATTCTGGGGAATCATTCCAGGTAGCTGGATCGTTGTTGAACAGAAAATCAATATCAACCTTCATTGACCGCAACGCACTTGCTGAAACTGATGTCACCAGCATGTCCAGAGATTTCTTCTCTAGACTTTCAATGTTCTTTAATTTGATCAACCTTTCAGACCAGTTCTCACCGTGAAATTTCATGTTGGAAATCATTTTTCGCTTCTCTTACATTTGAAGTTTGTTTGAAAACAAAGCTAGTGGGACCAATTCTGGTGAAAGGTACCACAAATGGTTTTGAAAGTTCTTGACTGCTGCTTCGGAAATCGTTTTATTCACAACTGCAAACTGCTTAAGTTGCTGAAACAGAAACAAGTCATTAACTGGAGCATCGCTGGCATTTGTGCATGATATCCAAGATTTTACATAAACCAGACTAGCAAATAAGCAAAATTCACAGAGATTTTTTTCCTCTTTTGTGGTCAACTTGAACTCTTCACAAAATAAATAAATCTTAAAACAATAAATAACCTTGGCCATCCAGCGAGCCATGTGATAAGCACCAGGGATCTTGAAATGATAATTTTTCTCTTCTTGATCAGGCAGTTTTCCAAGTATTAACAGACAGAGATCCATGATTTCTTTGTAGTCATCCCTTGGCATTTTAACATGCAGGTTTTCTTTGAGGAATGCAATCACTTCATTTTGTAGTTCTTGCACCAGGGGTATTTTCATTCGAATGTCATCCAGAGGTTTAAAATTTCCTTGATTAACTTTGGGCCAATATTGCTGAAATCTCTGGAAAAGAGGTATGTTGGGACCAGATGATGGTCCAAATAGTGATCCAAACACTCCTGCTACTATGATCTCATGAACATGGTGTCTGCAAGCGAAATATAACAAATTTCTACCTATATGTTTCTCTAGAACTACACATGCACCATTTTTGGAGCCAGTGTTAGAGGCTGTAGTATCAAAACTCATTCCAATAACATCACCAATTATGTCCCAGAAATTAAGCAGATGAATAACTGCTTTTGCTTGGGCTTCTCCAGTTCCAGCTGATAGTTTTGCTATTCCAAGTATTTTGTCAACATTGTGACCTGTCACACCTACAGATAGCCGGTCAACATTTGCTTTAGGGGCTGCAGAATTTGTACGATCTATCATCAGTTTGCCATCCCAGTGGACGATTAATGGTGGTTTGTCCAAATCGCAGAATTCAGTTCGAACAGTGGCTTCAATATTTGATCGATGATAGGTTCGTTTTCTACGGACTGTAGAACGTGATAATGATCCATCATCGAGGTTCTGTCCACCAGCCCTTGCAATTGCTGCTGCTAGTATAGTAAATTTTGTGTCAGATAGATTAATTCTGTCTAATGTTGATGAAACATTAGGCGAGTCAAGAATTGTATCTAAGATACATTGTCGTTTTGGAGTACTTGCTAAACTTGATTCAGCTGACCCTGAAGAACTTGCTTTACTGACTTGTTGTCTGTAATAAACAGGGATTTCTATCTCAAAATCTCTATCAACCATTTTGTCATTATCAACAGCATCGTTATCGTTGTCATCACTATAACTTTCGTCATGTAAAGGTTCAATAACAGGAACTATTGCACTCGCACCAGATTGTCTTTGCTCTTCTTTTAGCTTTCGTTCTCTCTCTGCTTGTTTCCTTGCTTCATTTCTTTCTTCTAATTTTGAAAGTTCTTTGTCCTCTCCAAACATCACCATTTTTCTCTGACATCTCTGATCCAATAAAAATTCTTTATCTTCTTCAATTCTGATCATGGTTTCAGCATCCTTGTGGGCAATGTCAAAAAGTAGGCCAATGGTGTCTGTAAATGATTTCTCTCTCGATTTCTGAGAATCTGACAATCTGGATTTTTTTTTTTTTATTAATTTAAATTCCTGGACTAAAGTTTTCAACTTTAAGACTACATTCGGATGAAATGCTGTCGGAATACGGGCTTTATTCCAAATAATAATCAGTTCATCAACAGTTGTTTTAAGACTTTCAGGCACTGACTTTTTGGTTGAATTAAGATGATAAAAAAATGTTTTTAAAACATCAGATGTTAAGGGAAGAACTTTATCTGGAAGATTTGGCTCTGGTTGTCCAATTAAAAAGATTTTGGTTTGAAGTCGTGTAGAGATAGCAACACGAGATGATGCTGCCATTTCAATGATAACTGAAATATTATGAGAAAATCAAAACTCAATACCATATTATACAAACTTATCATTCAGTTGTTGGTTTATGCAGCTGCAGCAATATATTATAATAATTATTACTAAAGAAATTAAATAAATATTTTCAAATTAGAAATTATTATTATCTGCACTTAATAACAAACAATACACTACCAGACTACCATGCTAGTTTTCTGTAATAGGTTACTAAGGTTAGGTACTATCAAAATATTAATACATTTGTTGTCAAACTGAAATTCCAAATAAAAATAATATTTATACTTGTAAACCTTTTTATTCTGTTTGAACAAACTCTAAATTGAGTTAAATAATAGTATTAAAATTATGAATACAAATTTTAACAAAATGATATAAACACAGTTGTTTTAAACACTAGCAGACATTTTTTTAGTCTGGTGCCCTGATGACAGTTAATCTGCTGCACTTTAATTAATCTATATAGCACGCAATCAGACAATATTTCAGTGGAAAAAATCTAACTAACCAGGTTCTAGAAATTTTTGGAACTTTGGAACTTTTTACACGTTTTTGACGTTTTTCGTAAAACTTTATGGTCATTGAGCACCCCCTAAACATTATCTGATTGGAAAGATTTTTTCCACAGTCAATTACTATGTCAAATGGCACAAAATAAACAACTATGCATTCAAATCCGAGAAAAAATTTTTTTTCCTGTGTTCACATGAACAGCCCTAATATATATGTTATATACATATATATACATATATATGTATATAATGTATATATATGTATATAACATATATATACATTATATACATATATATGTGGGTTATATACATATATATACATATATATATATATATATATATATATATATATATATATATATATATATATATATATATATTCATATATATATATATATAAATATATACAAATATATATTCTTATATATATACATATATGTGTATATATATGTATATATATATATATAAATGTATGTATGTATGAATGTATGTATGTATGTATGTATTTATTTATGTATGAATGTATGTATAAGTATATACAAAATTTCTCAGCACAAAATGTGTAAATACTTTTAAAATAAGAAAATTTTTAAATTTTATTTAAAAATATATTATTATTTCAAATTAGGACATGTTTCAACTACATATAGTCATCATCAGTTAAAATATATCCATTAAAAACAGTATAAAATATGATTTATAATTGTTGAAAATAAACATAATAAAAAGCCATAAAATATATATATATATATATATATAAGCCATAAAATATATATATATATATATATATATATATATATATATATATATATATATATATATATATATATATATATATATATATATATATATATATATATATATATATATATATATATATATATATATATATATATATATATATATATATATATATATATATATATATATATATATATATATATATATATATATATATATATATATATATATATATATATATATATATATATATATATATATATATATATATATATATATATATATATATATATATATATATATATATATATATATATATATATATATATATATATATATATATATATATATATATATATATATATATATATATATATATATATATATATATATATATATATATATATATATATATATATATATATATATATATATATATATATATATATATATATATATATATATATATATATATATATATATATATATATATATATATATATATATATATATATATATATATATATATATATATATATATATATATATATATATATATATATATATATATATATATATATATATATATATATATATATATATATATATATATATATATATATATATATATATATATATATATATATATATATATATATATATATATATATATATATATATATATATATATATATATATATATATATATATATATATATATATATATATATGTATATATATATATGTATATATATATATATATATATATATATATATATATATATATATATATATATATATATATATATATATAGAACCCTTAGATGTTGTCCGAAAGTTTTTTCCATATTTTGTTGACAAAAAGTAAAAATTAAAATTCAAGACCGGAATTTTTTTTTTTTAATAATGATAGACTGCCTGCCCCAACCAAACCCTCAGTCGATGTAGCAGCACTCCCTTGCGGGTCAGGCTATTTGTCAGTCGATGTAGCAGCACTCCCTTGCGAGTCAAGCTATTTGTCAGTCGATGTAGCAGCACTCCCTTGCGAGTCAGGCTATTTGTCAGTAGATGTAGCAGCACTCCCTTGCGAGTCAGGCTATAAGATTGTCGATGTAGCAACACTCCGCGCATGATTTACAGTAAAAAAAATAAAAATAAAAACATTTTAATAAAAAAAATAAAAATAAAAACATTTTATTAAAAAAAATAAAAATAAAAACATTGTTTATATTGTTAAAAACATTCAGAATGTTTTAAAAACATTCAGAATGTTTTTAAAAACATTCCGGTCAATTAAATTTGCGTTTTTGTGGTTTTTTTATATAACAATTAATTTGTAATTAAATTAATGGTTTTGACTTTCGTCCAACACGAAAATGTTGGACGAAAGTCAAAAGTAATTAAAAGTGACGTATGTGTTGGCGTAAGAATCACTTTTTTCCTTCCGCTCTTCCTAAAGCCAACAAACTATAGATCTATATATATATATATATATATATATATATATATATATATATATATATATATATATATATATATATATATATATATATATATATATATATATATATATATATGTATATATATAGGGTTCGTACTGGACCTGAAAAACCTGGAAAATTAGTTAATTTTGCCTAAATACATGGAAAACCTGGAAAAGTCAGTGAATTTTTTTTTTTCTTTAGATAGTCATGGAAAAGTCAGGAAATTCTGATTGAGTAGTTACTTGTTTTACAATTAAGCTATTATGCTTTTGTTGGTGCTACCCATTTATTTTTTCTGAAACTTATGTTTTTCTTAGTGTTCATTCTTAGTCATCCTCAATAATAAGATCCATACTAATGTATATAATCCATACTAATATCCAACTTAACTAATAGCTTTTATAAGTTTTGTCATTCATGCCATTGTCATTCATTGTTACAAGCATGCACAATTTTATTTACAGTAGATAGTAATTTTAAACATTTTATAAAAACCATTGTTGCAAATGGTCAGGAAAATCATCTGATTTTTCAAAAAAGTCAGGGAATTTTATATTTGGCTACGAACCCTGTATATATATATATATATATATATATATATATATATATATATATATATATATATATATATATATATATATATATATACATATACATAAATGTACTTAAATGTCAATCTTTAGCCACTTATCTTTTCATTAACTCCCAAATGTTTTCTATGGGGTTCAGATCCGGGCTATTACCTGGCCGATCCAACAGAGGAATATTTTGCTCTGCCAAAAAAGTTTTGATACATCGAGCTGGGAGCTCCATCTTGCATAAAAGTGAATGGTTCCCCATTTGGAAACCATTCTTGGAGCTGCGGAATCAACTGATTTTGCAAGAGATTTTTGTACTAGTCTTGCTTCATCATACCATTTACCATGTACAGATGTCCAGTGCCTTTGCTGCTGATGACTGACCAAATCATTACTTTTGTAGGGTGCTTCACAGTCTGAACAACACAGTCAGGATGAAATTTTTCTCTTTGACGATGACACACAAACTGAGCTTTGTTCTGCAAAACTTCAAATGTGCTTTCATCACTGAAGCAGACCTGTCAAAAATAGCAACAAAAAACACTAAACATTTGTGCTGGTCTCCTGTCATTATAGAAAAAGGTTAAATGCATTATTTGTGAAAAAATTGTAAAGAAATTGTAACAACTTACCAATCTCCAGAAGTCCAGATCTTTATCACGGAACTGTTTGGCCCGCGTCAGACACTTTGCTTTTGTTGCAGGTGTTAACTTGGGCTTTCTGGCAGAGCAACAGGCCTTAAAATCTAAATCTATTAATTTTTTTCAAACAGTGCATTCAGAAGCATTCACATTAACACTTTAGAGTTGCGATGTTATCAGTTTTGAAATGCGGTAGTGGTGTAGTGGTAGAGCGCTCGCTTCATAAGTGAGAGGTTCGGAGTATGATTCCTGCCACGTCCCTGGTAGTACCGCGCTCAACTTGTTTCTCCGCACAGCGGCCTTGTTCGTCAAGGTTCATGTTTCGGAGTTAAAGAGTTGAGAGAGGGTTATAACCACAAGTAGCCTCCTCATCTGTAGTGGCCTTCTCGGCCTTGGGGAGGTGAATTATAAATAAATAAAAAATTTAAAAAAAAAAAAGTTTTGTGGTAGCAAATCTGTTTTCAAGGCAAGTTTTCTTTAAAGATCTTTCTGCCCTTAGAGTGAAAATAGGCTTTCTGCCGCATTTTTTCTTTCGTTTTGGGATAATGCGATAGATTCTAAAAAAACTCGAGTGCGTCTAATAATTTGGCCATGGACTGTATATATATATATATATATATATATATGTATATTATATATATATATATATATATATATATATATATATATATATATATGTATATATATGTATATATATGTATATATATGTATATATATGTATATATATATGTATATATATATGTATATATATGTATATATATGTATATGTATATGTATTATATATATATATATATATATATATATATATATATATATATATATATATATATATATATATATACTCTTGCTTGGTTGTTTTTAATTTTTACCATATAATGTAAATTTAATGTGTGTGTTTTTTTTAATTATTTAGAAGATTTGTCTAATTATATTCTTTTTTACATTTTAAATATTAAAGATCTTTTTAATATTTATAATGTAAAATATCTTTGTTATATTTATAATATGAAAAAGTAAGTACTATATTCACTACCTTACATGTTTGTTTTAAACAATAAAAAATTGAATAACTTTATGTAAAAGTGATATACACAATTAATATTTATAAAATATACAAAACCCTTTTATTCTTGCTGATGTTTATAGCCCACTATTTAAAAAACTCATTTATAATCATTTTATGTTTCTTAAATACTTAATCTTTTTGAGAGTGAAATAGGAATGGTAATTGAAATTAAAATTTTTACCACGTTCTACATGAGAGTGTTGGTCACATAGTATATTTTATATCTTATTTTTATTTAAATGTGAACACTGTTTTTATTTTGCCTGGTTTCTATTGCTTTGAAGTTTTTTTTCTTCTATTAAAATAATGTATTTATTGTAAGTTTTAAATGAACGACAATATCAATTATAGATACTAGATGAATTGTTAAATTTTCATTATAAAATATTGACAATTCTGTTAATAGTTTAGTATCCAAAGTTTAAAAATTATATTAACAGTAGTATTTTTTACAAATTTGTTTTTACTTGTTTAATTAAAAGTGAAAATGAATTAGCAAAAGTGAAAAAAATTAGCAAGTTATACTTGTTTTCAAAAAGTTTTAAAAAAATGTTTTTTTTATTTAACAAAAGGGAAAATCGAAAGTATAATTAAACTTTTACAACTTTTTTTTCATTTTTATTGATTTCAACAATAAACATTTTTTTATTTTTGTTGATGTCAACTATAATTAATCAGACCAAAAAAAATTCAACAAGTTGGAAATTTGTTTCATGAAAAACAATATAGCATTAAAAATGATGAAGTTTTTTGTTAATAACTTGATAAATAATTTGTTTTAGCAAGTTTAATTAACTCGTAACTTAATTTCTACAGTTTATTTAAGATATAAACAAAGCTTGTTCATTTAAGATATAAACAAAGCTTGACTCCAACCCTTTTAAAACTGGAAAAATTTAGTGTTTCTAAACTTTTGCAAAATAATTATATAGTTGTTGAATTTGTAACTAGGCTTACAAGAGCCTAGTTATAAATCGCTCCAAAGCTGAGCTTTGGAGTTGCTAGTTTTAAAAGTAATTCTCTCAAAGAGGTGAAGCTGTGAAAAAATCATGGCTTCACACTTTTGAGAGTAACAGACGCTTTTGATTGATAACAATATTTTAATTTATAAAGTGTAAATTTTCATTTAAATACTTTAGGAAATATATATAAAGTAGAGTAAAATTGGGTAATTTTGCCACTTTAGAAATTTCGCCACTAATTGGTGTATATCTACTTTTATAACTATAACTTTACTCGTAAATAAGATTTCTATTAGAAGAAAAACAAATTTCTTATCAAATTATGTAAAAAAAAAATCTTTATGTGAAAACCTTATAAAAAAATTAATTGACAAAAATAATCTATTAAAAAACAGGAAATTTAAAACTCTCATAAAAATCAAATTATTTATTTCCATTCAAAATTTAAGACTAAAATATTGGAAATTTTTCAAAGAATCTTTGTATTGTTTTTTTCTTTCTAATTTTAAACGGTTCCAAAGTTATTACGGAAATACTAAATATAAGAATTTTGCCACCTATTTATATTAAATAAAAACGTGCTTTGATTGGATAATTAATATTATTTCCCTTCCTCTTGTTTTGGTAATTAATTTCTCAGATCATGTTGGTCTTATAATCAATTCAAATTAGCAACAATGCCGCAAAGCTACAAGAGAAAATCCGTCACCAATTATAGCGAAGAGCTAATGGAAAAAGCCAGTTGCAAGCAAGCTGCAGAATTATATTGTATTCCTCGAAGGACACTAGGAGGAAGAATTCAATATCCAGAAAGGATAGCTGGAGCTGGTACATTAACAAATCTTCTAAAATATCCTACATTTCTAAAAAAATAAAAATAGGTAAAAAAAGTGGATTCGCTTATTGAATATTGTTAGATTTTTTTTATTTAACTGTAAATGTGTTTTTAAGATTTATAATTTAAAATAAAAAAATTTATATTGTAAATAACATAGGTGGCAAAATTTCCCTAAATTAGATTTTATTGGGGTAATTTTGCCAACCCATTTTTTCTGTTCTAATTATTTAAAAAAAAAAAAAAAATTAGAGTATGTAAAGTTTTTAAAAATATTATTAACAATAAAAAAAAATTCCATTTCGTTTTTAGTTCTCAAGTTATTTAAATTGAATAAATTAGTGGCAAAATTACCCAATCTTACTCTATTGAAGAACATTAACTATTTTGCTTTTTTTTTATTTTTTATTTTTTTTTAATGTGAAATATTTAGTTAGACATGTTCGAAAAGACGAAAAAAATTATTATCAAGAACTTATTCAGTATAGCAGAGATCATCTAATGGTATTTTTTAATTTTTTGTCAATTTTATTGAGTAATTTTTTTATATCTATATGCAATTTGTAAACATGCTATTGGATTGGGTAAAAAGTAATAAGCAATTTTTTCTAAAAATGCTTAGAATGTTCTGGAAGCAAAAGTTATTATGGTTTGAGTATATATACACTGCATGACATAATGATAAGACACCCCAAAAAGGTTTATAAAACTCTACTATACATTTATATTTAAAAAATAATTTTTATTGTAAATGAAAGCAAAGGGTTTACAACACTAAACAACATTTATTTTAAAATGTAACTCGCATTTAAAAAAAAAAAACGTTATTTCAGTGAGACAAAATTATAAGACGTTTATAAATCATAAACGGTCAAATAACTTTTGCAAATACCACATAACATGGAAAAAAGAATGGCAACGAGTAGTATTTTCTGATGAAAAACAATTGTCTAGATGGGCCAAATAGATGGAATTATTATTTTCACTATTTGCGTAAAGAACCAGTAGCACAGCAGCGACATCAAATGTGTGGTGGTGGTGTAATGATTTGGTGTGCGATTGGTTATTAAAATTGAAACATTGAAGTGGCTAGCTAGATCTTCAGACCTGAATATTATTGAGAATGCTTGGGCACATCTGTCACATATAGTGTTTGAAGGTGGTAAACAATATAGTTCACTAGCTGACATGAAATCATCCATCGCATCTGCATGGGATACAATTGATATTTTGTACATAAAAAAGTAGTATGATTCTTTATCTTCTAGATTGATTGAAGTGATTCAAAAAAAAGGTTTAAGTACCCACTATTGACTTTCTTGAATTTGAGATGTCTTTTTTTATAAATGACAATTTATATGAATTTTTTCCAAAAGTGTCTTTTAATTTTGTCACACTAAAAAAAAACAGTTTTTTTTTCATAAAATGCGAGTTTAAAATAAATTTTTTTAAATGTTGTTTAGTCTTGTAATCCTTTTGCTCTCATTTATTATAAAAATTAGTTTTTAAATATAAATGTAGAGTTTTATAAATATTTTTGGGGTGTCTTATCAATATGTTGTGCAGTGTAGGACATAAAACAGCATCAGTTCAATTAGAATTTTTGTGTTGCAACTTCTATATATCGTGAAAAAAAGACAACATTACTTTTTAAAGATTATATATGACACTACCTGTTTTATGAGATTCGGTTGAGCCACTCCATAGCCAAAACCACACATAATATATGATATTGGTTAGATCAGGGTTTAGTTTCTGAGGCCACAGCAAAGTGTTTTAATGCTTTTGTAACAATGACCTAATTTTGCAAGAAAAATAATTCAGAAAATTAGGATTATGAACAATCATTAAAACCAATTTGAAAAGTTAATTTATGCCCATAAAAAGGTGTTGCTCTCTGTTTGGTGAGGCTTGAGTTGGATTGTGCAATATAAACAACTTCTGCCAAATACATCAATTATGGCAGCAACTGTGCTTACTTAGAAACCAGAAGAGTTTGCACCAATGACATTCATTCTTTGTCTAAATATTGGCGGGAGATCATACACCAAAATGGTGCATATATTGTTGAAGATTGTGGAATTGAAATTTTTTATTTTTAATGCTTATTACTTTTTAGCTAACCCAAGTAATTCTAATTTAGTTAAATGTTTAAAAATCTCTAATATTTGAGAGATTTGACATCTTTTTTTTTTTTAAATACCTTTTTGAAGTGGTCAGCAGTTTTGTTTTTAGCTTTTATAACAAATAAAGTCTCCATTTTATTTTAAAAGTAGTCAACCGTTTTGTTTTTATTTTATGTAATTTATTTATTATGATTTGCATTTGGTATTGAAGTTTCACTCACAAGTATAGTATTGTTGGGAGACTTATACTATATCTTGGGAGACAATAATCGAAAATTAACATAATTAGGATTACCATCCTAATAATGCTCATTCTGTTAGTCTCGTATTCAATCTGGTAGTAGGATAGTGGTAAAATACTTAGCCCACAATTAAGAGGTTTGAGATTCACCCACTCTCCTCTGGAAGAAATGTGCTCAATCTGTTTTTTCAAGCAGCGACCATAACTTGTAATAGGCTGCGTAAGTGTTTTACAAGGTTTGTGTTTCGGAGTCTAGAGATGAGGGAATTAATAAATTAAGAAAAAGGTTAAGCAATAGTTATAATAAATAAATGAGTTGACTCATCAACTCTAGTGGCCCCCCTCAGGAGCCTTAGGGAATGAATTTAATTAAGAAAAAAAAGTTTGATATAAAATAATCTCTTATTATTTTTTTTTTTTTTTTTTTTATATCTGAAAATTGTCTTTTTCTCATTTTATAATACTTCTTTTTCAGCTTTATCCATACCATTTATCTGATATCTTTGTAAAAGGATTACGATTGACTCCTTTTATATATTATTGCAAAATGATGGAAGATATAATGGTAAATGAGCGAAGTTACGACACGTTGCCAAACTTTACAGCTGCTGATTGTAAGATTTTTAAGAAGTTGTTTGCATAGTAATGAGCAAAATATTATAAAAATCATTCTTTTTATAGTTATGTAGAAGTGTTTATGTGATTAGCATTTGATTTTTTATAATTATGTAGAAGTTTTTATGTGATTTGCATTTGATTTTTTATAGTTATGTAGAAGTGTTTATGTCATTAGCATTTGATTTTTTATAGTTATGTAGCAGTGTTTATTAGTGATGTACCAGGGAAAAAGGTCGATTGTGGGTAATAATAAGGTTTAATGTATGTATATAAAGGTAATATAATAATATTAGGTATTTAACTTGCATTTATATGTTGCGTCTATGCATCAGTAGTGGTTTGGCCTATTAGCTAATGTCAATGTCTTAGCCTATGCCAAATAATCAGCTTAACTATCAATAGTTGGCTGATAGTTTAGCCAATTATTTGCAATTGGTTGAGGCATTGACATTAGCTAATAGGCCAAACCACTACTGGTGCATAGACGCAACTTAAATATGCAAGTTACATACCTATTATTGATATACTACCCCTATATACATGCCTTAAACCTAATTATTAGCCACAATTGTCCTTTTTCATTAGTACATCACTAGTGTCTATGTCTATAGCATTTGACTTTTATAAAATAAATGATACTTACAGTGTAAGTTTAACAAAAGTTATTATATTTTGTTAGATCACTAAATATTTTTTCAATTTTGTTTGCAGTCACAAATAAAGAACTTTAAGGTTTTGTTTATAGTTGTTCTTATTCTGAAATTTAAACAGTTTCTTTTTGCTTAAGTGTTTAAAACAGTTTTCCAGCCATTCAATACTATAGTATTGAGGCTTATTATGTGTTATAAAATCTACAATTGTGTCTAATTTATAATATACTTGTCCCAATGGGCACAGTACGTCCTCTAGACAACTTACAAGCATGAGATGTTCATTGGACATTGTATGTTTTATGGTTGTCTGTGTCTGCTGGGATAAATTTCATTTATTGTATTAAACATTTTTAAATGTATAAATTGAAAAGGAATATTCGTAATGATGATCTTAGTTGCAATCCATCTTGTTGACTTATTCGTATGCAACTTTCTTTTTCATTTTTTTTTTGTCTTTCATTTTTAGTTTTTTTACTTAACAATAAAAATTTAAAAAAAAAGTTTTTTGAGCAAATTGTTTCTTCCTTAATGCTGCAGTATAGCAATATTACCTTTTTTCCAAATTTAATTTGATATATGTTATTTAAAGATTATTCTTGGAAACAATATAGGTCTTAAATAGGTGATCTCGATTACTACTTGGAAACAATATAGATCTTAAATAAGTGGTCTCGATTATTTCTTGGAAACAATATAGCTAAATCTTAAATAGGTGGTCTCGATTATCTAAGTATTTAGTGATCACCTATTCCACTCAAATGATTGCCAGCTTTTTTGAACTTTTATAAAATACTTGGATCAATGCATGATTCAATAAAGGTTATATAAAAAGTTCTTAAGTCAAGAGGTGAGAAGTTGTTAAGTTGTAAATTAAGGTTTTGCTCTAAATAAGGAGTATTAAAAAAAAACACAAATAAAACAATTTAATTCTGTGGCTTGCAGTCAAACACATGTTTTTTAACAGCTAATTTAATAGGATTTAGTTTTTAGATTTTGATTTTGCTTATATAAGTTTTATACTACAGTGAGAGAGGTGGAGAATTTTTAAAGCCTGATTACACTGGTAGTTTTTATTCCTTTCAGTGACTGATATACATTTTTGCTGGTTGTTTTATTAATTCTTTGTTGTTTTGCTTTTTTTGTTGATAACAAGTAATAATTAGTTTATTATTTATTACTTGTTATCAACAAAAAAAAGGGGGGAGGATCTTAATAAGGTTGGGTTGGGTGGGAAAAATTTCCAAAAGTCAAACAACGTTCCCTCCTGTGTATTAAGCACCTAAGAATATTGGCTCTCACAAGCTATTCTGTTAAATTTTTCAAAAAATGTAATTGGATTTACGGGGCCATCTCAAGTATGATTTTTGCAACATGGCCCTAACAAAAGTTAAATAAAATGCTGAATAAAAAAAGTTTTTTCAAAGTATGTCATGTTGGGTCTCTAATATGAAATTATTTAAAAAATTTAAAAATAATTATCTTTTTATAAAAAAAAATTATTATTTTGGATTTTAAAAGTGTTTGGGTCTTAAAAGAAGAAAAATTATATTAAAATAAGAAAAAAATAATTATAATCAAAAAATCTTGTTAAAAAACACTTTTTTTATTTTAATTTAAAAAATGTCTTTTTTTATGCAGTAAAGCATAGAAAATGACATTTTTTAAACTAAAATAAAAAAGGTGTTTTTTAACAAGATTTTTTGATTATAATTATTTTTTTCTTATTTTAATATAATTTTTCTTCTTTTAAGAAGAAAAATTATATTAAATTATATTATTCAGAGCCCAACTTGACATACTTTTAAAAAACCCAACTTGACCTACTTTAGTGTTTACTGCAAATAAAGTGTTAATACAGGCTTGGCCAGGAAGTCATGAGATTTCAAATCTTTATATATGACCATGCAAATGTTATTTTTTGACAATTTAACCACGATTTTTAAGAAATGCGCTGAAAAAATTTTTAATTATGTTAAAAATAAATAATTTTTAATATTTTAAAAATAATAAATTTTATTTATATTATTTAATTATATAAGATTTTTTTGTAAGTAAAATAAAAATAGTAAAAATTGTAAAAAAAATGACTAAATTTTATAAGCGGCGTCTTTAAACAGCAATGGTATCTTTAATAAACTTTAAATAAGAATCATTAAAGTTAATTCACTCGAAAAGTAGAAAGATTTAGTTGAGAAAAAACTTTTTTTTTTGAAAGCCGTTTGAATTAAATAACTTGATCTTTACTTATGTTTTTATATTATTGAAACGCATTTAAATAAGTTAATTAATTACTGCTAATGATTTTTTATAAAATTATTAATGAATAATGTATATACTTTTTCTTATACTTATGTACTGTGCATTTATTAAACAACCATTAGATGTCAGTTGTTACTTGATTTAAAAAGGGTTTTTTGCAACCAATAGTAAACTTATCTTTTATAGTTTTTTCAATTACTCCTATGGCTTGTTTAAATATTCACAGGTGTTTTTATAAATAAATGTTGGTGGACAGAATGCATAAGACCAACATTTTCTAGCATAATTGTAAATTTTGTTTTCATATCGTTGGAGTTGAAATATTTATGTACTGTGTCACAGACATGGCAAATCCCATTCTGATACATGTTAATATTTCTGGTGCATGTTAGTATTTATTTAACTAACCTGTTTTTAATGTCTTCATTAAAGTTCTTCTAGATATTCTGGTAAGGAACCTTATTAAATAGCAACAATTGCATCACAAAATTGACTACTGTATACTGAATTCTTTTTTATGAGCTACCAGTTTTTATCTTATATTTTGGTCTAACTTTGTAGAAGAATTAAGTTCATTTTTCCAATAAAAAAAGCATAAATTATTATTTTACAATAAAAAACAAACATAAATTGATCATTTATTGGAATATAACAATGCATGGAATTACGTAATTTAGGTTCATACTTGCCGTACATTCAAAAATGGTACATTTACAATGATGAACATTATTTATACTAATTATATTAATTTACCTTATTAAATTTATTTTTTACAATTAAAGTTCTACTTAATTTTTTCTCATTAACTTTGTAGAAGTGCCTTAAAAAGCATATATTTTAGTATCAAGTAAATCTTTTGTATTTAATAAAGTAATGATGTTATTAAAATTCAATATCACACAAATCGATATCGATAAAAATCAATATCACACAAAATCTTCAGTTTCACCAGTCCTTTTCCTTTCAGGTTGATTATTAAAAATGAGAGCAAAAAGTACACTAGAAGTCAAATTTTTCTTGTATTTAAATGAAAGAAGTGCATTGCAACATTGTGCATACATAAATTACAAAAGTAAAGATAAATAACTACCAATAGCAAAATGTTGTTGATTTTTGAAACATATAATAATTGTCAACTCACAATTTTTGTAAAAATAATCATATGTTTAATTAACAGAAAATGGCATCTGTTGTTTCAATTTTCAAAAACTCGCGTGAACATTCTGACCCCTCCAATTATTAAATAACTTACTGTCAGGCAATCAATATGGTTTTCAATCCTCTTGCTCTACCGCAGACTTGCTAACTGTTGTGACTGAAAGAGTTTATAGTGCTTTAGATGGAGGCAGAGAGGCTAGGTCTATATCTTGACATATTTAAAGTTTTCAACAAAGTTTGGCATGCTGGTCTTCTCCATAAGCTTGCTTCATATGGTATATCTGGGAAAGTTTTTGAGATTATCAAATCATTTCTTTCTAACCGCTTTATCAAAGACATCCTCTTAGGTAACTTCTGGGGTACCTCAAGGTTCTATCCTTGGTCTTGTTATTTTTCTTATTTAGGCTGATGATCTTCCTGACAACTTTTTGTTAATGACTCAACTTTATACTCCTGTCTTGACAAAAATTCTTCTCTTTTCGATCGCTTAGAACAAGCAGCCGATCTTGAATCTGATTTTACTTCTGTAACAGATTGGCTTGATGTGGCTTGTAAATTTTACTCCAACAAAATTCAGTTATTTACTGCAAAAAACTATTGCAATACTGTCGAAATTCCTATATTAATCAATGGTATTAATGATGCTCTTTCTCTTCTATGTCCAAAAATGCGTTTTAAACCAGTTGGACCTGCTCTATCTGCTAAGCTTGAGCCTCTTTCCCATCATTGTAAAGTTACACCTTTTTCTATTTTTTACAAATATTATCATTGTTGCTGCTCAAAGGAGCTATCACCTCTAGTTCCATCACCTCTAGTTCCATCAACTAAAACTCACTCTTGCTTTACTCGTCATTCAGCAAATTCTCATTTGTTTACTATATCTGTCAGTGCATGCTCTAAAAACTTTTATTTGTCTAGTTTTTCCCCTGCTCTTCAGTTCTTTGGAACTTTCCCCCATCTTCATGTTTTCCTGACTCATACAACCTGCTACTTTTCAAGTCTTCTGTCAACTATTCTGCTCTATATCTCTATTCTTTTTTTCTAGTCACTCTAAACTTAATAGTGGTTGCTTGCAGTCTTGTTGGGAGTGAATCAGAAAAGAAATCATTTTCCAGCTATTTCATTATTTTGGGATATTCTCAAAGTATAAACAGAAAATTATATAAAATTTTGTTACATTGTTACATACAAAAATGATTTTTATATAAAATGGTTTGATTGAAAAAACTTGTATGCTCAACAAATTTTATTGCAATTTGAAGTTAATACAAGTTTCATACGAAATTTGCACTCTATATATTTGTGTATCTTAAACTAACCAAGTTGTCATGATCCTTCAAGGTATTATATATCCAAATAGTTTTAAGATAATTAAAAAAATTTTATTTTTCTGAACACTATTTTTAAAGAGTTTTTATAATTTTTTTTTCTTAAAAAATCTTAAACCACTCTAGATATGTAGACATGTTTCTATGTAGACATATTTTTATGTAGACATGTTTCTATTTTAAATTTTTACTTATGAAAAGTAAAATGCTTTTATATGTTTAGGTTTTCATTTGCTTGGAATAGGTAGAAATCAATACATTGAAATAATGAATCAGTGTAAATCTTCAAAGGTTTAAATTTATCACATGTTGCAACTTTTTTTTTTTGATTTTTCCATGGTCATTTTTTATTGTTTCAGGTTTAAAAAAACTTTTTTTTTCATTTTGTTCTTTTTATATTTTTCAGCGTTTTTTTCGTGCACGTAAACCTCCAAGAGATCTTCTTCCAATTAAACCAACTTTATCATTAGCTTCATGGTGGGTAGCACATCCTGGTTGTGTTACAGATGAAGATATCAAGGTTGATCTTTTTTAGTCTGTTTGTTCTATGGTTCAATTACTGATAAATTATGAAGTCTAAAAACTTAATAAGTCTAAAAACTTAATATCCTCTAATATTTTCTTAAAACTTTTATTTTATATTTTCAACAAATAGTTATCAGGTGAATATTTTTATTATTATTAGGTGAGGTTTTATTATTATAATGTGAAATAAAAAAGTTTTAAATATGGTGAAGTTATAAAATGCTTTTGTAAAAGTTTATAAAGTTTTACATTTTTTTTTTACAGTTGTGCAACAGTTCTGAAATAGCAATTATTGACAAACTAATTGATAAAGGAGCTTTACCTGTTAGTGAGTTTAACATAGATACAGTTACAGGTATTGATTTTTTTTTAATTAGAGTTAAATTCTTTTAACAAATGACTTTTGAAAAAAACAGATTTTTTAACCTATTATCAAATTTTTTTTTAAATTCTTTTAACCCAATTAAAGCTTTATAATGTTTTTTACATTCTCTTGCAACAGATCTTGCAACAGATTGTATCATTGCTTGCAATAGATGAATAACTATAAAGTTGCATAAAACAGATAAACAACTCTTGAATTGTTAAATCACTTTTCCTCTTTTTTGATCTTATCTTTTACTCTACATTTTCCTCATTTTCCTTTTAGGTGGGTCATGGTCAGGTCATGTTTTAACTTCACTAAAATAATTAACTCATTCTTCTTCTTTAATAAATTTTCCTTATTACCATACTTCATACAAATATCTTAAAGCTAATTCTAATTCCTTATCCGATTTTTTTTTGTGATGGTCTTTGGGTTGTTGTCTTCTATCTGTCTGTTGACAAATGTGTTTCAAAAAAGAAAAAAAGAAGTGAAGCAGGGAAAGTTACTTTTGACGTAACAAAGGTTTTCTATTATTCTTCACGTTCAGGAGTACCACAAGGTTCTATCTAGGATTGATAAAAAACTACAGGGTTCCATCAAGGGTTAAAAAAACTACAAGATTCCATCTAGGTTAAAAAAAAAAAACCAGTTTTGATTAAAAAACAAACAAATAATAAACCAATGGTTTTTTTGGTCCAAAGTTAAATTTTTTTTAAAATAGAAGCTAAATTTAGTTTACCTTTCATTAAATATATTTTACTTGAATAAATTATCTTCCTTACTCATGGTAAAGAAGCTTTCAGTGTTTTACTTTAGGTTTTTAAGAATAAAGTTCATGTTATCAATTTAAATATTTTTGAATCGATAATTAATAAGTTTTGAATGTAACAACCTTTGCTGATTTCTTTCAAAGATAAATATAGATTGTTTGTGAATATGTTCCTTATGTCTTAACTCTCTGATTTTGACTTTTTAATTTGTGGGGTATCCATTGTGATGCTTTTTTTTTTCTTCAATTTTTTAAGAGTGTTGTGATCAGCACTCTTAAAAATTTATTTAGAGCTTCAATTGTATTATGTATTCTATGAGGGTTTACTTCAATAACAGTGTGCAATCGCTCAATATTTTTATCTATATTCACACTGTTTTAATTCTCATTTTTTTTATAATTTTAAGCATAAAAACTAAATATTTTCACTTTTAACTTTGTGTTTAAGTTTTGTGGATGTCGCGAATATTCACAAATTATTTCTTTTATTAATTGTATTATTTTATTATTACTCTTTTTAATACAGTTTATTTTTTAACTAATATTCTATATTTAATTCATCAAATTTTTCCAATTTAAATCATGAATATTTTCTAACATTTTATAAAGAAAGATTAGATTTGCTGCTTATTCAACCTTTATCAACTTACAGATAAAGAGACCTCAGAATGCAATGGAATCTCAGAACGTCAGGTTTTACAGATAAAGAGACCTCAGAATGCAATGGAATCTCAGAACGTCAGGTTTTACAGATAAAGAGACCTCAGAATGCAATGGAATCTCAGAACGTCAGGTTTTACAGATAAAGAGACCTCAGAATGCAATGGAATCTCAGAACGTCAGGTTTTACAGATAAAGAGACCTCAGAATGCAATGGAATCTCAGAACGTCAGGTTTTACAGATAAAGAGACCTCAGAATGCAATGGAATCTCAGAACGTCAGGTTTTTAAATTAAACAACATAAAACCCAAAACTTTCTATTAAATGCTGAAAGCATTTAATAGAAAGTTTTGGGTTTTATGTTGTTTAATTTTAGAAATCTGCTACAAAAACATTGAAAAAATCAGAACACCTGTTTACCATTTGTGATAAAGGGTCAAGCACATTTAGGATTAATATTCAGTGATTTTAATGAGGATGTAACAAAATTTATAGCAAACAAGTAATTTAAACAAAGGATGTTAAGTCATAAAGAAAAAAAAATTAAATATTATCCTTAGAAAACATTCTATATTAAAAAGAAGTTGAAGAAAGTCTACTAGCTACTAAAAAAAGTTTTTAACAAATTTAAATTTTTTGAGCCCTTCTGAAAATAAGTTCGCAAAATGTTATCAGAATCATTGCTTAAGACTCTAAAAACAGTGCTAAAAAGATGCGTGTACAGAATAAACCCAATTTTCTTAAAATTGCCTCGCATACTGTGGTGCTTGACCTAGCCTTTTGAGGTACCCAGGGGCGTTTGCAGGAAATTTTTCGGGTGAGTTCAAAAAAAATTATGTCCTCCTCACCCTCTCTATTATTTTTTTTTAGTTTTGACCGGATTGAATCTATTTTATAAAAAATGTTTTAATAATTTTAAAATGGTCACTAAAGCTGAAAATGTAACTTTTGCAAATTAAAAAAATTATTTTATGAAAATACTCAGTTGAGGTAATGTATAATACAGGGTGTCTGCCAATATTTTAAGGTGGATTTCCCTGACTTTCCACTGATATTTCCATGATCTACATGTTTTCCCTGATTTAATTTAAAGTTACCCAAACTCAACTTCACTAAAAATAGACCTAGATTCGTTTAGAAAAATGCTCTTCAATTGCAAAAATATGAACAATAAAATAACCCACGTACGAAAAGAAGTTCATAAATCTGCCAAATAAAATTAAATGTTCTATTAATATTTAAAGACATTCTTTGAGACAAAAAAAAAAAACAGGAATAAAAAACTTTTGTAAAGTATCCGTGCCACTATTTCACAATTCATAATATCCAAAGAAAAATCAGTAATAGCTTTTATTAAAACACTAAATAAACAACTTTTTCCTTTATGTCTATATCAGAGTTTTTAGTAATTAAAAAAATGTAATGATTGTGTTGAAAAAAAACGTAATGATTGTGTTGAAAAAAAACGTAATGATTGTGTTAAAAAAAACGTAATGATTGTGTTGAAAAGAAAAAATCATTTAAAATTCTTTTATAACTTAAGAAATTTAAATTAAGAAAATTATAAATTAAGAAAACAAATGAATAATAATTATAAATTAAGAAAACAAATGAATAATAATTCTCAAATTCTCATAAAGGATAAACAATTTAGCTAAAAAGTAATTTATACTTAAGGTGGTTCATCACCAAAAAAAAGTAAATAAAATAAAAATTGAAAAAATTTTTATTATCTTATTTTATAGAGAATTTTATTCTGTTTTAGTTTATTAAAAAAAAATAGGTACATGTTTTAGTTTATTAAAAAAACATAAATGTTTTAGTTTATTAAAAAAACATAGGTACATAAACAAATGAGTCCTTAGCAATGCCTTAGTTACCAAATTAAAATAACTATAAACCTATCTAGTTCATTGGTAAGATTATTTTATGAGAAGTCTTGAAATTGTTATCATTATTTGAACCTGTTATGTATAATATAACTTTTTTTGAACTGCATTATGGGCTATATCAACCTAAAAATGTTGTTAAATAGTGTGCTTGCTAGAGTGAAGTTGCTGTGTTGTTAAAGTTATATTGTTTTTCATACTTCAAAGTCTTGATTTTTATATTGTAAAGTAAATAAATGGGAAATAGTAAAAATCACGAAGAAAGAAACTTTCCAATGTGTTTTATAAAAATAAAAAAGTTAAATCACTTTCTGAAAAGGATAATCCTCCAATAGCCTGCGAGGAGCTAAATTTAAATCCAGATTGAAATCAAGTTTTTCCTATGCTAATGAGAATTATTATTATAAACTTTAAACTTTTAAAGTTATTTATTAATGATATTTTCTATTTTTTAATGCTGTTCTGTATGTACACACTAAAAATTAAAGGTAGAAATTTTTAGTTAAGGTAGGATATGTGATATACTTTTAGTAAGGTATAATTTTCTACCTTATAAGGTAGAAAATTATACCTTTAAGTTAGAAAATTGTATGAAAAATAATTGTTTTTAATATAATTTTCTACCTTAAAAGGTAGAAAATTATACCTTACTAAGGGTATATCACATATCCTACTCTAAGGTAGAAATTTCTACCTTTTTTTTTTAGTGTGTAGCTCAAATGCTCAAATGCAAATTACATTGGTTGATTAACTTATATCTAGAAAAGGATATGTGCATCAGTTATGCTTGGCATGTTAAGCATGCGAATATAATAAAGAAACTTATACATCCACTGAATGTATTGATATCAATGAAGGTCAAATAAAATTTGAAACAAATATTAGAGTTGTGACTGCTTTTCGAGAAATTGGTAGGGGACATTAATTGTTAGTAAATGTTGCCAGGTGTATGAATATGTTTTCAATTCAACACAAAACTTATAATTCCATTTCTGAATCTTTACATATAGCTTATGAAAAAGCTGCAGAACAAAGTATGCAAAAAGCTACTTATCAAAGAAAAGGAAAATTGATTTGTGAGCTTACTAACCCATTTCCATTTTGTTGTGTTTCAGTAGATGGTACATAGCAGAAACGTGGATTTAATTCATTAAAAAAATATATATCAATTTTGATTATGAAAAAAATATCCAAGATCATTTATTAAGTGGGAAATGTTCCATAAATCATACAAAATTTTCTTGCTTGATGGAAGCAATTGGTGTGGTTGAAAAGCATGGTTTAATTTATAATTAATACCTTGGAGATGGTGAGACATCATCATATAAATAAGTAGTTAAAAGTAAACAATATGAGAAATTTGGTGATATTATTCCTGAAAAGTTAGAATGTGTGGGTCATGTCCAGAAGCGCCTTGGGACAAGACTTAGAAGTCTTATCAAACAATATAAAGGAACATTAACTTCCTTATCAGGAAAAGGAAAGTTAAAAGAAAAAAGTATTAATTTAATGCAGAATTACTATAGAATGGTCATATGTAGCAATAAAAATACAATCTACAGTATGAAGAAGTTAATTTTAACAATATTATGGCATTTCTCTGGGATTGACAATGATAAGTAACGCCACCAGTTTTGTCCAACAGGTAGTACAAGCCGGTGCAAATACAAGAAATTAGAACCTAGCGTGCCATATACACCAAATATAAATTTCCCCGTGTGGATCAACTTAATGCTTCGCCCTGTCTTTTTAGAATTATCTTCTGATGAGTTGTTGAAAAGGACTTATTGACATTGAAGACCAATCTGATGTTCCAAAAAACTATTCTGCAGGAGCTTTTTAATAATAGTTTATTTTTAAAATGATTATATGACGTATTTTTTAGTCTTTTTTCTTCATTTTAAATATCATAATTCGGCCAAAAATTTATCAATTCGGTTGAAAATTTCAGGAAATGTTCCTAATAATATTCTCTAAAGGATGAGTGAAGCAGTTTTTTATTTTTTTGTGCATTTGTATGGCTGTTTTACTAAAATGTAAAGAAAAATAAAAAAAAAACCTTTTAACAAAATGTAAAAAAAAATACAACAAAATGAGTTTTAGCTTTGTTAATTTAATTTTTTTTTCCGCTCATTCTCTAGTACAGTGAGTATAGAGAATATTTGTTAAATTTGATTCAAAATGAACTTGTTTTTGTTGAGCTGTTAGGTTTGAAGTTTGCTATAATTTTTCATCAAAATTTACTCATTTTTGCTGATTATGCATAAAAATTTTAACAAAAATTTAAAAAATTTTCGATTTTTTTTTTATTAGTTTATGTAAATAATAGTTTGTTTACAAATAAAATCAATAAAGTTAATTTTTTCAAAAAAAAATTTTTTTGTGATGAATCACTTTAATAAGTCGAAAATCTGGATATAAACATTTTAATATTTTGACCTTAATAAGTCGAAAATCTAAATCTAAATATTCTAATATTTTGACCTTGATAAGTCGAAAATCTGGATATAAACATTCTAATATTTTGCCACAAATGCTTGATTATCCAAGAAAACCAAGGAGCAAGACTAGTTTTTATCGATGCAATTATAAACAGCTTTATCTTGTAATAACTCTCTGTCTTCCTTTCTTGTATCCAAAGGATATCGCGATATCAAAAATTCTACACAATTTACAAACTAAAATTTGATGGCCTAACTTTAAAAGAAATGATGTTTTTCTACAACAGACTGACTTTTTTCTTTGAAATGCCATATAAATTTGTGAATTAAGCGACATTTTGAACTAATCAATGGCCATATTTTATCTTTAACAAAGTTTAATAATTTAATAAATTTAATGAAACAGGGTGTATATTGAAAGCAGAGTCCAAATTTTATTTTCCATATTTGAAACTTTTTTTCTCCTTATTTATCATTTAAAATGCAAGTTTTTTAAGATACACAGATAAAACTGGGGTTTTATTACATTAGAATGTCCATTGGTATATTTTAATGTGTACTTGATGTTACTAACTAACTTTACCTCTCGATTGTTGTAACTAACTAATTTTGCCTCCTGATGATAGTTAAACAATAAAACTTGATAAAAATATTACTCAGGGTGTATGTAAAATATGAAGTCCAAAATTTGTTATAACTAAAATAATCATTTTAATTTTTTTTTAAACTAATGAAAGAAAATATTTAAATAATGAAGTTTTATATAACAAAATAAAATAAAATAAAATGTCAATTCAAGTTTTTAATAAAGTTATATAACTCAAAAGTTAGTTTAACATCCATCAAAATATTGTAATTATTTTTTTTAAATAATTGCAAAATTATGAAACCAAAATACTATTATGTTTTCCAATTTTTAATTTTTTTCCAACCGTTTCAGATAATTAACCTTGCATAATTTGTTTAGTTTTTGCTAATTTTAATAGTTATATATTGTTAAAAAAATTTTTTTAGCAATATAATCCAGTTAAAAACTTTGATTTAATTTTTTTGGTCCAGTGTCTAGGGGATGTCCAACGGCGTAGCAGACATCCCCTAGACACGCCCCTGGTACCGATTCAAAAAACTGTATAATAAACTTCATCGATTTTAATTAAGAATTAAAAATGAAATGTAACATTAGTAAAGTCATATAATGAACAAAAAATATAAAAATAAGATCTATATAAACTATAATCCAAAATTAGAAAAATATACATTGTATTCTGGAAGGAATCAGAGGTAGGAATAAAGTTTTCAACGATATCTTTATCAGATTCAATTTAAAGGCATTTTTTGGTTCCTTGTTCAAAAAATGGTTTGATCATATTTGGTTTTAAACCTGTTTCACCTTGGCATGTTGCTCTACTGCATGAAGATTTTAAAATGTTATGGCAACTCAAGCATTCTCAAACTTTAGTTGCAGCACTACCATTTTCGCCATATGCACATTCTTCTTTACATTTATAGAATGCTTCAATTTGTTGTTGCTGCTTAGATTTTCTTTCTTTATTAGATTGCTCCTTTTTGGATTTGTCTTCCTTGATTAATGAAACTGTTTCTAATTTAACAAGTTAGGTATTTCTTCAAGTGATATTGATCTATTAGATAATGTTTGATAAGCTTCCATGACACTTTTGTATTTATGTTTCCAATAGCTTGCTGAGCCATAACAAACATCTTTTGATGATGAAACTGTTAGTGCTGTTGTTGATTGATTCTTTTCAGTATTTTTATTAATACACAGCTTGTCTAGTAAGAACTTTTTAAATTGAAGTCCCAACTTTTTTACCTGCATTTTTAATTGTTTGTTTTGATGTCCACTCTGGCCATAGCTCTGCGAATATATCCATGAAACCTTCCCTGTTGATTGTCATAAACAAAAGCTAAAGTACAGATTTAGCACTTTCAGTACTCAGAGTGCAATTTCTGATTGGTTTGATCAAGGAGCTGGGTAATGCCAGTTGTGTCAGGTAGAGTGATGAAAAGTCTAATATTTTTGCTTCTAAGAAATATCAATGCATCACAGTCAAATCTCAAAGAATGACCATCAGATAGGACAATAACAGGCTGTTTTGTATTGTTTTTTTCTAAATAGTGGTCGAACATTTGGTATGCACTTAGAAGTGTACTGTGATCTTGGCTGCCATTGTCATTTGTGGAGATTAGGAAATTTGGAATTCATTTGACTGCTTCTTTCGGAGCCATGTGGGCACTAATCCTTTTTCTTTTGAATATGGTGTGCCATATTGCTATATCTGTTCTGAAGAAAACAATAGGATGTTTAGTTACACATTCCCTATTTTTACTTATCATCTTTTGACAACTTTCCTCTTTCTTAGCATAAACTAAACCATTTGGAGTACCTTCAACTCCATAGTTTACAAACTGGGGTGATATCAATATCTCCCTGCCACTCACCTATTTCTAATTGATTTGCATCAATGAAAGTATTACTTTTTATAAGTTCTTCAGCTAACTCATTAAGATATTTACACGCCATTTCTTTTGTGCAGTTAAGGGCATGATTTATAGATATAGTTCCCTGTCTCTTTTTTGTGATGCACTTTTGATATTTGCATCCCAATGCTTTCAAAAAGACTTGCTAAGCTTCTTTGTTTAGAGTGCTTGTTAAGCATTTGGGGATAACTTAGTAATCTGGCATCCATGAAGGTTTCTATATGCTTTCTTTCTTATTCTCAAAACATTCAACATTGTCTTTGTTAACTCTGACTTGTTTAAACCTTGGAGACATCTAAACAAATTGTTGTAATTACAATACCAAAAAACTAAACACTACAAGTTTAGTTTTCTTAATGCAATAATTATTGAAAAAAAGATTTTATTCCTTTTAACTTGAACAGTTTATAAGAAAATTTTGAAAAAGTTTTATTTCTCGATCATATTATGTGTATTACCTATTCTTGTTTTTTATATAACAGACCAGCGACTCTTCATCATTTTTGATAAAAATTGAACGATATATCTTCTCTCTTTCAATTTCAATGACACTATCAAGTTGTTTGTTAAATGTTCTTAGATCTTTAACTAGTGAAAATTTCCCTAAATTGATTGCTGGCCAACCACGTTTATTGTTGATTTGACACCACTCAACTGCTTCCTTTAACTGTTTATTTTTCATTTCTATGATATCTCTTGGAACATTGCACCTTGATTTGTTAGTTAACGTTAAGATTAAAAGACTTTCCTATTTCTTATTTATTTCAACTCAAAAAGAATATCAAAACTTTCGCACTTCAGTGAACTCACTTTAATTTTTAAAGCAAACAAAGAAAACTGGTTAAAGTGTGTTTTGAAGGAGGTTTGATAGTAGAACTATACAGAAGTATGCTTCAGGCAAAATATTCATTTGATAATTTTGAGAAGAAATCAAATTAAAAAACTTCTCCTTTTTTTTTTAACTAAGTTTCATTCACCTAGCATTCTGAGGTTCCTGAACCTAGCAATTTATAGTGGAATATAAAAAGTAAAAAGGTTAAGTAAACCAAATATTTAAAAATATACTGAGCAGGAAAAAGTAAGCTTTTATGCAGAAACTTATGATTTTCTAACCAAAATTGGAAGCAGTACAACTAATTATTTAACCTGACATTCTGAGGTCCCTATCGAAAAAAGTATATCCTAAATATTTATCCAAAGACATAAAAATGGTACTCCTAAAAAATTTAACCTTTTTGGCATTCTAACAGGAGTAATTTGTCAACTTTTAAAAGTAAAAACTAAGTGGCTACCCAAATATTTTGGCTTAAACAGTATCTTAAAGAACACCTAACATTCTGAGGTCCTTTTACATGTAATTCTCCATTGTCAGTTGTTTCTCACCTTTAAATATATAAGTCTGTTATTTAAAAAGTTTTTGTCCTGGTGCTCTTCATCCCGGTGCTCTTATATTTTCAAAACTCCAAAATTTTTGATATTTTCCAGTCAGGAATTTTTAAAAGTATTTTTATGCTTTTAACTAATTACATTTATATTAAACATTTACATTAAAGATCTAGTTAAATTTTTTAGCATAGTCCCTTGTTTTACCTCCCTTTTTTGTAAAATGTGTTCATAAATTGGTTTAAACCAACATTTTTTTGAAGCGGTTTAAACCATTTAACCCTGGTTCTATCTCTAGGTCATATTCTTTTTTTTATCTACATTAGCAGTACTTTTTTATAAACAGAAAGATACTAAATGAATCTTGTAATTTGCACTTTCTTATCTTTTAAGATCTTCCAGAAAAGGTCAGCAGTAAAATACCAAACATCAATATATTAATTCCAATAAAAATACTAAGGTTGCCTCTGTATCATACATTTCAGTTCCTTCTGATTTTATTTTTTACGTCTATAAATCTTTTTAATAATACTACTGCTGTTGCTGCTTAAACAAGTTATCATTTCCATTTTTTTGAGCTAACAAATTTCATTCATGTGCAACTCATTTCATTTTTTCATTTCAAACTGATTGTTGTTCTTTCACAGTGATTGCTGTCCTTTCACAGTACTTTTTATCTATAAACACTTTTATTCATACTTTTATTATTTCTGTTTCAAATTTCTGTTAACAGTTTGTATAGATAAAATAATGATAATAATAACAAAATACTTTTTTTTAGCATTATACAACCGTGGTTTAATATACATGGAAGTTCCCATAAAAGATGACGATTTTATAGTGGGTATGTGTATTTTAACATAATAAAGTTATCCTAGTGTTTAGAAAAAAAAAGCCTTCATTAAAAATATGCTGTTCTTGTTTAAGTTCCCCCTCTAGAGAATTTTATTATGAATCGAGTTCTTGGAGACTATATGGAAGCTATGCTTTATAAAGTTTTTGTGTCAATAGATGAGCACACTACTGTTAAAGAGGTATAAAATATTGAATATGAGATATTTTTATTAATATAAAAACTTTTTTTTGCTTATTTATTTTTGTTTAATTAGCTGGCACAAGTTTTAGAAATTGATCTTTCTTTGACCAAGGTAAGATTTTACATTATATTTCTGTTTTTTTTTTTTTCTTTATTTAGTTTTCAAGTCCTCTAAATTAGGGTCAGCATTCGGCAATGGCAACTTAGGAGTGTTTAAGGTTGACAAAAAATCGCCGATCTTGTTTCTATGTTTTATGGTAAAACCTTTGTATCAAATTTTTTTTGCTGACCTGATGCTGACCTCTAACAGATTAAGTTCGGCAAAATATTGCCGTCCTTATTTTTCCTAATGCTGAGGGCTGCTTTTTTGTATTCTTTTTATTATATAAGTAAAGCATAAGCTCTTTTTTATTTCTTTTCACTTTTATTTAAAATTATATATATATACATATATATATATATATATATATATATATATATATACATATATATATATATATATATATATATATATATATATATATATATATATATATATATATATATATATATATATATATATATATATATATATGTATATACACATATATATATATATATATATATATATATATATATATATATATATATATATATATATAATTATTAATTTAATATTTTTTAGAATGCAATCTTTTTGATTATGTTTTTCAATGTAATTGTTAATTTAATGTAATTTAGAATGCAATCTCTTTGTTTTGTCGTTTGGGATTAGCATATAGAAAAGAAGATGGAGAGGATAAATCTAAAGATGTTCCAACCACCCTTTTATTAAATAAATCAAGAAAGTATATTTTTATTTGTCTTTGTACAACTTATTTTTGTTTATTTAATTTATTTTTACTTCCTTATACATTTATTAGAGGCTTCTTGAAACTATAACAAGATTTTTATATTAAAAACCCTCCTGCTACCACCAGATTTGCATTTGGTCTTTTTTTCTTTTCTTGAAAATAATATTGAATAATACATAGATTTGCTTCTGAAATTCGCTATCAAGAGATCTTCTGAGAGATCATCCATCATCTGAGAATTCATCCATCATCTGAGAATTGCATCTGAGACTTGCTATCAAGAGATCTTCTATCTGAGATTTGCATCTAGAGATAAGCTATTAAGCTTCTTATTAAATACACACTTAGGTTCTAGGGTCTTCTTTTTTTTCTAGGGTCTTCTTTTT
>NC_088931.1:48072500-48232500 GCF_038396675.1 Hydra vulgaris
GAACTAACAACCAAATCTGTACACACATGCAGCAAATCTCTGGAGGAAATATTTTTGGAAACTGAAGTCATGGCAATATCTTTTACAAAATCCTTGGCTAACTGTGGCGTGTCATTACTTGGACCTTGCTGATCGAAATCAAACGAACAATCTGAGTTTATGCTGGTATTTATATCACTGGTTTCTGAGGAAAACTGAAGCTCTGTAGTAAAATTATCTCTCTGAGAAAACTGTTCAACACTGTGTACTAACTGTGGATGTTTTAGTCTTCTCTGTTCTCTCTTAATTATCCGGTTATAAAGTTTGTCTTTTTTACCAAGAGTCATTTTGCGACTGGTCTTTTGATCTCTCAAAAATTTCATATCGGTACAATACGATTCCTTATTAAGACTAGTTTTCTTTAGAATATCTTGTATATTTGGTTTAGCAATCCAGAAAACCTTCTTTCCTTTTTCTTTGAAATCTTGTCTAGCTTCTCCTGCTTCTTTTGAGTTCTTACACTTACTTTTCTTTAAATTCTCCCAGCTGTTGATCAGATCAGCGATATGCTTCCTGTAATAATATATATAACAGGTTTAGAAAATATTATATTATTCAAGTTTTGTGTAGTGTTTATGGTAACCTGTCCCTTTAATTTGAATTAAATTTTGTTTGGCCTACCTTATAAATGGGTCAGTGAGTATCCCATCCTTGTATCCTCAGTCTATCCATGGTTTCTTAACTGCGAACATAATGCAGTTTTCAGGACAGCTACCAAGACCAGAACACTTTGCTGTTTGACGACCAATGGTACAAGCAATCAGCTTTTTTGTTGGAGTTATTTTGTCTCCAGATCTTCTAAACTGAAAGTAGAGAATAATGTCTGTATTTGTTGAAAACATTATTTCTGAAAGATTTTCTTTAAGATCCTCTTCTTCAAAAAGATATGCCCTTGTCCAAAAAGATATGCCCATGCCCTTAAGTCTTGTCGATCTTGGCATCTTAGTTTCTAAACAGTAATTTGATTTATAAAAACAATTGATATTCATTCTTTGTTTAAGTCACATGTATTTTACAATAATAATTTTGTATATAACCGCAGATAGTATACCTTTTATTTTCTGTGTGTTATAGATAAATGTGTGTGTACACAGAATGTAAAATTACGACAATATGTCTTCCGCAAATACGACAATATGATACGAATACGAATATGAATAAATATTCCAAAATAAGAATGAAAATGTAATCATAATTTAATGTTTATATTGTCTTTTTTTGCTAAAGAAAATAAAGTAATTTTAAATATTATGATTTATAATAAAATTTAAATAACTTCGCCCCCCCCCCCTTCTAACAAAGAAGGGATAGAGGGGTATAAATCTCCAATAATAGGGTGAGGGGGGCGGGTAGGTATTGACACGCCCCTTCTATATAAACATTATTAATGCTTAGATCTAATATTAATTTTCAAAATTTGGCCTAAATATGATGAATAAACCAGCGTCAGTTATACATAGTAATGCGTCATTTTATGTAAAAAAACCGTTTTTTCGCCACTTTCTCCACATCATGTGGATTAAATACCACCGTATAATATACATTTATATATACATATAATTTATATATAAATAAACAGTATAATATACATTTATATATATATATATATATATATGTAACAGTATAATATACATTTATATATATATATATATATATATATATATATATATATATATATATATATATATATAATACTATAATATACATTTATATATTTGTACATATATATATATATATATATATATATATATATATATATATATATGTATTAACAGTATAATATATATTAACAGTATAATATACATTTATATATATATATATATGTAAATATATATTATACTGTTATATATATATATTATATATACATAATATATAGTAGTAGTAGCAGCTAGGTACATCGGTACATCATTTTACTTTCATGTAAGATTTTTTTCAAATATTAGGGGACAGTATTTAGATTTCTTTTAATCATAGTACATTATGAATTCCATTCCTCAATACTCATCAAAAAGTGAAGCTGGTTCACTACCTAGTTCTCCAAAAAAAAAAAAAAACCTACAAGAAATGGGAACTTGACTGCAAATTAGAAAATTTAAATGAAGTCAAAGAATTTTTGAACAAAGAAAAAAATTGGAGTTTTGGTTTTCAAAACAAAACTGAAGAAGATCAAAAAGACTTCTTCCGATGTAATCTTGTGAAAGTTAAAGGAACTCAATGTGCTGCAAGCATTTATCTTTTGTATGACAGTTTCTCATCTAATGTATAATATACAGAACAGCTTCGCAACACATATGATTCTATTGACCATGGGACAATCTATGGTAGCTTCTCTGTGAGCTACCTTAGAGTCTTGGTAACTTTACTACCAGTTGGCCTCAGAACCATTAAACTGAGTTTTAGAGCTCAGTACCATCATTAAGAAATAACTAGAAGAGTTGCATTGCAACACAATCAGAAGAAAACTAATTATATCACACAATCAGAACACAAAACCCTATTAGTAGAGTAAAAAAATTGTATTTTATTGAAGGAATCTATAATGGCGTATATAAGGCATTTAATAAAACACTCACAGTTATAAGGCATTTAATAAAACACTCACATTTTAATGCCCCAAAATTGTCTCAAAAAGTTGGTTCTACTAAATCTGAATGATTGGTTGCAGTTCACATGGTGATCTCATCGTAAAGCTTCTGGAAAAATTTCAAAGTGTTTTGTCATCATCTTAAAAATTTCAGGAAACTTTGAATTGCAAGTTTTTCAATTTTAAAAAAAATGCAAACAAAGTACAATATTATTAAAAAAAAATAAGTTGTAAATATAATAAAAAAATTTATAACTATCACCAGTTTTAATTTTAACCTTCATGTTCATTGTTAACATCATTGAAGCTCTTCATTCCTTAATGCTTTTGCTAACATTTAAATTTCTATTTTATTTAAACTTTGACGATTTTTTTTGCTGAATCTTTATTAAAAAAATATCCTGAAGGAATATTTAAATTACTAAAAACTGTTCTCAATCCATTATGAATTTATTATTGTTATTAAATAATAACAATATAAACATAAGGTTTACAAATTGGATTTGTATAGGCATGAATACCTGTCAACCTATCATACAAATATGTTATGTATGTGATATATTTTCTAATCTTTAATCATAAATGATTATTTCCTCTATTAGGTAATACTTAAGTTTTTAAAATTACTCTAGGATGATGCATTTACAACGTCATCTTTCATTTGTTGGCTATTTGTAAAGTGAAAAAAATTTTGAGGAGAACTCAAATGACAAAGAGGTTTTTCTAGTTTAAATGAATGTCCTCTTGTAATAAAGTTCATAATTGTTTTTGGAAAGATCGTTTGATAGTTATAGCAGTTTTTTTAGCCATTTACAGATGTTTATTAAATCTCCACAGATTAGTCTGTCTCATGGTTGCCATATATATATTTTTATTAGTCTTTGGTGATATGTAAAATTATGTAATCCATGGTTTCATAATCTTACATAAGATTGTTTTTTTTTTGTTTTTTTAACATCTTCACTTCCAACAAGGATGCAACCAACCACTAATTAGAGTTGGAAGTTACTGGAAGAGAAAAGATGAAAATTGTAGAGCAAGATAACGATTGAAAGACAACTTAAAAGATTGCAAATTATATGAATCAGGAAAGCAAGATAAAGGAAGCGAATTCCAAAGAACTGATGTTTGAGGAAAAAAACTAGAGGAATAAGAGTTATTGGAGCATTTATGAATAGTCACAGAAAGAGGATGAGACTTAATTGAATGACGAGTAACACGAGAATGAATTTTAGTAGATGGCACAAGAGACGCTAACTCTTTAGAGCAGTGTCCATTAGAGTATTTGTAGAAAAGAGAGAGAGAAGCAACATTACAACAATGTGGTAATGGTTGGAGGTTGGCTGCAAGAGCAGGTCCAACTATGTTTACAATGCGTTATTACACCTTGTTTAAAAAAGAAAGGGCATCATTGGAAGATCCACCTAAGATACAAGATACAAGGCCGGATTTGAGATTTAGAGAGATAAAGAATAGAATCTGAAGTAAGAAAGTTTCGAACACGATAAAGAGATGCAACCTTAGCAGGTGCTAATTTTGTAATGGATTTGATATATGGTTCCCAAGAAAGATCAGAAGTAAGAGTTATTACTAGAAGATGAAGGGAAGATGACTCATCAAGTACTTTACCGTTCATAAATATAGGAAGATCTAAATTATTGCGATAACGATTGGCTGAAAAAAATTGGGTTTTATCTGAATAATAAGTTCACCAGCCACTGAGAGCCCCATGCTGTAGCAGAAGTGAGATCCTTTTCAAACTCAAATATCCAAGCAATCAGAGAGTGTTGGCTTCTTATCAAGACAAGAATAAATGGTAGTATCGTCAGCAAACATTGCCACCTTAGATGTGAGAGTATCTGGAAGATCATTAATGTAAATTAAAAAGAGTATAGGGCTAAATATAGAACCTTGAGGATCCTCTAAAGTTAGTTACAGGATATGAAAAAAAGTGCTGTCGATCGAGGACGACTTTTATACTACGATTGGAAAGGAAGGATTCAATAATCTTAAATATGTTACCAGATACACCATAAGAAGAAAGCTTATGGAGAAGACCAGCATGCCAAACTTTATCAAAAGCTTTAGAAATGTCAAGAGCGATCCCCTTAACCTCTCCACCTTCATCTAATGCATGATAAAACCTATCGGTTATTACTGTTAGCAAATCAGCTGTAGAAGGAGAAGATCGAAATCCATATTGATGATCAGAAAATAAGTTATTAGAATCAAGATGAGAGATTAAGTGTTTGTTAATTAAAGGTTCAAAAACCTTGCTTATAATAGGAAGAAGACTAATGGCACGGTAATTAGATAAATCAGATCGCTCTCCAGAATTTTTGAAAATAGGGATGACAGATGCCGCTTTCCAGCAGGCTGGAAAACAAGACTCTGATAAGCACTTGTTGAATAGTTTTGAAAGTATAAACGACAGCTCCAGAGAAAACTTCTGCAAGACTATAACAGGTATGTTGTCCGGGCCACAAGCTGTAGATGATTTTAAACAGGAAATCACTTTAGATACAGAAATTGGAGTGATATGAATGTCAATGATCAACATGTTTGACAGCTATATCAGGTAGAACGCAACTAGTGGAATCAAGAGATGGTATTGATGAAAAGTTTTTAGCAAACAATTTAGCCTTGTTTTTAGGTGAGGTGACAAAGTCTGAACCATACAATAAAGGTGGAACTACAGATTTGCGTTTATTATTGATTCTATTAAAGATTCTTCAGAAGTCACGAGAGCCTAATTTTTGTGATGAAATATGAGATTTCAATAGCGGGCTTTGGCGTTAGACAAAACCTTTTTACAATGGTTACTTGCAGTAATAAACAGACTGTGTGTGTTCTGGAGAATTGTTTTACTGATAGATAGAAAGTAACGGTTTCGATTGGCAATCGCAGCAGCACAATGTGAGGAAAACCATAAAGAAAAGTGCGGCTTGACCTGGAATTGTTGAATGGGAACAAAAGATTTCATGCCTGCCTGAATCCACAATGTTATGTAAGAAGCACATTTATCAACAGGAAGATAAAAGATTTCTGACCCTAGTTTTTCTACCCAAGGGCCATCACGAAGAAAATCATGGACAGAGTCCCAGTAAGCTTTAAGGTAGTTGTAAGAGGTACGATGATAGGGGGATTCAGTTGATGAAGAAGAATGAGATAATAGTTTTAGAAAGATCAAACTATGATCAGAAGCACCTAAGGGTGAATGTGGTGAAACTGAGCACTGACTAGGATCAGAAACAAGACATAAGTCAAGTAGAGAAGGTAAATGATTCGGGTTGTCTGGAAAGCGAGTTGGAAAGTTGACTATTTGAGTTAGGGATTGAGAAAGGCAAAAGTTAAGGCCCTTAATGCCAGCAGAGTCATTGACACTAGAGCCAAGCCATTCAGTGTGATGAGGATTAAAGTCACCGACAACAACAATATTAGCTGATGGATAAAGAGAGAGGGCTTGGTCAATTTGATCAGAAATAACATCAAAAAGAGTGCTGTCTTGAGATGAAGGAGAGCGATATAGAACAAAGAGAAAGGCGATAGAGTGAAGTGGTGTTAAACGAAAGCACATGAAAGAATAGCCTGTGGATTCAAACTTTATTTCCCCAACAAATGGGTCAATTCTTACGAATGTAAATGCCCAGGCCAAGCATGTGACTGTTGGAATCTTTACGAATTAAAGGAAGATAACCATCAACACTAAGATCACAAGAAACAGTTGTACTCAAATAAGTCTCACAAAGAGCAAGTAAGTCTGGTGAACTTTGCAAGAGATAAGACTCAACAGGAGAAAAGTTACTTCGAAGATCACGAATATTAGTGAATGACAGGTTTAGAGAACTTGGTGATGACAATGGTTTTTTGTCTTTTATAGTTTTTGGTACTTTAGTCATTTTTAAATTTGTTAAAGAACTTGACTCAAAGCATAGACAGTACTCAGTACACTGTTTAATAGCCCAAGCAATTGCCTCATTACTATTAATAAATCTTAAGCCAAAATAAAGGGCTCCAAATATGGCCTTGGCAATGCACACCAAAATTGCAAACAGGGATACTTTTAATACTTTGATATTTTTCAGCTGTTGATGGAATCAGCCTCACTGAGAGCTACCACAAAGTTCAACCTGACTACCAGTTGGCCTCAGAACCATAAAACTGAGTTTTAGAGCTGTACCCTCATTAGGAGATAATAGAATGAGTTGCCTAGTCATAAAAACAGAGACACAATCAAAACCCATGCATTGAGTCAAATAGATCCAGCATTCAACATCCTAAACTGGAAACAATGTATTAAAAATACATCTGTGCCGTCCTAATAGATATAAAAGGGGTGCGAGGCTGGTCAACAGATAGAATCTGATTACCCCTTAAGTCTTTGCCTTGGAGACCTTCTACAAGACAGTAGCCGGATGCATTTAACATCTGCCCAAGATTAGTATTTTTATTGAGACACCATCTATAGCCTTTACTCAACCAAGAGCCCCAAGACAGAGGGTGTTTTAAGTCAGAGTTTTCATCTCCTAGCCTTTGCCTAAAAAGGTGTATCCTACAAAGCAGCAAGACATGAAGCAGATTGTACTGGGTTACATGTTACTGGTAGCAGGATAATCTGGCCTGACAATGTAGTCCATGAACTAATTTTGAATTATAGCCATCATTAAAGTTTACAGCAGTAGAACTTGAATCAATTTGTAAAATTTTTCTACTACAATAAATTATTTTTAGGCAATGAGATCAAATCATTGAACTAAGGCATTTATTGACATTTTGAGTCAAACCATGCAACCATTTATTAAGTAATGCATCTTTACATAGTTTTTGAAAATTTGGTTTAATTTTGTAATTTTCATATTTTCAATAAATAATGTAATTATAATAAATTGCAATTTTCAATAATCAATGTAAAAATAGTAAATAATAATAAAGCAGTTGTAGCTTTCAATAAATGATGTAATAATAATAAATAATAAATAATAAATAAATAAATTATAAAATAGTTGTAGCTTTCAATAAATAATGTAATAATAATAAATAATAACAATAAATAGTAGATAGATTGTAATTTTCAATAAATAATGTAATAATTTTAATATGTAATTTCAAATTACAGCAATTAATTGGGTCATTCCATATCAAATCACCTAATGGTCCCCAGGGTACCACCTCAAATTTGCTTCAAATTTTGACCACCCACAGCTTTTATGAAAAAAACACAATCCTGAAAATTTCAGCTTGGTTGACCAAACCGTTCAAAAGTTATAATTGAATTAATACTGACCAAAATCTGAAAAATTTGAGTATCTGGAGCTTACAGTAGATTTTTTTGATATTTACTAAATCATAACTTTTTAAATAAAATAGATGATCACCTGAAATTTTTTAGGATAATAGTTTTTCACCTAAATTATCTATTTTCGTAAGTGTTTTTGACTGATTTTAAACAATTTTTGAGTTCTTGTACCTCAAAGTTGCTAAATAACACAATATTAGAAAAAATTTTGGAAACTTTAATGTGCTACAGTCCAATACCAACAGACAAGCTGTGTCAATTTTTTGTTGCTTTTGTGTACTTAGAGTAACCACTTGTGGAAAAAATTAAAGTTATGTGTTAAAAGTTATTTTAGCACATGCAGCAGCCTGTTAAAATTTCACTTTTTTCAAAAAATATGATAAATTACATTAACTTTGTAGGTATAGAAAGTTGCGTAGACAGTTAAAATAAATTATAAAACTTTTTACTGGCAAAGTTCTATATATAGACAATCACCAAAAAAAAATTAAAGACCTATACTCTATCTTATCACATGATTGTAGTCCTATGACTTATGTGTATATTTTATTTTTTCCCTAAATAAATATAATCAGTTTTTCATAAAATAAAATTATCAGTGTCTTAACCTAATTTATTTGATGTGATTTTATAATATATATATTTGTTAAATTTTATGCATATAATATAATTATAATAATATTTTCACATGGTTATAATTTGAGTGTAAAATACTTCAATTGCTTCAAGACTCTGTATTAAAATCTAAATCTGCGCAGTATTTTCTGGATTTTATTATTTTAGTTTTTAATATTGCAAGAACCAAAAAGTAAAAGTTTGCAGAAATAGTTATATGTAGAAATAGTTTATTGGTTGCATTTTAGACAGTTTTAATCGCATTTATACTTGAGATTTCATTTTTACAATTTTATTACTGGAAAAATATAAAAAAGTTTATTTTTAGATGTTACATGTTTAACTTTAATATTTTTAGATTAGTAAAAAATGTCAGAGAAATGTTGTGTGGGAAGAGTTTTAAATGAATATTGTGATAAAATGTCATATTGTATAATGGTAGGAAGAATAAGACTAAAAGATACTGATATTGAAGTTTCAATGCAAAGGATAGAATACACTTTCGAACCAAATGAGGAGATATGTATTCACCATGAAAAAGCCTATATTTCTATATATGAAGCACTTCAAAAATACTGTTGTGATCCATTTAAAGTCTACAAGAAAAAAATTATCAAGGGATTGTGTAAAGTTAACATATCAATAGCAAATCAACTTAAGATCTAACCTAGTCAAAAAGTTTTTACTAACTGTATGAATGAATTTAAACTTGAAAAAATTACAGAAAGTAGTCAAGATGAAGCTGCTGAGGAAGATTTGAGTTGTTCACACCTTGATAAGACAATTCTTAATAAGAGTGTGTCTTTATTGGAAATATCTCCACTCAAAAATGTAAGAAGATGCGAAAAATTAGGATATGGAAAGCAAAAAGCTAAAAAATTTGCAACAAGTATGACAAACCTAGTAGTGCCAGCATTGGATATAGACCCAAAAAATAAATTATCGGAAAAAGAGCAAAAATGTATAAACTGTAATGATTTAGACCAACTGTTAGATGCAATAAAAAATAAAATGAAAATAAGTTTTAAGGAAGAAAAAGTTCAACTACTAACACTAACTTCTGATAGTTGGTAAATTGAAAAACTTGCAAAACGTTTTTAGAACATCTTTAAAAAAGCTCGAAAGTTGAAAAAATGAAAAAAGAATACTTGCTAAACCTGAGGCTAAAAAAGGACAGCCTTAGGAAGATATTGTTAAACAAAAATTCATTGAAATTTATGAACCCAAAGAGTTCACAAGACAATGTCCAGGAAAAAAAGACTTTGTTTCTGTGCGTATAAGTAATGTAAAAGTTCATAAACAAAAATGTTTAATATTAGTTCAATTAAAGGAACTTTTTCTTGAGTTTAAGAAGTTATACCCTAAACACAAAGTTGGATTTAGCAAGTTCTGTGAACTAAGACCAAAGTGTTGCATTACAGTTGACACTCAGTTTGCATATGTTTTTATCATCAAAAAACTAAATTGATGTGCGCTGCTTTACCAAAGGGCCATTTAGTATATTAAAAAGATTTGATGAAAGTATGTTTGTAATATATATAGTCGAAACTGCATATTCCATTTATGTTCCAATTCCCCTGGTAAAGTAAATTTAAAGACTTACTTGGAAAATGTGTTTGAAAATAATAATTTTGATTTTAACGATCATATTATATACAAATAATGGGTGTCCAAACAAGCATTATTGAGTTTATTGAAACTCTAAGTGAAACTTTGTATGATCTTTGTCACCACCACTTTATCAAAGAAGCACAATCCTCCTACTTATCAGAGGCAAAAAGAACATTAAATCAACACATGTACCATCTTGAAGATCACAATATAAATGCTGAGCACCACTTCTTTGCTTCATCCCATGGCAAAAGTCTATGTGATGGAATAGGAGGAACTATAAAAAGTGAAGCAGCAAAAGCAAGTCTACGAGCAGCAAAAGCAAGTCTACGAGCAGCAAATTGATTGGTTGGGTTCCAATTGATTGAATCTCACACAAAATGAACTGTTTACATGGGCTAAAAAAAACATTTCAAGTGATAATATCAATAATCATGAAACTTACTTTAGCCTAAAAAAACGATATGAAGAGATGAGCACAATCTCAGGCTTAAGAAACTATCACAGTTTTTACCAGGTGGAGAGAAATTATTTTTATGGAGAATATTTAGCGATACTGTCTATGATACCCATTTGCTGAATAATATTAGCTTGGCAAAAAAAGATCCTTCAAACTTTCAACCTGGTAAATACATTGCATGTTTTTATGATGATGAATGGTACATAGGGCTTGTACTTGAGATTTGTAGTGTAAACCAAGATATTAATTTAAAATTCATACATAGAAATAAATTAAATTTAAAATGGACTAATGATGCACAATCAAGTCAATGTTGGGTTGCTTTTGACAAAGCTATATGTCAAATAAGTGCCCCATCCATTAAGGGTAGAAGTGCTTGTGACTAGAAACTTGCTAATAATGATTATGAAAGTATTATGAGTTAATTAAATCAGATATAAAGAAAGTAGTGTACTTGTGTTTCATGTGTATATACACTTCTTCTTTCAGCATTTTTTATTTTTTTTGAAGTATAATATAATTTGCGCTAATTGGTATCTTTTTAAACTAAAAAAGCATTGCACTCAAAATGCTGAAATCATGTGATAAGATAGAGTATAGGTCTTTAATTTTTTTTTGGTGATTGTCTATATATAGAACTTTGCCAGTAAAAAGTTTCATAATTTATTTTAACTGTCTACGCAACTCTCTATGCCTACAAAGTTAATGTAATTTATTGTATTTAAAAAAAAAAGTGAAATTCTAACAGGCTGCTGCAAGTGCTAAAATAACTTTTTAATTTTTTCCACAAGTGGTTACTCTAAGTACACAAAAGCAACAAAAAATTGACACAGCTTGTCTGTTGGTATTGGACTGTAGCACATTAAAGTTTCCAAAATATTTTCTAATATTGTGTTATTTAGCAACTTTGAGGTACAAGAGCTCAAAAACTGTTTAAAATCAGTCAAAAACACTTACAAAAATAGATAATTTGGGTGAAAAACTATTTCCCTAAAAAAATTTCAGGTGATCATCTATTTTATTTAAAAAGCTATGATCTGGTAAAAATCAAAAAAATCTACTGTAAGCTCAAATTTTTCAGATTTTTGTCAATATTAATTCAATTATAACTTTTGAACGGTTTGGTCAACCAAGCTGAAATTTTCAAGATTGTGTTTTTTTCATAAAAGCTGTGGGTGGTCAAAATTTGAAGCAAATTTAAGGTGGTACCCTGGGGCACTTTTGAAAAACTAGGTGATTTCATATGGAATAACCCAATTCTAAAAGATTGCTACTTAGCTAAATCAAATAAAAACAAACATAATAACCCAAAAAGTACTTAAAAGTATATGCCTTTGAGCTTAGATATGTATTTTTTGTATTCCTTGTAAAGTTCTGTCAATATTTTAAAATCAAAAATTAAAAAAAAAGATTAACTTTTTACTATAATGTACTTACTTTTTAATGGTAAAAAAATAGCTTAAATTTTACGAGTATCATTTAAAATGTAGTAAGAGTATCATTTAAAACATAGTATTAATTTAAAAAAAGAATTTTAAACAATTTTATTTTTAAAAGTTTAAACAATTTTATTTTTTCTTTTAAGATCTTGTAAGATGTGAAAGTATGAACAGTCTTGATCCTGCTGTTTGTTCTCGAATTTTTCAGAAAAAATACAGGTAAAATTACAGGTAAATATAAATAAAGCTGTAAAATAAAATAAGAATATTTAATATAGAAATATGTAAATTTTTAATCAATTTTTAAAATAAGTTGAGCTAAATATTTTTTAGTTTATTGATATCAATGGCACCTTTAAGTAATGAAATACGACCAATAGCAAGTTGTTGTCCTCCTCATATTGGTCCAGCTATTCCGGAGGTTATAATTTTTTTGTTGTGTTTTTTGGCAGTTTTAAATATATACAGTAACTAGAAATTATTACAGCATATGTTTTATTGAAATATTTTAGAAAATTGTTGAAAGCACAATTAAATTATTCCATCTTTGATTTTTTTGATGTTTAGGTTAACTCTGTGTGGTTTAAATTATTTTTCTACTCGAAATTAAAGCAAGGTCCACCATCATTGCTTTTAGTAAAAGGAACAAGACTAAAGCAACTTCCTAGTATATTTCATGTATGTTAAAGTACAGTTTTCATTGATATTTTATTGTAGGGGATTTGATTTTAGAGGAAATTCTAGATAAAGATAAAACTTTTTCTAGTTTTTTGCATAATTAAAAATTTTATTTTAAAGCATCTATAACCATGGCAACAACTATAAAAACGCAAACTTTTTTTGCTTAACTTTAAACTAGTAACTTCAAAAAAATTTTGATTTTTTTTTAGTTTTTTTCAGTTTTTTGCTTTTTAAATTCAGTATAGTCTTCTATGTTGAAATAATCCTCCTTCCCCTCTCTCACTACATCCATTGATGAGCATAGTCTGTGACAGATAGCAGCAACAGTATTAAAACTTATGAAATGTTATTTGAATAAAGAAACCGAGTCTCTCTGTTTTCTACTACTCTATCTATGCAATATACAACACAGGGACTCTCAAGAAGAAAATGTATTTCCAATGTATGTTAATGAAAGATTCAAGAAAAAAGTGTATGTTATCCAATGGCAGTTAAAAAGTCAAAGTTAAAGATCAGGTAAATTGGAGCTCACAAAATGATTGGACAATTTATGATAGAAGAGGAAAAAAATAAGATGCTTTTAGATGGAGGGGATAAAACAACCAAATACTGTTTGATACTAAAATAAATCAATGTCTGGCATTGATCAAAATGACCAGATGTTATCCTATCACTCAGTGCTAGAATAACATCAAAATTGTTTATGAACGGCCATACGGGTCACTCGTCACAAAAGGGTTAATAAATATTCCATGGAAAATAAAATTAAAATTTTTCTGTTTTAGTATATACTTGAATAAAATTTATTTTAGTATAAAAAATGATATTAGTATAAAATGTGCATTTGTTATTGCATTAATACAAAATTTTATTACAGAATTTTGAGAGGTTGCTTATAACAACATGGAGTCACGATCCAGTTATTGCACATACTTCAAATGTTTTGTTTTCTCTTAATGAAGCTCTGATGCATTCCCCAGTTCTTGTTCAAGTAATTTCTTTTTACTCAATTAAAATTATAATTATCCTTAAATAAAATTCTAAAATGAAATTTTGGATATTTATAATAATTGCATTTTGTTACAAGTAACTTGGAGCTTCACAAAAATTATTATTTAATTTTTGTTTTGAAAAACTATTTTTTTAAGGGTCATGGTATTAATGGAGAAGGTGATACTTTAAATATCTCGTTTCCGCTTGATGAAAATTATTTACGAGAATCTGGTAAAATTTTTTTTACTTCTGTTTTTAAAGAAGAAGAAGAATTTTCTCATTTTAAATGTTTTTATATATCAACCTCTTATCTCTAATTTTTTTGTAACACACTCGTATTTCAGCCACATCTTTGGTTGTCTTTTTTCTAAACCTGTTATCTTTCAGCTCTTAATCTTCTCTCGCTTTTACTCTCTCAAATTTCTAATAGTCTTACATATCACAGTGTCACGTATGTCTTTTTTACTTATTGTTTTTTATAAAGATTTTCTTGCATTTTATGATTTTAAAGGACAGATACCACAAATCCTTCAAAAAATAAATGATGCTTTTAATTTGACAACTTCTTGTGGTTATATAACATTGTTAAATTTAAAAAAAAGTGTTGGAAGCTCTTCTCTCGTAAATGAAAACACTAAATGCTCTAATGAAAATCCTGATTTATCAAGTAAGGACTCATGGGTACCTTTGCAGTTAAGCTATGGTATTCCTCTATTTGATCACGAGTTAAACAAACAAGTCACTTTTAAGGTGGGTTTTTTTTAGTTCTGTTTAGTTAATACATTTTGTGATGGACTTTAATTTTTTACTTTATTTTTAAAAAGAGAGCTATATAAGTTTACTTACTTTTTAATATAAACTTTTTTAATTTCAGATGGTAATGGGTGGTTTATGTAAAGATAAGAGGTAAGCAACTTATTTATTTTAGATGGTATTAGGTGGTTTATGTAAAGATACTAGGTTAGCAACTTTTTGTACATAGATAGCAAATCTGTAAAAAAAATTTAATTACTTATTTTTTGTTATTTAGTCTTTCTCAAATGAATAATGCAAATCGTCTGCTATCACTTGAGCTCTTGCATTTTATTTCGATGCACCAGGTATTCGTTTTTAACGATATTATTTTATTTTTATTTTGAAACGATTTCCTTTTTTTTTCCACTTTAATACGCTAAGCTGAGTTGTCAATGCCGACTTGCAAAGCGTCAAGTTGACTGGCTGACTGTTTTGTGAGTAAATAAAATAAAAGGTGTTTTGCGATAGTAAATAAAATAAACAGGTGTTTTGTGATAGTAAATAAAATAAGCAATTCTTTTTTAAAGCATATCTTTATCATACAAAATTTACTTTCAGAATAGAACAGAAGCGATTCTACGAATAAAATGAGGGCGCAAGGTGATTCCCTAAAAAGTACCGACTAGTTCCACAAAAAAAAAGTTCTCAAAACTAAAATTCAACCGACTATATTGTGTCAAATACCCGACTAGCAGACTATGTTCCTCAAAAAACCGACTATAACCCCCCGTAAAATCGCTTCTGATTCAAAAGTTATTATTACGTACAAAAAGAAACGTTCTACGTTAACGTTCCATTAAATTTTTTAATTTATATTTAGTCAAAACGTCCTATACTTTATTTTGGGATATTTTAAGCTTTTTGAGTTTAAAAAACTTTAAAATGATGCTGTTTTTAACATAAAATAAAGTTTCAGCTGTTTAGAGAACAGAATTAACATGAAATTTGGATCAAACCTCTAGTTGATACAAATTTACGTCGTAGTAAAATCTTTAATCTTTAATGGTAAAAATTTTATGGCTGTTGTTTTGTTATTAGAACGAAAATCGTCTACAGTTTCATGCAGTAGAGTCAACGCAAAAGGCCCCATATCCTACCAAATCAATTATGTATGTTAACGGAGTTTTATCAGTATGGTCCTAGGTTTATTAAATGCGCTGAAAATATTGTTAATAGTATAGTTTTATCATCTCTAAATGTATTTGAATTTCGATATAAGCGATTTTCAGCGCTTGGGTTTTAGAAACCTAGCATAAAAATTATTTTTTTTTATAAAACATTCTTTTAAATCATTGTTGATGCTGAATATTTTTTCTGTTTGTTTGAACATGTTTTGTTTGTGGTGTTTTTTATTCAAAATATTTGTAAATTTATATATTTTTAGAAAAAGATTTTAAAGTATTTTTTAATTTTCAATCACAATAATAACATAAGAAAAGATTTATTAAAGCAAGAATACATGTTCTAGACGGAGCGCGGGTCCAAATAGTTTGACACTAACAGTATGCTCCTAAATAAGTGATATAACACCGTACGACCAGTGATATTCCACCGTAAGGATGGAATGGAAGAAGCGAACTTAAATGAAGTTCGACTTGCACTTTGAAGTCTGACTTAATCGGGTTAGCTTTAACAAATGCGTAAACAAAACTTGAAAATTTCAACATCGTACTTGAGAAAGTCAAACTTGAAAAACTTATAAGGCGTTGATTTGAAGGTTGAATCAGAAGAAAAAAACTGCAACCGATTGCGGCATAGTATTTTTACAGGAAAAATCTTTTTAAAATAAATCAAATTAACTATAAATTTTTAAATAATATATCTGAGTTTTTGGAAAAATATGAAATACTTGGAAAAATTAACTTACAAAAATAAATTTAAAGGTGTTACCAAAATAACAATTTTTAACTTTTGTATTTTTTTTCTATTAAAACTTGGAAATTTAGTTAAAAAAATGCTCGTGTTACCTTCTATTTAGTCCAAGGCTCTAAGTGCTTAACATTCAAATGGCATATATGCTCTGTGGCATGCTTAACATTCGAATAGCATATATGCTCTGTGGTTATCATCATAGTAGTTGTTATTCATTTTTCTTGTTGAAATTTTTATTTGAAAAAAAATTTAACACCAACTAGGCTTTCAATACCAGGACGAATATGATATATATAAAGGTAGGTAACAAAATTAGTAGCAAGGAATGGTTACTACTAGTTAGATTTTATCTAATATATGACAGAATCTTTTTGTTATAACAGTTAACAAGTCAGCAGTTGAACAATAGGATGAAAATCAAAATAGATCAGGGGTGGATTTAGCATTTTTTTTTTTTTTTTGGTCTTTGAGATAGATAAGCTACAGACACTAAACAAACTCCTAACATTTATGTTTATACTTATGTCAAATAAGGATGCTTTTCAGAAAATTGTTCCTCAAATTGAACTGGCTTGAATCATTGAAGTGACAGGAAGAGTGTGGCGATTTGGTTAAATATATGAATTATAAAAAAAAATATTTGCACTTATTAAGTTGATTATATAAACAATTAATTTTGGCTAAATAAACCAATTTATTTTTTGATTTTTAGTAAAAGAGAGCAAAAAAAGACTGGCCTAATCTCGTATAACACAACAAAAGATAACATTCTGCAAGTATTGCCACAAAATCATTTCTATTTTAGAATTTTATGAGAATAATGCAGTCAGGATTTTTATTAAATTTTCAAAAAACTTAAATGTTATTCCTTAAGTAAGTTTTTACGATACAACTATTTATACAAAACAAACTTTTCTTTATTGCTCTTTGCAGATAGCATTTTACAATATCAACATTATTATATACTAGATGACCAAATGAGTCACTGAAGTTCATATTTGAAGTAAGGTCTTCTAAAATTATCAAAAAACTTGAAATTTTTTTTAATTTTTTAAATGTTATTTTTATTTCACAAGATAATACTTTTTTTATTTACTTTATTAATAAAATAGATTTTTCTTTGTTGATACTTTTCGATTATTTACGTTTTTATTCTTTGATAATTTAAATATTTATAAAAAGAATCGCGTAACTATTTTATTTTATTTTTTTTTTGTTTCTCTTACAAAACCTCTCGTAAATACTTCGGAACCATTTTTCTCATTATAATTTTCCATTTAATCGAAGATGTTATATTAATAAATAAGCTGATCATTTTGTAGAAATCAAGATACAATGTCTATAAAACATTTTGGTTTTATTTGTAAAGGGATATTGCAAACAAATTTTTTTTTTATTCTAAAACAATATTCAACTGTCGCACTTGTGCTGATTATATGGGACGTTGTCCCCCATGACATGGACTTTGTCCCCCATAACATGGATGTGCCAATGAACTTCTAAAACCTAGTTAATGGCTGAGTTAATCGTGATCTTTGAACACATCTAGCCTATTGAATACAAGCAGACAAAATTTTATTGAAGGACCTTTAATTACCAGGCAGTTTAAAGAAAAATATAGTTCTCTGTTTCGATACAATTCTGCGTTATCTTCCTCAGGACTTATTATAGGATATGCTCCATCTATTGTTCCAATATATCCAGGAAATCTTTAAAGCTCGTAAAATCCAAAAAATTTAAAAATACTGTTTATATATAGATAAAATTTCAATTTCATGGAAAGTGTTAATTAAGTGTTAAATTTTTACAAGAATTAGCTCAAAAAGAAAAGATTGTCAAATAAGCGTAAAACACGTAATAACACAACGTAAAAGTTTGGTCAAGTTTCTAACCTTATTTTAAATACAGAACTGCCCACAGACAGATTATTTAAGATTTAAATAATACTTTATTTTCTAAACAATAGATATCCAAGTTATAATTCCAGCAAAACTGTAAAACAAAATAAAGCAAAAAAAATAATTATGATATGGGAAAAAGTTTATCTTTGGTTACCTTTGATGTTCACTTATTGCGTAGAAAAAATGCCAGATTACTTTTTAAAATATCTATACTAATAAACTAAAGTAATCACCATATATAATTTCCTGTTCTGATACTGATATTTAATGCACTACTAATACTAGTTTTATACTAGTAGTTTGATAAAGTTTATTGTTATGAATTTTATATAATGTTGCTCAATATTGCCATTTATTATTTAGACTTCGGCTGAAGATAGGTGTAAATATTAAATGGTCTAAAAAGATTATTTCAGCTGGGTTTAATTAATCATAAATTGTCTAGAAACATATCTTTTATGTTTTAAATAATCGCTGCAACAAGAAACTTTTTCTTTTTTTTTTTTCAACATCTTCGCTTCCAACAAGGCTACAAGCAATCACTATTAGAGTTGGAAGTTACTGGAAGATAAGTTTATAGAGCAAGATAACGATTGACAGACGATTTAAAATATTGCAAACTATATGAATCAGGAAAGCAAGATTAAGGAAGCGAATTCCAAAGAACTGATGTTTGAGGAAAAAAACTAGAGGAATAAGAGTTTTTGGAGCACTTAGGAACAGTCACAGAAAAAGGATGATACTTAATTGAATGACGAGTAACACGAGAATGAATTTTAGTAGATGTCACAAAAGACGCTAACTCTTTAGAGCAGTGCCCATTATAGTATTTGTAGAAAAGAGAGTGAGAAGCAACATTACAACGATGTGGTAATGGTTGGAGGTTGGCTGCAAGAGCAGGTCCAACTATGTTTACAATGCGTTATTACACCTTGTTTAAAAAAGAAAGGGCATCATTGGAAGATCCACTTCAGATATGACAACAGTATTCCATACAAGGCCGGATTTGAGATTTAGAGAGATAAAGAATAGAATCTGGAGTAAGAAAGTTTCGAACACGATAAAGAGATGCAACCTTAGCAGGTGCTAATTTTGTAATGGATTTGATATATGGTTTCCAAAAAAGATCGGAAGTAAGAGTTAATACTAGAAGATGAAGGGTAGATGACTCATAGAGTACTTTACCATTCATAAATATAGGAAGATATAAATTATTGCGATAACGATTGGCTGAAAAAAATTGGGTTTTATCTGAATAATAAGTTCACCAGCCACTGAGAGCTTTCAAACTCAAATGCCCCCTCCAAACAATCAGAAAATGTTGGCTTCTTATCAAGATAAGAATAAATGGTAGTATCGTCAGCAAACACTGCCACCTTAGATGTGAGAATATTCGGAAGATCGTTAATGTAAATTAAAAAGAGTATAGGGCCAGGATAGAATCTTGAGGATCCTCTAAAGTTACAGGATATGAAAAAGAGTGCTGTCCATCAAGGGCAACTTTAATACTACGATTGGAAAGAAAGGATTCAATAATCTCAAAGGTGTGACCAGATACACCGTAAAATGGAAGCTTACGGAGAAGACCAGCATGCCAAACTTTTTCAAAAGCTTTAGAAATTTCAAGAGCGATAGCCTTAACCTCTCCACCTTTATCTAATGCACGATAAAAACAATCGGTTGTTACTGTTAGCAAATCAGCTGTAGAACGAGAAGATCGAAATCCATATTGATGATCAAAAAGGAAGTTATTAGATTCAAGATGAGAGATTAAGTGTTTGTTAATTAAAGGTTCAAAAACCTTGCTTATAATAGGAAGAAGACTAATGGGACGGTAGTTAGACAAGTCAGATTGCTCTCTAGAATTTTTGAAAATAGGGATAACAGATGCCGCTTTCCAGCAGGATGGAAAACTAGTTTACAAAATTCTAAAAGTGGCATTATTAGAATCTGGTGTAGAATCTGTTATCTCTAGCTCTTGAATAGTAACTCACTTGAGTTTTGAATTAAAATCTAGAAACTCGAGTTTCTACTTTGATGGAATATAATAAATTTAATTCAATTAGTTGAGTTTTTTGAGTTTTTTAATTTAAAATTTATTTCTTGAACTCAAAAAATTTTTTTAACATAATTTTTTCTCATAGATATGGAGCCTGAAATAAAATAATTAGGATTTTGCAATTTTTGGAAGCCTCTCAAGTATACTATTGATTTGATTAGATATGGTACTTCCAGTATCATATCTAATCAAATAAATAGAAAAAAAAAAGAGATGCTCTAGAAAATGCTCTTACACTTGATCTTTCAGAGCTGTTTGATGATATAGCAATCAAATCAACTATAGTTAAATACAAATCCTAAATAGATAGTCAAAATAAGATGATTAAAGTTTTGTCAGACTTGAACTTAGCGGGTATTCTTTCTTTTTGGCTTTTCTTCTGTGGCTTTTTCTTGCCAACGACAGGGAGACAAAATCTATATTTTTTAAACGGAGATTATATACTTGACTGTCCAGCGATTTCAGTATCTTCATTTCTTTCAATTATGGCAGATAGTACATTTGATGGTCCTGCGTTGTGGTCGCTTCACTGCTTTTTACTATGGGGGACAGTACATGTAATGGTCCTGCAATTACGGTATCTTCATTGAAATCAGCTATGGGAGACAGTACGTTTGATGGTCCTGCAATTACAGTATCTTATTGCCTTTAACTATGTGAGAAAGCCTTTTAAGTTCTGACTTTTTTTCCAAAACAGGAAACGTGGTCGGTCAAAAGGATCTCCTTCGGGATCAATTGTAGATTGATCAAATATTTCCAGTTTTTCTTTTCCTATACTCTCAAGAATTGCAATACCTGCTTAACATATTTCAAACGTGAATGTATGTCATCATTTGATACAGTATTCTGCACAGCAATGTTATTTTTACGTCCTGGAACCCTCGTTAACCAACACAGAATGAGTAAAATCCTTATCCACTATTTCTTTTAGCAGTTTATCAAAATCTTATTTCTTCTAGATGGAGTCATCTAAATGAGTGATGTACCACTCATGAACGTGTTGCTTCAAATTCCCTTTTAATGTTCAAAATACTGCAACATCCATTGGCTTCAAAACGTGCTATGCTACATTAGGATATAAAACCACCAAAATAATCTCCTTTTGGTTGCAGAACTCACTTGTTTTTATACTTAAATGGGAAACTGACAGATTAAATAATAGGAAGAGTTATTTTATTTACTTTAAACCATGATTGAAAAAAGTTTGCCAAGAATTCATAAATTAGTTTCGACTGCAATAACCGGAATCACTTTTTCGTAGTGCCCAACTGGAAGAAAAGTTTAGCGTTATTTCCATAGGCAGCTGCACATATTTGTAGATCACTAATGGTGTTACAACACTGCCGTTAGAATTGCCAGTAATTAATACTGTGAGACTTAACCTTGTCATCTGAATTAACTTGTTGATATATTGTCTTATCTCCCTTTTTTGCAAGGACTTTAGCTCTATTCGGGTTAAGAAAAAAGACTCATCGCAATTAAATAGCCATGAGGGCTTGTAAAGCATCTTTTTTCTAAGTATTTCTTAACTTTCGTGAATTAACCTAAAATATTTTTCTGTGTCACTGATGCACGTGAAAATGTTAAGTTTTATACGTTTAGATATATTTTAATTTCATTTTAAAAATCCGTAGAACAATGTCCTTTTAAGACGGTTGTTAGTAAAAGGATTGTCTCTAAGGTCAGTCACCAACCATTGTACACTATCTTAAAGTTGTTTTACAGTTACAGAGGATCCTGTTTTAGCCATTTTTAGGACCCAGTTAACAATAATTATTTCAATGGGTGACTTGCCTTCCCATTTATATTTTAGTATAATTCTTAGTACACCATATTTTTAGGTGCTGTCTGAACTGGTGGTTTATTATTTCTTACATCTTGGATGGTTTCCTTCATCGCTTTCACTGAGTATTTTTAAAATTGATCTTTTATGGCAGGCATAATAATTCTAAAAAAATACATAAAAAAATTAATTCAGAAGTTGACACATCATTTTTCTAGTATTTGACCACCTAGTCATCTATTAGATAAACCTAACCTATTATGGTAAGGTAAGAATATATTAATAATAAACTTTAATGTTTTATGTTAAGAATATAAAAAACAAGTTTAGTTTGCTATAAAATAAAAAAAAACGAAGGATTAACTGAGTAATTGACTACCCCTGGTCAATTACTAAATTATTTAAATTTTCTGATCCGATACATCATTTTGGTGGTGGTGGAGGAGGAGAGGTGGGTTTGTTAAAACATTTTTGTATTCTGTATCATATTTGAGTGTTCTAAAAAAAAAAAAAAAGCTCCTCCATTACTAAGATATTTTAGGATTTTCAGATTCTGGTGGAAGGGGAAGGCATCCCCCATCCCCCCACTGCTGGATCCTTCACTGTAATTTATGACCACCCTCATAACTGACTGCAGATGGCAGTAAACAGATATTAAATAACTTCTAATTAGTTTCAAACATATCTATTTCAAAATAATATCATGTAATATGAAAATAAATGGTACTTAACTTTTAAAATTAACTTAATTTGCGACTTCTCCTTAGCAAATTGCGGATGAAAACTTAAAAAAAAAAAACAGACAAGAGCATAGTACATTAATATTGACTGTAAGCCATCTTTGTTCAAAGCTGTCAAATGTTTGCCGCGTTTACGTATGAATCGTTCTACCATAGCAGGGCTTATTTAAACGATTTTTCTTCTAAATGGTCAACTATAGAACATGGTCAATTACTTGTACCGTTATCTTAGATGGTATAATAGATATATATATATATATATATATATATATATATATATATATATATATATATATATATATATATATATATATATATATATATTTATATATATATATATATATATATATATATATATATATATATATATATATATATATATATATATATATTATATAGACTTGAAGTATGACTTCAAATTTCTAGTTTCTTTCTTGCATTCTACCCTAAGATATAAAATTTATAATAATAAAAAATAATAATAATGCATGTTTATATAAATAATGCTATTCGAAATTGGAGGAGATAACGTTTTTTATAATTGTAGAAATGTTTTTGGCGTTTGCAACTTTTGTTATCAAATTTTTTCATATGTTAACAACTCAGTGATGTTACTAAATCATGTTTTCAACAAAAAAAAACTTTAAACCTGACTTATTATAAATTAAATGGGATGATGTTATAAATACCAATGAGTGATACTAACTCTTGTTTCCGAAATGTTTATTACTAAAACAACGATTTTGGATCAATTGATTGGGTTAAAACTAATATTAAGACCTTTTAAATATAGATTTAGACAATTGATTACAAAAGAAATTATAATCTATCCAAGTACGCAATCTTTTCAAAGAAATTTCATAATCTAAAGAAAAGCATTAATCTGATAAATATTCAAAATCTTAATGAAGCATCCTCCAATTGTTTACTAGATAATTAAACGTTACTGCCCTTACTCTTATCTCTGAAAAATTTAACACTTTTTTTTTTACAAATATTGTTCACAAACTTGTTCTAGACATCTCTGAATAGGGATGCTTTCAATAATTTGTCATAATGTTGATAAAATTATCGTTAAGAATTTTTACTGTGACTTATTCCAAAGTGGTATTATATAGCTGAAGGAAGAACGAAGTAAAAGTACGTCATTTTTCAAGGAACAGTCTTTGTAGTAACATAATTTTCAATAAAATAATCGTAACTACCATAGTTTAAAGTCCATTCATTTTCAACTTTAAAAAAAACATTCCACTTTAAAAAAAACAATCCGATGATATAGTTTCAAAAACGTCATAAGCAATAAATAAAAGTTAAAAAAAAAAAGATAAATATTATTCACCACTTTTTCGCGTGCCTAATACAGACGGTAGCAGGAAAAAATTGCCCGAAATTATCCCCCCAGGATTTTTTTTTACAGCTTATCAAATAAATAATATCGCAATATATTAGTTGTTTATAATATAAATATTTTGTACAAGCATATTATGTTACAAGCAAAACTTTGATCTTTCATTTTTCATAAATCGAAAGACAAATAAACAGAACATGCAAGGAGTGCACATTTATTGACTGACAAATAGGTAGAACGTACAATGAGTGTACATACATAGACTAACAAATATGTAGAACATGCGAGGAGTGTACATGCATCGACTGACAAATAGGTAAAACATTGCAGTCAAAATTGTTGACTTTGACCGCAAGTCCAAGACGTCCAAACGTTCTATGCGCGCTGATTGGATTTATGAGGTTATGATTATAGGCCGACGATAAACTTAAATTAGTTTAAAGAGAAAATTCCCACCCACTCATTTATTAAGATCCCCTCACCCTTCCTCCCTCGTTTATTAGGTCTGGAATAAAAATCTCACCCCTTTTATTCCCCTCCTCCCAGGTATTAAGCACGCGAAAGTACTAGTTTCGAGTTTGTTTATAGTTGTTTTTTTATGCTGTGTTTTTTAATGCTATTAATAAATTTCTAGATTAGAATTGAATTAATAAATGTCTAGATTTGAATTGGTTCTATTTTGCCGGATTTATAAAAATTTATAAAATAGTATATTATATTGCTATAATTAAAATACTTTTAATCTGGAGAAATATATTAAGTTCATTGACTTAAAAATATTCTACGGTCAATCACTAATAATAATTTAATTCATAAATTGAAATACTACGGAATAAAATAAAAATTTTTTTAATGTTTTAAAAGTTATCTATTTAACCAAAAATAATTTGTACCATTTAACAATGATTATCAAACCACTTTTCTTAATATAACCTGTGAAGTCCCACAAGGTTCAATTTTTGGACCTCTCCTTTTTTTAATTTATATAAATGACTTGAATAAAGCCTCGAGACTTTATTTAAGTCATTTATACAAGTTAAAGAAGTTTTAACTTAGAATTAGTTTTGAGGCCTCAAAACTAACTAGCATTATGTATGCAGATGATACAAACTTACTCCTTTCTAACTATGATATAGCTGAACTGTTTAAAACAGTGAACAAAGAACTCAGGCATGTATATAATTGGTTCAAGTGGAATAAGTTAACCTTGAATACTAATAAAATAAAATGCATTTTAATCCATTCAATTACAAAAAAGCGATTTCTGCCATCAAAATTACCTCAAGTCTTTATCAATCAAAAGGAAATAAAAAATACTTTGGTACAAAGTTTTTAGGTTTTTATCTTGATAAAATTACTTGGAATCATCATATTGATCATAAGCACAAAAATTTCTAAAACATGGGGATCTTATATAAATCACTTCAATCTACTTCAATAAGAAAGTCTTAATCCAACTTTATTATTCATCTATACATGGTTATTTAAATTACGCTAATATTGCTAGGGGAAGTACAGAAAAAAGTAAACTACAACTTCTTTATCTACTTCAGAAAAACGCAATCCGTATAATCAATTTTGTTAATCACTTTCCTCATTCAAAGCATTATTTTACTAAAATGAGAATTCTAAATACATACGAGTTAAATGTATTTCATATTTTATGTTTTGTATATATATATATGGATAAATAACTAATCCCTAGCCGTTTTACAAAAGCCTTTTTATTTTTAAACCAATCGGAAAATATATTTTGAGAAATAATAACTTTTTAAATGAACCTTTTTGTCAAATAAACTTTAACCAGTTTTGTATTACCTATCGAGCCACATCTTTAGAATAAATAGTTTTGCCGAATTTTAATTATGAAGTGCCTATTTCTTTTTGCCTTTTTAAAAATAAACTAAAAAATCTCATTTTTTCATTAGATAATATATGGAGTTGTTAGTAGGAGTATTGCTATTATACATGTCCACGTTTTTAGAAGTTATACATGTCCACGTTTTTAGAAGTTATACATGTCCACGTTTTTAGAAGTTATACCTGTCCACGTTTTTATTCTTATTTTGTTTATTGTTTTTATACTTTTAACTTTTTAACTTATATGTTAGTTTACACCTGCATAAAATTCTGGTGAGAAGATCGTCATGCTTTTTCTTCATATACATGGATTATTTACCTTGTAAGTTTGTAAAAGGTTATTAATTTTTTGTTTATCTTATCCTTCTTAAATGCTTATTTAGGGTTCTGACGACAAGATCCTTGCGATCTTCTTTCATATATCTTGTTTATATTTTTTATATTATCTATTATTGTAAGTTTATATTATTATTTTTATTATTGGTTATTTAAAGTTGTACAACGACCAACAAATATAAACCAAAAAAAAAATTAAAATCAGATTTTATGATTGTTAAAAAGCTACTTTTTTCAACAAGTTGCATCTTTTATAACATTCCCAATCTGGTCAACAGCGCCGATTAGTGATTTAGTAGGTGGCAGCAATATTTTCAAAATAGGTGAGCATCACTATTACTAGGCGTTATTTACAAGAAAAAAAATCGTGCTTACAGCATTTTTATTTTAATTGATCATTTTCATAATTTCGAAAGTAATCAAGTCTAAAATGAGCGATAACAAATTAACAGATATCCTATTTGGGGAAATTATGGTCGATAATCAACTTATCGTTTTTGAGGATTTGGTTGTAAACAAAACACATGACAGTAAATGTAGATTGTAGAATACAAAAAAACATTTGTTACATTTACATTCGGTTAAATTTAAAATTTAATTTAATAATAAAAATTATTTGAACTTTTTTATTATAACTTATTTTTATATAAATTGTTTTTTTTTTCTAATCACAACTTACGAGCAGATATTTTTTCCTTAGCATCCCTAAAACAAAAGGTAGTGTCACAAATCTATATTGGCAAATTATTATCCTTCCGGAAACGCTGTATGGTTGATAATTGAGTTTTGTGTTTTTAAAAAAACATTTAAATTTTATCAAATAGCTACTAAAAATAAACAAGATACTGAAAGTGATGTCGGACATACAAAGAAGCAAAAGCATTACCTACGCCAGTATAATGTGAGATATATCACTAATGAGTTAAGGCCGTTTTGTCTTCTCTGAAACGTTGTGCTGTCAAATTAGGCTATGAACTTCACACTGATTATAATAAATGTACATAGAGATCATGTATTGAATATAGTAATTTCAAGCACATTAATCATTTTCATGTTCCTCATTAGCAACAATCTTTACGCATGCAACAAAAAAGATTATTTAATAATTTGTTGTTAAAATTAATACAGGGGCGCAATTGAAGGTTAAATAAGATTATTTTGCATAAAAACATTGAAGAAAAAAAAGATTTTGCTTACAACTTGAAACTTTTTGTAAAAACTGTAATGAAATTATTAACTCATGCCGAATTTCAGACACGAAAAAAAAAGCGAAAAGTAATTACATAAATTGCTGTTGCTTTTTGAGAAATAGGAAAAAGTTATACTTCAATGGAACCATTTAATCTTTCTATGTATATGCCGATATCAAAGACAAAAAAAAAGTTATTGTAGAATTATAAAATCACTTCACAGTGTTGAAGCAGTTAATAGTTGCTTGTTGAATACTGTAAAACAGACACCTGATATTGTTTTGATGGATATTAACAATGCAAGTAATATTGATTGTCATGTTTCTTTTAATAGTACATTAGGGCTGCCACAAGTGTTGGGACCACCCCACCACCTATAATAGTATAGCTGGAGGGAGAACGAAGCCGAAAATTGTTTAAAATTGTGGCATAGTCTTAGAAGTATAATTATTCTAGCAGCTAGTCAAAATGGCGACTTTGCGTTGAAAAGAGAAAATTTTGAAATGTAGTTTGTTACTTTTTAAAAAAGTAATCGAAGTGAAAAAAAAAAAAACTATTTCTGAACGCTTTACGGATTTTTTAAAACTATCTTTTATCTGCAATGCATTGATTCCTTGTGGCGTTTTAGAATCTGGAATGTGATTGGATAACTTTAAATTGTAATAACTACGCAATACTTTATTGAAAATAATGATACAACTAAGATTGTTCCTTGAAAAATGACGTATTTTTACTCCGTTCTCACTCCAGCTAAATAATAAATCTTTGGAACAAAAGAAAGAATGAGCTCGGTTATTTATGATAACTGGCAAAATATTCACATTTTTTTCTTTAACCACGAAAAATCTTCATAATCAATGGAATCTGTAGTATACATCTTATATTAAAAGTGGAGATGCATCCTCATACAATGTTGTTAACAAATCTCAATCATACGAACTTCATATAACACTAGTATTGATAAAAAAGGTTGCATAGGCCTTGTATGGAAACACAAAAGCGTATGGAAACACAGTTGCGAAACTCACGTTAACAAAACTAAATATACTATCTGATGGGGGAAAAAGGTAGGCAAAGGACGATTAACCAATAAAGCTATATATTCTTTGCAGAACTATTATGATAAGGTAAAATCTCAACAGGATTTTTGAAATGAAAAAAAACATATTGAGCAACGCTTTTCCAAAACTCAAATATTTTTGAACAAACAGAAATAAATTTTTACATAATCTATAAGCATAAATTTTTAAATGATCTATAAATAGCTGGTGCACGTGGTAGTTAATAAATTAACAGGAAAATCAAATTCTATAGCTAAATTGACTCTCCCATTAGCAAAAAGAGAAAATTAATAAAAAGAAGATTTTTTAAAATTTCAACAATGATGAATTATTATCCAAGTGTTTACATGGACAAATACAAAATAATAATAAAGCAACCAACAATTTTATATGGAAAAAATGCCCTAAAGATGTGAGCTGAAGCAATTCTTGAAATAGCCATATCATCTGCTATTTTAAAGATGTTTTTGTGAGCTGAAGCAATTCTTGAAATAGTCATATCATCTGTTATTTTAGAGTGTAATGATAGAACAAGTCTGATATATAAAGTCAAAAACTGCAGATAAAAACTGGGGCATTAAGGCAATTAAAAAAACTTAACTCGAATAGGTTATAAGACAAAAAAGACTTCTACTGCTGGTATCAGCAGGAAAAAGTTGCTGAGAACTGTAAAAAAAGGATTCATATATCAGGAAATGAAGAAACATGTATTTACAAGTGGTTTTTACAATGATAACAATTTTATAATTTTTTTATGTTTTGAAACACATAAACACGTTTTCTCAATTACTGTGTTCTTATTGGGGTTTGTACCTTAAAGACTAATTTTTACTTTTTTGGGTACTTTATTTAAATATTTTTCAACAAAAATTGTCTGTTAAAGTATTTATCTATTTTACATAGAGGTCGAAATCCAAGTTTTACAAATAGTAAATACTTTGAAAATTCAATAACTCAAAAACATTTGCTAAAATTATGCTCGAAAACTTTATAAAATGACTGCCTAAATGCCTAATTAGTTCTTAACTTTTTTTTCAAAATCTTAAATTAATAAAGTTTAATTGATATAAAATTTTAATTTTAATTGATGTCGCATACCAACAACTTCAGCAATTTTATTTTAGAGCGATCTGGTACCTTAAACTGTTGATATTTAACCCCTACAATAGTGAGAAAAAGTACAGTTAAAAATTTAAATTTTAACACACTCAAGCGTTAAAGATAATACAATATATAGTAGAATATCAGTTAAAGCCCAGTGATAAAAGTGCTGACTTCAAATTAAAAAACCATGGTTCAATACCCACTTCGGCTGTGAAAACGATAATTAAGAGTTCTAAGAGTACCTTCAATAAAAAATTAATTTTACATTGAAATTAATATTGTATGCACCTTATATTAAACACTTTATAATAAACATAATAATAAAACGCTGAGGGAAAAAAAGAGATAAGTATATCAACAATGTTTTTGATTGATGCTTTTTGTCTTGCAATGAACCAGATTTTTGTTTAAATACATTTCTAGTAAAGCCAGTTTGATTTTTATACTGTTTAAATACATTTCTAGTGAAGTCAGTTTGATTTGTGTACTGTTTAAATACATTTCTAGTGAAGTCAGTTTGATTTTGAGCAATTACGATTATTTATTATTAAATTTAAAGTTTGAAAAAAATTTTAGGTTTTGGATTGTGTGGTGACGTACTGTACAATAGAGCAATTAATCGCTTAAACTTTTCTAGATTTAAATATGACATAAAAAAAGAAAATAAAATAAAGAAACTTAACTACTTTTATTGCTAAATTCAATAATCATTTAATACAAAATATATATATATATTAATAACTAGATTGAATCTATTAAATAAGTTATTTTTTTGATACTACATTTCAAAATATAAAGCAAATATAAAGAAATAAAAAATTCTACGTCGTTTTTTCAAAACTAAAAATGATTATTTTTAAAAACAATTTTAAAATTATATGGTACACTTTTAAATTGGTATGTATGTATTTATGTATACAAGATAGCGTCATAACCGACGCTAGGGTCCTTTGAACTCAAAACTTTATTGCTTTACCTATGTTTAAGGAATCTTTTTGTAGAATTTAATTTTATTCTTATAATAACTGTTTATTAATTACTGAGAAGAGATTAATCGATTTTACTGAAAAGCAACAGATTAATCGATTCGGAAAAATTTTTTTGCAACAGTTTTTATTGCCTAAAACTGAATATTAAGAACTAAAAATAAAAAATAATAAAGACTGAATATTCGCATATGTTGAAACAGATGACCAAGTGCACAATTATTTAAAAAAAAAAAAAACTCTTTTTCCATTTTCATTTATATAATATATAAATATAATAAAATATGTTTATAATATCGGTTAAACAATTGTTTACTATTAACTGGCGAGACATAGATTTGAATGACTCTTAAACCATTAGCGCCAACGTATATCAATTGTATACTTATGGCGCGCGCGTGTGCATATATATATACATACATGTATACTTATTTAATTTAAACAAATGCGTAAATATATGCTAGATAAAAAAATATATATATATACATTTAATAAAATATTAAATTTGAGTTTAAATGAAGAATAACAATAATATAAGAACTACTTCAATTTAAATGAAGAATAAGCCAAATAAAGAAGCCAAATAAATTAAAAGAAAGATGCTGTGAAGCGCTAGTATATGGTCCTAAAGAAAGTTTTTCATTGCACCGAAAAAACTTATCCTGAAACGTTAGTGGGTAGCCATCGGCAACCATTAATCTTTTATTATCAAAACGATAATAATTTAACCCTAAAAATAAAATAATTTATTATGTTTTTTTAAAAAACATACTTTTTATAAAAGTTAAAAATGAAGGTTTTTATTCATTCATGCGTTGCTGCATTGCCCAATTTTTAAAGAAAATTAAAAAAAAAACGAATTAAAATGAAAATCTAAAAACTCAGAATGTTAAAGAAAAAAAAAGGTCAAGTATTTCAGGTATTATTCAAGTATTAACAATTGAATAAAAAGAATTCTTTTGACAACCAAAAGCAAAAATGTCAAGATTTTTAGGATTTTAGTTCCATTAAAAATTTGTCAAAATAATATGTTATTTAACAGTTTTTCATGTCAAAATAATATGTAATTTAACAGATTTTCATGTCAAAGTAATATGTTATTTAACAGTTTTTCATGTCAAACTTTATAGAAATGTAGAGATAAAAAACAATAGAAGTAAAGATAAAATTCAAGATAACAATTGCAGAAAAGCAAAAACCAAGAAAGACTTCAAAAAATAACACAGATTACATTAACAAATTACATTAACAAATATTTTGTTAATGTCATTGTAACGCTTATTTAAACACTTTCGTATACAGAAAATTTTAAAATTGATGCACACGTTGAAATTGATGTATATGTGCTCACTTAATCAATGTGCTAGCATGTACATCAATTTTATCAACTGAGTAAAAAGCCAAATAATTAAAATTACATCACTTGTATCATCAATAAATATCATAGCAAAATGTTTAATTGTATTATATATTTGTAAACTTAAAAAAAAAAATGAACCTTTAAAAAAGTATAAATAATTATTGGTCCATTCAAATACACCATCAATATTATCTGGTACTCCAATCCAAAAATCTCTAATCAACTTTGGATAATCTGGATCAATGCGATATGTTTTTTCATTGAAACGCCAGTACTTATTACCTAAACATTTAAAAATTAAATTTTTTTTCATTCTTAAGTAATAAAGAGGTATTAAAAAGAAAAGAATTTGATATAGTTAACAAACCTTTAAAAAAATATACTCTCTTATTTAAATGCCAACGCACAGCACCATCTAGATTAACCATATCAGCGGTAAAACCAATATTTTTAGTAGGAATAGGTCCCTTGATTAAGCGATCACCATTGTACTCCCAAAATCTGGTAAGTAAAAACCACTAAAAAATCAAAATGGGGTTTTGGGTATAAAAAGGGTCAAATTAGATCTTAATGAGACTAGTAATATTGTTGTCAATAAGACTTCTACATTAAATATCTCGTTCATTTTTTAACAAGTGAAGAACTTATTGTACTCAAACTATCCATGGTCAAACCTACCCTAATTTATAAAAATTTAATTAAATCCGGGAAAACTACTAATTTGGGTGAGCAACTTAATCTACAAAACAAAAATGTTTTTTTGTTGTGAATATTTACATTATTTCTTAATATAAATTATAGTTTATAAATTATAACAGCACAGTATGTGAAAGTGAAAGCTTACTTATCAGCATGAATATAAATGATATGACCATTTATCTTTGTAAATGAAACATCTATTTCTTTAATGTTATTAAACTTCGCATGAATAGATATTGGTTGCTCAGCTAAATCAAGTTGGTTATCAAAAGTATAAACAAATCCTTTACTAATTACTATAACATATCCTCTTTGATCAATGGTAACTGCATCTATCTTTTCAACACATCTGATTGGCTGGTTTTTATCATGAGAGTGTTTTTCGTTGTCAGGAATGCCTGAAACAATGTATTCATTTTTTAAAAAAATTTTTCTTGAATTAAAAACTTTTTTTTTGAATTAAAAAAATATTTAATTATTTTTGTGTTTAAGAAACAAATTAAAAACTCACCCGATTTAAAAATGCCAAAGACAACACGACTTATTTCTAGTGCCTCAAAGTCAAAACAAAAAACTGTCATGAAGATAAAAGTTCTTAAAAACAAGTTTTGTTTTTTTTAATTTGTAAAAATTTTGTTGATGCAGATAAAGCAGAAAATAAATTTTTTTTTAATTAAGGCTCTTCATGTAAAAAATTATGTATTACCCTATAGATGACTATACTGGTAAGTTATCATTAATGATGTTCTATGCTCAGCTAAATCTGCATTTATTATATATATATATATATATATATATATATATATATATATATATATATATATATATATATATATATATATATATAATTACCTTGATATTAATTGTAATAATAATTAGATTTCTTATTGGAACAATGAAGATAATAACTTGATTTTTTTTGAAGTTAAGTGGTAAAATAAAAAAATTCATGATTCAAAATATCAACATTAATTTTGATCATGATTCAAAATATCAACATTAATTTTGATCATGATTCAAAATATCAACATTAATTTTACCATGAGGTAAAATATCAAATTCAAAGAAATTGATAAAATTATTATTTTTAGTTATCTACTTAAATTTATCAGGTTGCACAAGTGATATAGAAGTTAATAAAATTATTATTGTTAATTATTTGCCTAAATTTATTAGGTTGCACAAGTGATATAAGTTGATAAAAAAACACAATTCTAAAAATATTTTTTACCTAAATCTCACCTTTAACACCTCTATCTAGACTATTTAGACTTACCATATAAAAACTGTATTCCTTCTATGTCATCCTCATGTAAAACTATTTCTCTACCATCATGTCTTTCATACCAAGGATACATTATTGCACCCTTCTCGTGAGAGTGCTCTAAACCTAAAGAGTGACCTAACTCATGCAAAACAACCCATGATAAATCTTTACCTTCCATGGTATTCAAAGTAAAAAGCTCATCATCATCAAAATGAATGTCACCAGATAAATCTAAAACAAAATTTCCCCAAAATATTTTTAAAAAAAATAGAATTTAATAGATATTCATTTATCAAATAAACTAAAAAATAAATACCATGGCTTCCTGGATAAAATGCATGTGCCAAAGTACCACCAGGTCCATCAAATGGATATGGATCACCATGATTGGAACGTGTAAACTTGATCTTGATATCAGCAATACCATTTGGTCGTTCAGTAAACTTAAGCCTACTAACTGCTTCCCATTTGTGAAATGCATCTTTTATAGTTTTATCAATCTGATCTTTACTCAGGTCATTAGAATAATTTAAAATTTGAAATGTTAAAAGCTAAAAAATAATTATTAAAAAAAAAAATATTCAGTTTTATTTGAAAATTAAAAGAATCTATTTTGGGTAGTCATACCTTCTTATGCCATTTTCCACCCTGTGTAACATATCTTTTAGGCCGCAAATTTGAAAATTTATCCTCTATACCACAACGTGGTTGATTAAACTTTTTGACTGTAATTGAATCCAATACTCCTAGAAAGATTTTATTGTTTTAATAAATACTCCTAGAAACTCCAATACTCCTAAAAAGATTTTATTGCTTAAGTGTTTATTATAAAATAATCATAAAAAGAAATATTTCAAAGTAGTCAAGTATTTAACTAACTAAAGTGACAAAATTGCAAACCAAAGTATTCAAAAAAGTGAAAAAGTTTTATTCTTTTGCAACAACAAAAAAAATGTCTAATGTAAGCAATGGTAAAAATCATAGCCCTTGTGAAAATTATTGCCCAGTGGTGAAAGCCCTGTTGTGAAATTATAGTCCAGTGATGAAAATAAAGACCAATATAAGCAGTGATGAAACTAATAGTGGTGAAAAATGTAGCCCTTATTTTGTAGTTTTTGAATTATATATGGTTCAGTATGTTCCCATCAGCAAATTTTTAGATAATGGATGTTACTATTATTAATCAGCAGAAAAATTCTTATGCACACTCTTCTTTTTATGTACACTCTTCATCCTTTAATGATAAATAACATTTTCTTTAACTTTAGACCTTTTATATTCCAGAACATTTTTGTGTGAACAACTTTATCAAGTTTAAAAGTTTCCATTTTTTTTCCTAATTGTTCAACTTTGGATTGCCATAAAGTTTTTAAACAGACAAAGTATTTACTTCTAGTTTTTTAATTTGAATCTGCATACCATTTTAGTTTCAGAAAATTAAGTCAAATTTTAATTTCAAAACATTCAATTTCTACTCATTTAAACCACTTAGTGTTGCTTCCAGCACTCAGTGCACTTTTTTATTTTAGCCATCTTTTAAATTTGAAAGTTGCATCATAAAATTGATATTAGCATATTACTATCCCATATTACTAAGGGTAAATCAGTAATCAAAAATTTAATAATTGGCTAGACAACTTCCTCACAATAAACAACAAAAAGTTGTAATTAACAATAAATCTGAATGAAACAAGTTATTTTAAACTTGAATGTTAAAATATCATCTCTTTGCATATTTATTTTTATTGTGCTGCGTCTGCATGACATTTCACCTAATACATATTATGCATAAATGTATATTTATGAAATAAAAATTAATTTCTAAAATAATTTAAATTGATTGGGACAATAAAACACATTTTACTTTACTACAGAAAGTTGTTTACATTCTTTTTTACAACTTACTAGATATTTTTCTTTACTACTTACTAGGCGTTCTAACAGTAGTAAACAACTTTCTCTTCAAACAATTGCTTGAAAAATGTCGCTTGAACTTTTTGAAAATACGGAAAAAATACTTTGTTCTACAATTAAAACTGGCTTAAATCGAGGAGATTTTGTGAAAGGAAATATATTTCAAAAGTTAAATAATCTCAAAAAACAACTAGATGAGTTTTATAGTGTATAACAACTTAAATATATTTTCAGCCAAAATAAAAATATCATCAATCAAAGCTTTAGAACTTTGAAATCCGTAAAAGAGGCTTGTTTTGGAAGAAAACTTGATTGGGATTCAGGACAAAAAAATATCTATGTTTAGAGATCCTTTTCTCTGTCTACAAGAAACAGTTTATTTACTAGGAAAAACACTAACAGTGTCATGGATAATCCACACTATGTTGCCATGTTTATTCTTTTGTAAAATATGCAGGATGAGCCTTGTTAAAGTATAAAGAACAGTATGGAGAGGTGATTCATGAAAAGTTTAAGCCTACATAGCAAAGATATAAACATAACCTAGAACACAAAAATAATGGAGATAAAAAACTGACATGTACATTTTTGATAGATGGGTTTTTAAAACAACTTTTTTATTTTAACATTTTAAAAATCATGTAACAATAATTAAAACATTATCATCAAAAATATCCCAAGTGACACTCCATCATAGTGGGCTTTCTAGTCATCAGTGTCATTTAGCTTTAAGGTTAAAAACTAGTAATTAAGTTATTGTTCAGTATATTATTTGTAATAAATTTAAAAATCAAATAATTTTTTGAGAAATTGTTGTTTTTTTTTGTCAAAAAAAATTGGACGAAATATTGTAAATATGTTGATTTGACGTATTATTTTTGAAAAATAAGCATGCAAAAATAATCAATTTAGCAAAATTTGAAAAGCTAAAGCTCTGTTACATAAACATTGTCTTTTTTTTCAACATGTACACAAATAAAATTCTTTATACCTAAATTACTGTTTATTTAACTATTTAATATACAATTGATGATAATTCTAATGATGAATCAAATATTGTTCTTGAAAATTATGAAGATTTTAATTCTACGAGTACTGATGATTCTGAAGATTATGCTGTTGATGGCAGTGATTATTCCAATCAATCTATTGAAGAAAATACAATCAATATAGAATCCATAGAATTACTAATTCACATCCTATCTGTTTTATTTGTAAATGTGAATCTGGTTTGACTTCATTTAGATAAATAACAAATAAAGGGATAATTGATGTTTTTATTAAAACAAAAATATTTATATCAATTAATAGTCAGTGTTGTCAGTTTTATTTGACAGATAGTAAGTGGCTTAAATATGAATATTTAGATAACATATCAATTGAAAAAAAAAAATTTTTTTTCAATTGATATGTTATCAAAACAATGATACAAAATTTATTTAAAAGTTTTCGGTCTAGAGATTCAAAGACAGCATCTATATTCGCAAAACTTAGTGATATAAATAATGTAACAACTGAGTTTTATTCCCAAAATACAGGTTTTACCAAAGATGAATTTCTATACTTGGTAAATAAATTAAAAAAAAAAAAAACTCTTTCAAACGTTCAAAAAAACAAGTTCTTCCAGTTTATCTCTTTTGGTTAAAGACTGGTATTGATCAAAATTCAATTACTTGTTATTTTGGTTTGTCGTGTCAGTTAAAAGTTTAGAAATATTGCCATCAGATAAGAGCCTCCCTTAATGTTGATTTTGTTGGGAAAAATTTAGGAGCAAAATTGCAAAAAGATTAGCTATTAAATAGACAGATATGATCAAAGATTTGATCATATCTGTGTTTGACTTAAAAGACTTTTTTTTTAATTGTGTTTTTCTCAAAATACGTAAAAAGCATCTTAAGATGTTTTGAAAAACGGCTGCAGTATTAATGATGCAACTATATTAAGTAATATTTTAAAAACAAAAAGTGATTAAAGGGAACTAGTTCAGCCCAGTGATTTATTAGTTTTAGAGGTTTAAGAGATACTGTTGATGAATTGAAAACTACATACAAAGTATTTACCAAGATGCCAACTTGTTCTAAAAGTCAGGTCAGTTAAATATGGTTAGCTTGTAAACAAGCTAACCATACTAGATTTGTAACAAAGTATAGATGGATTGTTGAGGGTGTTAATGGTACATTTAAAAAATCTTTTAAATCTTTGGAAAAAATAAGAAATACAATGCTTCCTCATATAATGACTGATGTTCGAATAGCCGCTTCTTTGATTAACTGTTTTCATTTAAAATATATATCCAATAAAAAAGACGGTAAAGATATCACAATTCTAATGAAAAATAAAATTAATATAAAAAATGAATTAGAATCGTACATTTTGAATACAAAAAGCAGAAGTAAAAAGCAATTTGAACCAATTGACACATTAGATATAAATGACTTCTCAAAGTTTTCTATAGATGATATGCGAAAATATATCACATTTGGTAGCAGATAAAGCAAAGTTACAGTTATCTAGCAGAACATTTAAATAAAAATGGAAAATATATTATTTTAATAATTGATTAATAAAATTTCAAAATTATAAATTGATTTCTGCTGAAAATCAGTCAAGACATTTAAACGCTACAAAGTACAGGCCTTTTATTAAATATTTGCCAAACATAGATAGTCCAGAATCAGTATTGTCTTGGGCATGTGGGTGTTTTTTACATTGCTAGCATTATATTTTATTTATCTTGTGGAAAGTATTTGGAAAAACTTTCAAATCCAGGCTCAAGGCTTATGTTTTTTTACTAAGTGAAAATGAATCAGAATGGGAATCTGAAAAAGAAATATAAGAACAGAATGTAACAATGAAACAAGATATGTCAATGAGTTTCACACAAACGACTGTCTTTAAGAAAACAAAATCTAATGTAGAATTGAATATAAATAATTCTGAATTAAGTATTTCACTATTGAATAAGAAAAAATTAAAAGAGGAAGCAAAAACAGTTAATGAATTTAACTTTAGATTGTTTTCAAAGCATTTATCAAAATGGGGTCGTTGTATTTTGTTAATTAAAGATGATTTTAAAATGGATACAGATTATTTTTCAGTGTGTCAATTATGCCGAAATACTATCATTCAAAACACTTGTACAATTATTTTTTGTTGGCTATTTGGTGCTCATCTTTATTGACGAAAAATATCATAAGTGTATTAAAAGAAAACAAACAAGATATAAAAATATATAATCACATACTTGATATAGTTTAGCTTATTGAAAGTTGTGAATGGGATAGAGTAAAAACTATATAGATTCTTCTTGTTGAAAGATTAAAACTAAATAATTCATTAACTTTCAGTACTCTTAATACAGAATCCAATGGGTTTAGATTTTTAGACAATTCAATTTAATTGTTCAACTTTAACAAAACTATTTGTCCAAACATCAATGAGTATATTTTGATTAAAAAAGCAATGAAAGTAACATATTTAAATATTACGTTGAATGAATTATGTAAAATCTGTCTTAATAATTCTACTGCAAAGTTTTTATATCACCAATTTTGTTTATTTGTAGAGGTGTTTCAAGAAGATGAAGATGAACTAAATATAAATGAAATCCTATTATCATTTATAACTGATAAACGTTTTAATTTTTTATGTTGCACAATATGTTGCACAATATTCAATAACGATACAAACCACTACAGATCATTATTTTTATTAAATTGTGAACTTTATTTGGTAGATAATTCTATCATAAAAAATCTACCAAATATGTATAGTATAAAAACTATTTTTTATTATTTGGCTTAAATATATAAAACTACAATAATTTCTCTTGTTTTTAAAGTCAATAAACAAACGTAAAAATATATATACATATATTTAATTTTTCTTATACAAATATTTTAAAAATTTATCAGATAACTATGGAGCCAAGCTGATTGGGCTTAGATTTTTTGATAGATAATACGTAAGAAATTTATGATACATTGGTGTAAAAATCTAAACACAATCTGCTTGGCGTGCATTTGGGCCAAAAGACATCATAGCAGGACATACTCCTTTACATTTTATATAAATATTGATATTATAGACTTTATTAAATAAATTTTTTTCACAGTTTTTAGAAGTTTGCATTTGGCAGAATATTGTTTTGTTGTCTTATTTTCTAGAATATGATATTAACTTACAGTTTTTTTAAAAAGTAGAACTTTATCAAAGTATAGTTTTTTATAATATTAAACTCAGTTAACCTTACCATGACTAAAGTTTGTAAAACAACAGTGCTTTGACAGATGAAGATATATTTCTTCATTAATATTATACATCATATTAGACACTTAAAGAAGAGGCAACACAAGCATGACTTCACAATATAGATAGTGAACATTTAATAAACATGCTCAGCTATTCCAAAGGAAAAGTCACCTAATGCTGTATATTTATATATATACCCTCAACTTGTTTCAATGCACAGTGGCCTTATTTTTCTTGGCCAAGGGGATGTGAATAACATTAAAAAAAAGTCATTGTATGCACATCAAAGGCAAGGATTTTGAGTCTTTAATTAACAAACACTTATTCTCTTCTCTTGAATCTAATAACTGACTTTCTGATCATCAATATGGATTTCGATCTTCTCGTTCTACTGCTGATTTGCTAACGGTAATAACAGACAGGATTTATTGTGCATTAGATAGATGTGGAGAGGTTAAAGCTATTGCTCTCAATATTTCTAAAGCTTGCCAAACTTAATGGAGAAGACTAGCATGCCAAACTTTATCAAAGATAAAGTTTGGCATGCTGGTCTTTTCCATAAGCTCTCTTCTTATGGTGTATTAGTGAACTTGAACTCAGATAAAACTTAAGTTTTTTCAGCTAATCATTATCGAAACAATCTAAATCTACCTATATCTATGAATGGTAATGTACTTGATGAGTCATCTACCCTTCGTCTTCTAGGATTAACTCTTACTTCCAATCTTTGCTTGAAAACCATATATCAAATCCATTGCAAAATTAGTTAATTAAGTTTGCATCTCTTTATTGTACTCGCCACTTTTTTACTCAGGATTCTATTCTCTATAAATCTCAAATCCGGCTTTATATGGAATACTGTTGGCATATCTGGAGCGGATCTTTGAATAATACCATTTCTCATTTAGAGAAGGTGCAAAAAGGCATTGTAAACATAGTTAAACCTGCTCTTGCAGCCAACCTCCAACCATTATCACATTGTCACAATGTTGCTTCTCTTGCTCTTTTCAATAAATGCTATAATGGACACTACTCTAAAGAGCTAGTGTCTCTTGTGTTATCTATTAAAATTTATTCTTGCGTTACTCATTTAAAGTCTCATCCTTATGCTGTGACTGCTCTAAAAATTCATATTTGTCTAATTTTTTTCCCCAAACATCAGTTCTTTGGAATTTGATCTCTTTATCTTGTTTTCCTGATTCATATAATTTGCAATCTTTTAAGTCATATATAAGTTAATTGTTATCTTGCTTTATAAACTTCGTTTTTCTCTTCCAGTAACTTCAAACTCTAATAGTGGTTGTTTGCAGTCTTGTTGGAAGTGAAGATGTTTTTTATTTTACATACTAATCTTACTTGCTTTAAAAAACATAAAAATATTTATAAAAATGAAACAACTTTGATGCTAGGGTGTTTAACTATCACTATCACATCCTTCTCTAACTCTAAAACACATCTCTATGATTAAAAAAAGAATTTATAAGAACATTTTTTATGCTAGGGTGTGTAAAACTATCCCTGTTGATTATTTGCAATCTTTTTTCTTTAAGTGATAATAAATAAAGTTCTTATTTTGTTAGTAGATATTCTTTGCTTCTCTTTGTTTATTTAATTTTCTCACTGTTTTGCTGAGGGTTTTTTTTGCTTTTTTTAAATTAAATTTCTAAATTGTTGATTTTTATTTTATCAATTTTATTCAACTTTTTCAAAAAAAAATTTATTTAAGTAGAAAATAAAATTATTTTTTGATCACAGTTTCTTCAACAAATCCATGTATAAAAAATTTGTTTCTTAAAACCTCATAACCTTTTGTAAAATTTTTGAGTTTCAATATTTTTTTACCTTTAAAATACTGAAAAGCCTTTCATAATAATATTTAATATATGTTAGTATATATTATAATGTTATATATATAACATTATAATATATACTAGAAAGTCTGAATCTGTAATATGCATGATGAAAGATCTGGTGCAAAACTCTTACATTTCCTTTATTTGTTTTCATTAAGTTACAGGAATTGTAGATTAAGTTACAGGAAATTGTATCTTAATCTCATTAGAGATCTTTATTTACCATTTTCTCTTGGGTTTCTTAAGTGTTATAAATGCACATAGCATAACAAATTGGATATATTAAAAGTTGGCTCAACACATTGCGTATGGAAGACGAGTATACTCATCAAACAAAACTCTCTTTGCATACGGACGATGAGTATGCTCGCTTGAGTTTAAATGCTTATAATTTTTTATTCTGAAGGTTTTATTTTCTAAAATTGCTTTTAAAACTTGAATTAAACATCCATCAGTTAAGTTTTTATGTGAGAACATATATTTGCCAATATTTTACTTTACCTTTGATTTTATGTAAAAAGAGCACTTTTTAGGGTTTTAATGAGTAAGATATCGTAACTACTCATACTGGATGTTTTTTTTCAACTATTTCTTCATTAAAAAAAATTACTGACTTAAAGGTAGCATTTACATGTAAGTATTATATATCATCTGCATCGCAGATGATATATAGTACTTTTATGTCAAACGTCCTCATAATTGAGAATCAAGATTAGGTAAAGAAATAGTCCTTCCATAATAATCTTGATCTGGATCAGAGTCTAGTTCAGAACAAGATAAAGTCATATCATTTCTAAAATCATCATTTTTGAAAGAATCACATGATTCCACCTCTTCTAATTCATTATCCATTACCAGTCTGAAGGCATTTTCGACTGAATATCTACAAGCCATTATATCTGTATAACAAAACAGAGGTTATAAAATTACTAAATCAAACAATAAAAATTATATTTGAAACAACTATATATAAAATTATATATTAAACAATAAAAAATAAATAACAATTAAAATAAATAAAATAATAAAGTAATTAAATAATTAAAAAAAATAAACCTTACCTCATGCAAACTTGAAAGAAATAGAAGTATTGTTTCGAAGAAGTTCATAATTTACACTGCAATAACTTACTATTATTGAATTTTAACAGTAATGAAGCAACTCAAAAATGAGTATACTCGTCATCAATATTCAACAAAAATAATATTAAAAATATAAGTTTTGTAACTTAAATTAAATAAAAAATTATTTGGTTTGTGAGTTCATAATGCCAATTATCTGCCATATTTTTGCAACAACCACTGAATATTGCTCCACACGCAACGTCTTAATTAAATATTTTGGCTCTTATGATGTTAAGCTTACATTACACTAAATATTACCAGAAATATGTGCTTTCTAAATATTTATAAAAGGCTAGACAGTATAACCTAGATAAACAACAGCAAAACCTCCTGGGTCTAAATGCTGTCACATCTCTACTAAATAAACCGCTTGGCTGGCAAGTTTGGCAATCTTGCTCTACACCATTTAACTTTTTAAAAAAAATAGAATTTTAGCTATAAAAAATAGCCAGCTAGCATAACAGCCTAGCTCTAAAAATATTGCAAGCCATTTGCTTGGATAGTTTAAAAGCCTCGCTCTGCACGCACTGCAAGTTACAACTCTTGCTCTGGTAATTTTACAGTCTAGCTCTAGCTCTACATGATTGGTTTGTAAAAAATGATGTTTAATGGTAAAACAATAATTATTAATAAATTAGCTATATTTGAAAAAAAAAAAAAACAGTTTATAAATCATTTATTGAATTATTCAAAAGTTATGTCATTTCATAAATCCAACTTTTAGAATTTTATATTCAATTTTTCGAACAATATTAGTACTTATAAAAATCATGCAATTTATGAGTTTCTTAATAATTTGGTTAAATAATGCATTAAAATAATATTCAAATAAATAAAAAGTATAAATATAAATAAAAAGTACAATTAATAACTAAAGTCAACAAAAAATGCAAGTTGTGCTTGCAAACTATGAATTTTCAAAATTAAAAATCCAAAGACAATAACTTCAAAACATTAGAAAATATAACATTATTTGTGCAATATTTTTCACCTATCATTCTTTGAATAGGATGTTTATCAATTTTGAAAAATAAACTTGCGCTTAAACACACAATATAAAAGATGACAATGAGACTCCATCAAATGTTTGACCTGACGACTTTTCAGAACAAAAAAAAAAAATAATCTGATGGAGTCAACAGAACTCAATAAACAAATACCTGCTTATCACCAGAAACAACTGTTAAAACCTCAGTATCAATAAAGTTATTTTGAAGAGCACAAACTTTTATTCAAGTACCATTGCATTGTAAATTTTAATAAATTTCTAAATAGCATAATTACATAACCATTTTTAAATTTTAAACAATGAAATGGCATAATTGTAGGAATAAAGTTGTTCAAAAACTGAATAGGAAATTTGTTATTTATATTAGGGTTGTCCATCTCAATTTAAACAGCGCTTAAAAATGCATTGATCTCCCAGTAAACATTTGAGCACTTGGTCATTGATTGACATTGAATTCATATTAGTGAGTGTTAAAATAACTTGTTTAACATAATCATCTCATTCATCATCTTCAAATATCTCATTAACAATTAAGCTGTTTCTCTATTAATGCACTGATGTTACACTCTTTAAAAGAATGTTCTTTCTTCACAGGTATTATTCCACTACTGTGTTTTAATAGCCATTGTGAAAACTCTCCTTACCCATCATGTACTATCATTTTTCAATTAATGCAAACTTTTGCAACTATTGCCTATATAGTGAACATTTTGTACATGCTTCTACAACTTCAGCCCTTGCCACCAAAAAAAAAAGACTTTCCTACCAAATAGAATGTTGTTGTTGTAAAGATATAATGGAGAGTTGTTGTAAACAAACTATAAATTGTATTTAAGACATGTTTGGGCATAATGAATTTCCAGTCCGTGTGGCTGTAGCAGATTAAGCACTCATACTTTTCAGTTTCAGCTATCAAATTTTTATTTCAGCTATCAAATAATTATACTTAAACGTTTCAGCTATCAAATAATTATACTTAAACGTTTCAGCTATCAAATAATTATACTTAAACGTTTTCATACTAAATGATCTGGTCGATCCATAAAAACCATCTTATATAAAGGGCTACTGCATAGGCATGCAGCCCTTTATATAAGATATTATATTCAATATTTAAAAAAAATTTAATTAAGCTTTAGTGATAAACTTTGGTGATATAAAATCAAAATTTGTTAAAATAAAACAATTTAAACAATTAAAATAATAATTTCAAATTAAATATATTACCTGATATTTGTGATAACAAATCAAAAATTTAAAACAATTTAATTTGATGTCAGTTACCTAAAAAACTGTCGCTAAGCACATTAAATTAGACATATAAAGCCAATTATACGTTAGAAGATTCTATTTTAGCTAATGATATTCGTTATAACAGTTGTAACTAAACAGTAACTATGACATTAAACATTAACTGGAGTAGTAATATTTAGATAGCATTCTGAATCAATTTAAAATTTTCATGTCACATACCTACTTATTTAACATGTCATTATGAAATCAAAAAAATTTTATGTAATTTATAACCTGCACAGATTACAAACATTAACATAAAGTTATGCAAAACACACATCAAAATTACCTAGTTGTGAAATGTATTATTAGATATCAGACTTATTACATTGTGGTTGTGTAACTAGTTCATCTTATTATATTAATCTTAATTATGTTAAAACATATATCTATATGTTAACATAATTAACATTAATTTCTAGTCTGTCAAAACATTCAACATACAAATTATTAAAAAAAATGTAATTGACAACCTGTAGTTGGTAATCCAGCAAACTCTTGAAATTTCTTTAATGCATTCAACAACTCAAAGTTTTTAAAAACTTTTCCACTGGATTTGTTTCCATATTTTGGCAGATACCCATTATTTTGCAAATAAATCTAATTAAAAATGAAGAATTTAACAATAATTCAAGTGATTAGTTAAATCAAGATCTTTTAAGTAATTTTTGTTAATTTTTATTGTTTTGATTTTATAAATACTTACAATATGATGATTCTTTAATTGATTGAGCTCTCCGTGAGTTTTTATAAAATATACTATCAGATGAAAAAATATCATAAGCATTGTTCTGAGAAAAGTTGCAAGTGCGAAAGATATATCAATATATATATATAAATCTATAAATCTGAAAAACAATAAAATAAATAAAAAGAAGTTTTAGAAGATAATATTCAAATAAGCACGATTATTCCAAGAAAGGCATATAAAATAAAATAATAATACTTTTATAAGTAAACATCATTTCCCGCGATTTTGTTTACAAACAGATTTATCGGTAATACGTAAGGTCCGTTTATCAAAAATAACTTGAACGTCTTAACAGAGATTTTTGCAAATCTAAACCGAAACAAAGTAAAATCAAAAAATTTATACTTAAGACGTTAATCTAACCATTAGATTGTAAGTATATAGTTATTAGAACTGTGAAAATTTTTATGTTGGACTGTGCAAATAAAAGAATAGTCAAAAATATTCTAAGTAGTAAAGAAAACTTTAAAATATCAGAAAAACAAAGTTAGATTTAATTCATTTCTTTGAGATTATTTATCAAAAAAACTATTTGTTGTTAGAAAAAACAACATTTTGGCAACTCTATTTAGTATTAAATATTTATATATTCAGTATCCAGTACTTCTAAAAACATTATTCTAATTTAATTAAAACTCTGTATGATTTTAAAGTTTGAAAACTGAAAAATAATATTTTTATTCACGGCGTTAACTCTAAAAACCGATGAAAAAAAAAAGCATTAAAATGCGTCACTTACTCCTTCAGTTTACTAATTCCAAGATATAATGTCATTGAATAAATTGACGCAAGATTTTTAATGAGAGTAGAAATAAATAAAATAGTTCAATAATAATGTTATGTTTGGCTTGGTTTTTAAATTTATGACGTTATGTCGAACGTATGTTTATATAGTGTATAAATAAATTATAAAAAAATAAATAATGTATGGTTGAATCACAAGTTTTAAAATTCTATGGAAAAAAAAGTTCAATAGATTACATATCATATAGATATATTTTTGAACAGGGTTTTGAACTTGAGTTTTCTACATGTTAATTGCAGGGCGAATCTAGATCATCTAGTAAGGGAGGGGGGAGGGTTAGGTGATTTTTAGGTTTTTTTGATTCGGTGCATCCAGACCATGCAGTAAGCAAAGGAAGGGGGTAATTTTTTGATTTGGTGGAAGCAATTTTCAGGTTTAAATGATAAAACCTTTCTAATTGTTTTTTGAAGAATATTAGAGTTACACTGTTTTAATCTTTGTAAATATAAAAGTATATCATATTGATATCCCAACAGTCCAATTTTATTTTTTGCACCACACAAATTTGTTAAAATTTCTAATCACTTTAAAATAGCCTCCCTAATTTACATCCATATTAAAACAACATGCTTTGTTAAATATATAAATTTACAAACAAAAAAATTAATTCAAAAACATTTAAGGAGGACGATATCTTCCTCCCCTCTAAGGAAATGACCTTGGTTTAGTGCCAAAAATTTTAAAATGGTTTGATAATGTACATTTATTAAAATAATAGATAGCTCAAACAAATGTAATCATAGTTTAACTTATTTAGAAGCAAATATTTTGGATTAATTTATCGATTTTAGCCTAAACTTTTTGAAAATGCTAAAAAAAATCACGAGCTTAAGTTCATCTAAAATAATCCCAAAAATAGCATTCTATACAGTCTGTCAATACTGTTCAACAAACCCTGTTCTTATGTTTTCTCTTTCTTTGACAATTGACTGAATTACCCATAAATTCCAAAATATATTTATAAAAAATAATTAATTTTTTTTAACTTGCATAAGTCTTCTAATAAAACAGAAAAAAGCTTAAAAAAAACTGCTTGATACTAAACAAACTGACAAAGTGAAATGTGCTAAATGCAATGATATATTATATAAACTAGATGTCTAACTTGTGGGATTATTTTGGTCGAAAAATTAAGCCACTGTTTATAAATATAATCCACCATTTGTAAATAGAGCAAAAGCTAAAGCCAATGTGTGGAATAAAAGTTAAAAATGCAAGTTTAAAAGCATCGAAAGCTCCCAATAAGTTAAAGATAATTCGAAAACACGTTTTAATAGTTATAAAACACTTATGAATTTTTTTTGATGAAACTAAGTTTATTTGAAACTAGGTTTATTAAAAAGTATTATAGTTCATAAAAATGCGTCTGTTGTTTCACTTTTATAGTTCAAAAAAAAGCGTCTGTTGTTTCACTTTTATAGTTCAAAAAAAAGCGTCTGTCGTTTCACTTTTTTTTTTAAAACTTTGATCCCTTTTTAATCGGAAATGAATTTAGGAAACGTAAACTATTATATTACAAGTATTCTAATTTTATCTTAATACTTTTACATAATTAGTATTTCTATTTAAGATATATTTACTTTGTTTTTAAGAAAAAAGAAAAAGTAAAATTATATTTAATTCGCCATTTGTAAAAAGGGTAAAAGCGGCTTCACTTTTTGGATCGTAGTTAGACATCTAGTATATATAATATATCATTTGCTCAGGGCCGCCGAGAGGCAGGGCAAACAGGACATATATGCCCCGAGCGTAAAGATAATAGGGGCGCTAAAAGACGAAAAAAATCATAAAGATTTTATTTACAAAAAAGTTAAACAAATTGTTTTTATTGATGAAGTATAAAATAAATTTACTTGGTGATGTACATAACAAGGTACTTATATTTGTATTACCAAAAAACTATAACTTAAATATTTATCTCTTTACTCTAAGTAGTAGGGACAAACCAAAAAAAAAATTTTGATTTCTTTTTTATATTGACGATATTGAAGAAGACACTAGGTCTTGTCCAGAATTTTATCCATAATTCTTATAAATGCTTTTATGATTATTCTGAAAAAAAAATTATTAACAATTTTAACTAGCAAAATAAATAAAAAAACTAAATTAATTAACTTTATTTGTAAAGGCTTAACAACTCTCGAAGCAGTGTTGTTAAACCTTAACGCACAATCTTAACGCAAATCAAATGTCACACCTACCCTTAAAAAGAAAACAAAGCCAAGATATCTACAAGCTGGTGTCTGAAACGCTGTACATAATCTAATATCAAAGTCTTGATATGAATTTGTACATTACAAAAATCGCTTATAAACCTGATTGATTTGGGATTCAATATTTTAAAGTAGGCAGTTTACCATGAACACCTAGTTAACATAATTAATTATTAATAATAATTAATAATAAAAGACTTTGTCAAAGGATTTAACACAGTGTCACACAGCGACTATTTTATAAGACTCATGTCTATGACATTTGAGGCCAGCTATTAAACTGGATCTCGAGTTGGCTAGCTAATAGACAGTAATGAGTAATAATTGGAGAATAAACGTCTGAGTGGAAGGGTGACAAGTGGCGTCCCTTGAGAATCAGTACTTGCACCATTGCATATATGTGTTCTACATCAATGACTTACCAGACTGCATTTATAACCATATCGAATTATACGACGATGATGGTAACATCATTTGAGTTATCAATGTCAATGAATTTTTTTCTGATTATGAAAAACTGATGCAATCTAATTCCAGCATGCACTGAGCGTGACCTTGGAGTACTAATATGTAACAATCTCAAAGTACAAGTAGAAGCAGCAGCTTGAGTTGGCAATCAAATGCTTGGATGTTTCAAGAAGTCATTACGGTATCAGAGCTCTCTAGGTATGGAAAAAACTGTACCGGCTGTATATTAAACCGCATCTAGAGTTTTGTATTTGTAAATTTCTCTACTCAAACGTGTTCAACAACGCGCAATATTGTTAATTAAACACTTTATTTACAATCAAAACCTAAAAATACTCGACTAAACTACACTCAATGAACGCAGTGACCTTATACTGCAATACAAAATTGCTTATCACGTACAATTAAAAGGGTAGTACCACCTTAAGACTACGAAAACTGTTTCTTTAAGATTCTCATTCTTGTTGTTGAAAGATTAAGAACCGGTTAAAATTAAATCTTTTGGAATAGAAGACAACTTTATGGAAGATATTTCGCATCTTAATAAATTGAAGGAGTCTTCATTTTTCACTTGTGGAAATACTTTAGTTAGTATAATATATATTTCGCTGTTTCATATAAAAATAAATAATATAATTACAGTGAAACTTTTACGTTACACAAAGAATATATATAAAAAAATTCAGAGGGCTCAAAGAAGAAACGGATGACAGGTGCCACCACAATTTTTCATAGAGCCCCTTCATAACAATAACATTTAAAGCCCACATGGTTTTAGTAAGTTTACAATAAAATATTTTTTGTGAAAATACTACCTGAGATTATACATAAAAAAGGTTAGTGCAATATAATCAAAATAGTCAAACAACGTTAAAATAAACATGCTGTAGCATGTCAAACGTATATATAGTATATATAAATAAGATATACTTTAGGCTTTCTCAACCAAATATTCTCAAAGGGTCTATAGCCTATTTTCCAATCTATATACATTCGAATTCGAATTTAACTAGTAAAAAAAGCAAGAAAAGAGTGTTTTCAATAATAATTTCGTAGAATTTGTTTATTATTCCTAATCAGTGAATGTGCTGCATAAGTCTTGTAAATCCAAATGCGGTTCTTGAAAATATTGATGTTAATTACCAGTATTAGAAATTAAAAAACAGTCATTGATTTGTATAATTGTACGTGCTTTTAATTTTTTTTCTTCGTTAGTTTTTTAGCTTCTGAATAATTTACAGAAATGCAAAGAGCAGATATGATATTATATGGGTTTAAATTATTATAATAATAAAACATATATAAATAATAATCCTCCTCAATATTATAAAAAGACGGAGTTTTTTAAAACTTATAAACCTTACAGAAGAAATAAAAACCTTTTAAATATAATTTGTTTAGCTGAAAGTTGGATTAATTTGACTAATTTTAATAACTTAAATTTTCATCTTTCAATTATCACTTTATCGGTTATCATTTTGTCTCTTTCTGTGTTTTTTTTTCCGTATTTTTGTCAGAGACAAAATGATAAACTCAGCGTACAGCGGGCGAGAATTCACTTTTACTGGACATAACTAATAACTCGTCATAAAAAAAAAAGATTTAAGGACCATTTTTTCACTGTTTACTAATTTGAGGATTGCGCGGTTTCAATGGTAACAGTTTTAACATTGGGTTGCTATTGGGTACCTGAATTGTTGCGCCACGTATTTTATTACCACAATAAATTTTAAACTAGGCAAAAGTAATAACTTTATCGAATTACTCCCATAATTACCACATTGAGCATTTTAACACTACCAATGCAGTAAAACCATAGATTTTTTATTTGGTTAATGGTGACATCTGAATTTTTTCAGAGCACCGCGAAAGAGCCTTTTTTTTTATTACTATATTTTATTTTGCTGTTTATATAAATTACAATTCCCTTTCACAAAAATAGAATATAATTACTAATGTATAAATAATAAACAGACAGAGGCTCAAAGAAGATATTGATGGCAAGATACCAACCTAATCTTTTCATAGAACCCCTACAGATCATAACGATAATAGTAATATATGGTTAATAAATCAAGTAGAAATTATAGTAGAGAAAAAAAAAAAAGAAATAGTAAACGAAAATATAATATTTAAGAATAAAAATAGAGAAAAAAGAAGATGTATCAATTAAAAGTACAAACACCCTCAATTAGTCAAAAAAGAAGATATGATATTGAAAAAACGAAAATTTTTTATTTAATATATATATATATATATATATATATATATATATATATATATATATATATATATATATATATATATATATATATATATTGATACAAATAGTTAAGAAAAAGATATAATATCAATAGATACTAATAGCCACAAAAGGTCATAAAAAGAAAATACTTAAATACAAATATCCAACTAAATATATGACATCATATTCAACATATAATATATAGAGATTACATTTAATATTTAAAAATACAAACAGTTTAATAATCAGATATAATGCTTACAAAACAATTTTTTGTAAACAAAAATAAAAATTAATCCGTAAGATTTAAAACATAAGTTTTTGTTTGACACTGAAATGAATTTAAAGATTTTGCCATATTTAAATTTTTTTTAGAAAAGAGTTCCATAGCTTGGGACCTCTATAAGTTATACTATATTCTGTCTATTTGTTTACTTTTTAGGTAATTTATCTGTGTTACTTTGATTTATTCTTAAGAAATACTTCTCATTTAGATTTTTATTAAGTTTACTTATAAAGATTTAAGGAGTTATATTATTGGTATATTTATACATAAAGATTAGATGTTGATAAATATTTATCTGATATATGTTCATCATTTTCATATCCATCATTAAGGGTTTAGTGTGGTGCCCCCTTTTTTTGTTGTATATAATTCTACAAGCATGTTTTTGTAAGGAAAGAATTTTTTTAAGTTTTTTTGGTTGACAACTTGCCCACGTAATATTTGCATAAGTAATGTAACAATGGATTAAGCTGAAGTATATGAGCTTTAGACTATGTGAATTTATGTATGTGCGAGTTCGATACATAATACTAATAGTTGACTGTATATATTTTATAAATGGGAGCCATGATAAATGATCATCCACAATAACTCCTAAAAACTTTATAGTATCTTGTTTTTAACTTGTTTATAATTTATAATAAGTTTTGTCAGTTTTAGAGGAAGGTTTTCTTCTTGTGTTTTTTTATGAAACAAGGTATATTGTGTTTTTTCAACGTTAAGAGAAAGTTTATTTGATCTGAACCAATCATTTACTTTTTCTAATTCAATGTTCATGTCAGTATAAAGTTGATTAATATTGCAGTTAGATAAAAATAGATTTGTATCGTCTGCAAACATGATAGCATTTTGTTTACTGATGCATTATTAAAATCATTAACATAAATTAAAAATAAGAGCGGTTCTTGGATTGATCCTTGAGGCACTCCACATAGAATATTCAGTATTCCGGATTTCTTGTTTAGAACATATTGTTTTCTATTAGATAGATAACTTATTTAGAAGGAAGTTCACGCATCCTTCAATACCGATGTTATAAAACTTACCCTGAGGTGGTGTAGAACCATAGATATTCAGCTTCTGAGGTAAGCACGTTGACCACTGCGCTACGGCTGCCGATTAAAATGCCTGGCAATGATTCATTTTGCGTAGTTACTAGCTTAAGTTTCTTAAAGTATCAAAGTTATAAACTAGATTAATATAATGTAGCAGTCTGATTGAAATTTATTTTATACATTTAAAAAATTAAACACTAACCCAATTATTAGTTTTAGGTGTTTTTATGCAGTTCCAGAGCTCTATTTATATTTCATGAAATGATTGTAAAGCAGCTTTAGCTTCTTTTTTTTACCATCGTGGCGCAAACTACAACCTGATTCAAATGATAGTTCTGATAAAAAAATGAGATGAAAAACATGCAGTTAATGGCGCCTATCTTTTTTTCTTTGTTTTACTGCTTGAAGTATCAAAATTTACCAGGGGCCTGCCAGATACTACAGTTGGGTAGGAGCAGAGTTATTTTTATCAATGAAAGCAGTTAGAAAAATATTTTTTTTTATCAATTACAATTTGAACCGATATCAGTTCATTTTGTAACCATTGTTTGTTATTTTCTTTGAAACGAATTTTAGAGCTTTGCATTATACGCCACCTTTGTCAAAGATGCTTTATAAAATTAGACAAGTTATTATTTGGAGTTAAGTTTATGGCATTTACAATTGCACTAAAAATATTAGGATTAGCTAACTTCAAGTTTTCTTGTATTTTATATGAATAATCATCAATATTTTTTATGTTTTAACTGCATAAAAACATGAAATACACTTACAAAATCTTATAAATTGGTATTTTAAGATGTATTAATATTAAAAGTACGTAACACCAAGGACGTTTAAATAGATGGACGTTTAACTCATTGTTATAGATCAGAGGTGCCGCCAATTATTAAAATTCTATGCGGGTTCGAATTTTTAGCGTCATTTTTTGAAATAATTTTACAAAATAAACCGACATTTAGCCGACATTTTTGCTTTGTAAACCTCTCTTAGAAAACATTTTATTACCCGTAAAACATTAAGTTTTTGAAAATATAAATTCATTTTATGTAATTAAGAATGTCTCATGTTTTGAAATGAATTGATTTGAAAGCTTTGTTTAATAAAAACTTATTTGTAAAAAAACTTTGACGTCTAAAATAATATTTTTGTAAAAGTACAATATGTGATATACTAAAATGAATATTGTAAATTAAAAAGAATTTTCTTCGTGCTGTAGGTCATACCATAGATCATTTATAGATTGAGCTAAAGGTTGTTGGTAACCATTACTCCCTACATTTAGATTTTGCTAATCTCTTAAAGATTTAAACTTCTTTTTTTGGAAATCAAATCGCTTTTTGCCTTACAACTTTGTTTTGATATTTTTCGGTATATGAATTTTTTTTTTACGAGTAGAGTTCTAGAATAATCATATGATTTAAAAACTTTTTGTTATAAAATTATATAGGAGTTATACAAGGGTGATTGAATATATAGAATATTTTTTAACAAAATAGTAAAATATATCAACCACAATACTTTACATAATAAAGTTTTTTTATTTAATCGGATAGAATGCGACAGTTATCATTTTGATGTATAATCATATAAATATATATCCACGTGACGCAAATGTTTACTATTATTTGGCTATTGTTATTTATAACAGTTGCTGGTGCGCATATCTTGGCATTTAAACAATCAGTTAAAAGTCCATCAATTAATACGTTTTTGGTAACACTAATATAGTCTCACTGCGACCCAATCATTACATAACTATTTAGAATAGAATACATATAATGTTTTCGCCACATAAAACGGGATACATCATTTAACTTATAAAAATCATTGTTAGAGACCATGCATATATCCGCGGATTCTAAACCAAATTTATATTGATAATATACATATTGAACAATGAGTTTCAAGTCTCAAATTACTGGACCACCTTGAACCGCAAAAGTATTCGACAAAAGCAAAATGAACCGCAAAAATAAAGAAGATGACTCAGTGAGAGGGTTGCTATTCATAAATATAGAAATATCAACAGTACTGCGATAGTTGTTTGCAGTAAACAAATAAGTTTTGTTAGAGTTAAAACTCACGAGACACTGCAAGCCTTAATCTGTAACAGAAATGAGATTAAGATAAGCAGTCTGTTCAAAGCGATCGAAAAAAGAAGACTCTTTGTCAAGGTAGGAGTATAAAGTTGAGTCGTTGGCAAAAAGAGCTACTTTGGATGTAAGGTTGTCAGAAAGATTATAAATGTAGATAAGAAACAAAACAGGACCAAAGAATCTTGAGGTACCCCAGAAGTTACTGGAAATGAAGGAGAGTGTTGATCTTTTGGATTTTAATAAACCAGTTAGAAAGAAACGATTTGATAATCTCAAGTACTTTCACAGATGCACCATATGAAGCAAGCTTACGGAGAAAACCAGCATGCCAAACTTTGTTTAAAGCATTAGATATGTTAAAAGTAATTACCCAAGTCTCTCTACCTCCATCTAATGCACAATAAACTCTTTCAGTCACAGCAGCTAGCAACGAGAGGACCATAAACCATATTAATTGTCTGAGAGTAAATTATTTGACTCAAGATGGGGTGTGAGAAATTTTTTGATCAAAGTCAAAAACCTTGATCAACGACCTTGTTGATCAAGCTCAAAGACCTTTCTAATAACAAAAAGAAGACTGATCGGACAATAATTTGAGGGGCTAGAATGTTCTCCGGTTGTTATGGGGGGTAATTTCAGAAGCTCAATTTCTGAAATTACGCAAGAAATGCAAGAATTGTCTAAGTTTTTTATTTTTTTAATTTTTATTTGAATTGTTTGAAGAGTATAATACTTTTATACAACTATAGATAAAACAATTTGTAACAGTAAACAAATAATGCACGCTGTAATACCGCCATAATGAAATAAAAACCCCTACAGCGTAGTTAAAATATTCACTTCAATGAAGTAGGTCGAAATTCTTAAAATAACTAAGCATCAACAAGCATTCGACAGCCGAATTTTTGGTGCTTTATCCGAGTGCCTTTCGAATTTTCAGTATTCGGCAAAATTATTATTTGTGACATCTCTAGTTTTTGAGAATATATTTGTTTAACTTTTGTCCGCAACCTAGCCCACTGTGCGGTAGTGGAATTCTTGTTACGTAAAAGAAAATTCTCAAAAAAAAAGAAGCAAATTGACTTTAGCAACATTAAGTTGCTAAAGTCAATGTGCTTCCAATGCAGTAATGTTATTTTTAAATTTTTTGGTAGATTATTTTTTGGATGAGTTCAAAAAACAAGCTATCCTTGAATTTTCAAGATAAAAAATTGTCAAAAAATGAAACAAAAGCTATACATATATGTATAGCTTTTGTCATACATATATGTATTTGTATATACAAATATATGACAAAAGCTATACATATATGTATTTGTATATACAAATATATGACAAAAGCTATACATATATGTATTTGTATAGCATTTTTTGACAATTTTTTACAATATACTATATATGCTATACAAATACATATATGTATGACAAAAGCTATACATATATGTATTTGTATAGCATTTTTTGACAATTTTTACACATAAAGTATTTATAAACAAATCACTCACGGAAAAAAAATTATATACAAAGACTTTAACTATTTGTTTGAAAAAGTCCAAAAAAACTTAAAAAAAAAATTATTAGTCAAAACTATTTGATAAACGTAATAGTAACTATAAACGTACCACAGCGGGCCAGAACTCACTTTTACTGGGCGAAATTCATAACTAATTTAATATTAGGGTGATACTTATTATAAATTAGCTAAAATTATTGCACTAAAATTTATTACATACACCATAAACCATATACGCATACGCACTTGCCTCAGTGAAAAAGAATCCGTGGTTCGAATCCCACCTCTGGGTAAGTTTTGCGACATCGGTCAAGGAGGAGGCGTGAACTTCTTATTATATGCGGTGCTCTGTGATAAGACCGTAAGGACTTCTTAGAACACCTAAATAAAAAAATAATGAAAAGATAATAATAATAAAATTAGCATTAGTACTAATATGATGTCTGCGCTTCTTACAAAGAAGTTATTTTTTATTTGTTGCTATGGATATTTACTTTTGCTTGGCAACAACCTATTTTTGGTATTTGCAGATATTTTACGAGTACTATATTTACTAAATTTAGCATGAGTGCCAATATGAGGTCGTGCTTCTTATAAAAGTGAAACTTTTTTAATTTAATTGTTAAATTGATACCTATAATGCTTAGTAACCAGATACTTTCCTTAATTACACTGGTGTAAATTGATTTTTGAATTAACTTTATCGAATTTTTAACCCACTTATTTTGAATAACAATTAAATATTTAGATAATGTTTCAGCAATACAAAAAATGATAAATAGTGCAAGAAAACATTGACAATTTGAAATTACATTAAAATTATGTAAAACAATAATATCCTTTGAAGATTGCTTAAGTAATTGTAAAACATCCGATGGAAATATTTATGATTTGTTCGGTGTGATTTACGCAGTATAAAATAACATGATCACTGGAAACAATAATTCTATTGATCAGACTAGTATTTATCGCTCTTCTAAATGTTTTTTGACTGAAATTTTCGCAATAAGTTTTAAAGTCTTTACTTCTAGTCTCTTGAGCTTCTTGTTACATAAATTCTGTGGGTAATATAAGTTTTTGAACAATGTCATGTCCATGTATCAGTACTTTGTGCACAGATTGATGCACCATATAATACTATGGATAAAGAGACATATAATCTAACAGCGTCAAATCCTTGAATTTTAAGCATTCTTTTTCATATGCTGAAGATAGTGTTATCAAGATGATGTAAAATCTGAATATAAAGTTTTGATAAATACCTTGAATTTCAGTTTTTGCTCATATGCTACAAAAGCACGTCTTGAAGTATTGCCACCGTTGTTTATTCCAGAAACACCACTTTTAAAGAAATCAACAACCCTTTCATCACCAGTCCCTTTTTTTAATAAAGTCTGAAATCTTCTGTTTAGTCATAGTTAGTTTTTCTTTGTGTTCTTTACATCTTGCCACTTTTTTACTTCATACGTAATGTGCAAAATCATCCAAAAAGATTGAATCCATGCATGGACTCATTTGAGTTCTCTATATTCATATTTTTTGAAGAGACACCACACACTGAACAACATTGAAATGAGTTAGTGGTCTCATAAAAAGTTGTAGAACCTCATTGTAAGTTCAATAATACAGTTCACTTCAATTTAAGATCCGCAAACGTCTAATAAAATTATACCAAGTTTTTTATTATTTTAATGTACGATTTTTTTTGAGAGCAGATCGAGAGAAACTACCAAAAGTAAGTTGTTGCTATGCTATGGAAAGTAAGGATTCCATAGCAACCTAATATATTTTTACCGACATAAGAAATGTGAATCTCATTTTAATACACACGAACAATAAAGTGCAAATAGCGCAAATAAAAAACTGTTAAAAACGTTAATGTAAAAACTAGTTTGCTGCTATTCAAATCTAGGCACCACAGCAACAAAGTTAAAACATATATAAAATCAAAACAAGGACTTAAGGGAACGAAAAATCAATGGAAATTCGATTGAAAGATCTCTTAGCTTAATTAAATATTAGACAGCACTTTGCAAATTGTGTCAATCATTAATGGAAGGTCGGTAAAAAACAACTTTCATAAAGAATTTTTTTTTTAATCTGTTATATTCAAAGTATTACTGAAATAACATGCTTTAACAAATTTATGAAATTTTCGAACTTGTTGAAAAATTTATGAAAAACGTTGATTTTTCCAAAATTGTTTACATATAATTTTTTTTTCTTTCCAAATTTCAATACTTAAATGCTCAGAGTTCCAGTAACTAAAAGGATTTAGCATAAATGAAATATCAATAAATTTTTCTTATTATATATTGAAAATATATTGAGAAATTAAATATATATAGTAATACAATATAGAAATAATACATATATATATATATATATATATATATATATATATATATATATATATATATATATATATATATATATATATATATATAGAAATTATTATATATATATAGCAATTAAATATTTATAGAAATATAAAATAGAAACAATAAATATATAAAAATATATATAGAACTATATATAGAACTTAATATATACACACTAAAAAAACTAACACCAAAATAACAAATAAAAACTTAACGCCAGAGTTGAGCACTATAACGCCAGTTATTTAGCGTTATATTTATTATACTGATCTTATTCTTACAATTTTAAAAACGCAATAAAACATTTGAAGATAATAGTCACTAAAATTAAGTAAATTTTTTTATTCGATTCCAATTACATTAAAGTTTAAGAGCATATAAAAATGTAATAAAATTATTAAAATAAATTAAAAATAATTAAAACAACGTCTAAAGTTTATTTATACAAAGTTAACAAAGTTGTGTAGTTAATAATTATTTTTAAAATATACAATTTGCAATCTTATCATTGGGTACAAGATATTGACACTATAAAAGATAATAAAAATTAAATCATGTGTGGTTTATAATATATAATCATTTAATTAAGCCTTTATAAGTGTTTTGAAAAAGTATAACCTTACCATTGCTACAAGGTTTTGATACCACTAAAGAATACAAAATAAAAAGGAAAATCATCAAATTTATGGAATATTTACTTTTTTTTTTAAAAACGTGTAGGTTTACGACTGGTACCTATTGTTGTCATCACTAAAGATTACAAAATAAAAGAGAAAATAAAAAAAGATATCTTATAATTCATTTAATCATTTCGGAAAAGATATAATAAAAAACATTAACATTGGTATAAGATGTTGTTGCCACTAAAGAGTAGGAAATAAATAGGATGTAATACATAATGTTAAGATTGGTCATTTATAAGTATTTTGAAAAGACTCACCCAGTGCTACTATTGCTTTCAGATATCAAAGCCATTAAATACTAAAAAATAAAATGGATAATAAAGAAAAAGGTCATCTTCAAACTTTGACTTCGAATCATTTTGAATAGAAATGATATATCACATTATTATTGGTACCACATGCCGATGCAACTAAAGAACACCAAATAAAAAAGACAATTTTAAAAATTTTTTTCTTTTGATTTAATCTTCAAGTTTGTTTTCATTAGCAATAGTTTAAAAAAATATAACTTGTAACATTATTATTAGTAGCAAGTGCTGTTACCACATAAAAACGCTAAGTAAAAAAGAGTAACCATTTAATTTGCCAATTTATTTATTTAAAAAGATATGTAATTACCATTGCTACTAGATGTCGATCCCGCTGCAGCAAATGACACCTTTAAATTTTATGAAAGACATATTTTTATTAAAAAAAGATACATATACCATAACCACTGGTATTGCAGGTACAGTGTAACAATACACTGGTAATGCTATTGCCACAAAATAATAATAACTTAAAAGAATCATACTCATATTATTTATAACGATTTTGAAAAGAATATGTTGTTGTTATTAAAGAATACAAAATAAAAAGACTACAATGTATAATAATTTAATTAGTCGTTTATAAATATTTTGAAAAGATATAACACAATCATTGCTAGTGTCCATGCCACTAAAGAATATAAAATAAAAAGGATAAAAAGCAAATGAAACATAAATTTATGGAATTTAAACTTGAATTAAAAAGATACATGTAACTTGACCACATCTTTAAAATGTATATCATTTATAACGATTTTAAAAATATATAATCAGTAAGATTATCATTAGAAAAATTGTAGGCACCACCTAAGAACACGTCATAAAAAAGGTATAATTTAAAATCATTTAATTGGTTATTTACAACTATTTTGAGAAGATTTAACTTTACCGTTGCTACAAGACCTTGATGTCCTTAGTAAATATCAAATAAAAAAAGAAAAAAAGCAGATAATTCTTCAGAATTTATTGAATATATACTTGTAATGAAAAGATAAGTGAAACTTTACCACTGGTGATGTCAATGCCACTAAAGTCTATATATAAGGATGAGTAAGTGAGACCTTTAAAGTTAATGAAATACTTACTCCTTACTTACTATGAAAATTATGTATTCAAATTAATCAAAATAATTTCTCAATCTTATTGCAAAATGAGACTTTATAACTTTGGAAAAAAATCCACAAAGAAAATGCAGGGAAAAATATTTGAAAAAATTTAATAAATTTATTTTACTTAGTCTTCAATAAAGACAAATTTTAGATGATATGTTGTGTGTATGTGTTTATATATATATATATATATATATATATATATATATATATATATATATATATATATATATATATATATATATATATATATATATATATATATATATATATATATATATATATATATATATAGTGAAAACTAAATAATTATTAATATATATTTCAATTACATTACTTAAAGTTTCACGCAATAGCGATCATCAGACGAAACAACAACAAAAAATAACGACAAAAATTATATACAAAAAATGCTATGGAGTGTCCGCTTTGATGACATTAAAGTTTTAAACTTTTAATACTTTATAAGTTTTTAATGTGACTTTTCCATGTAAGATTTTCATCTATACAAACATCTATAAAGTTGGTTACTGTTACTTTTTAAATTTGTATAATGTCAATAACAAGTTGAGCTATGGCAGTTTAAGTTTTTTGATAAGAGGATAGAAAAGAATTCATTTAATTTTATCAATGTTAAGATATAATTTGTTAGTCTTAAACCAGTCAGATATTTTGATTAACTCGATGTTCACGTAATGAAATAGAGTAAGAATGCTTTGTGTAACATAAATAAATTGTGTCTTTAGCAAACATAATTGTTATTAAATCCGATGCTTTGTATAGATCATTAATATAAATAAGGAAAAGAAGAGGTCCTAATATGAATCCTTGAGGAACTTAAATTAACTTAGATACGAGTTTAGAGGGTCATATGTTGCCTTTATTAATTTTTTAGGGTTTGGAACTTTTTTGGCTTGGTTTGATCCTACAGATACAAAGTATTTATTAAATTCGGAAGCAATTTTTTAGTACCTACAAATGATTGTATTCGTTCTAATGAGTTATCTTTTTTTAAAGAATTTGAAAAAATCTTTAAATCTAAAAACAGGTGAAACTAATGAAATAATTAGTGCTATGAACTGTTCCAAGATATCCTGTTTGAAGTTTTTAAAGCATCGAATAATCAAGGAGTTTTTGCTGATTAATTAAAGATCCAATCCAAGTTGACAGAACTAATATTAGTAATTATTTCCGACGTATCAACATTTTCGAAAAATTTTAGAAAAAGTAGTGCTGTCATGATAAAATAATAATGATCTTCTGTTTGATACGTTTGTTTGTATTTTTTAAGTTTTATTTTGACTTTTAATTTATGAGCTCATTATTATACATATCGTAAAGGTTTTTATTATGTATTAATATGTACAAAAAAATGTATAAAATAAACATTATTTATATAACGTTTTAAGAGTGGGACATTTTTTTTTTAGAGAATTCTCCGTATAACGAATACATTTTAAAGTTACAGATCAAAGTATTGTTTAGAGCTAGTTTTTTGCACAAGTTCAATATTCTTTATTTAAAATATATTTAGGGAACGTCCATAAATTACGCAATTCTAGATTTATTATTATTATTTTTTAAATATATTTATTTGCCTTCAATAAAAAAGTACAGAATAGCTTTTATTACAAATATAATGGGCAGGACTTTCAGAAGATCATACGATTTTATCATGAAGCCCTTCACAATATCTTAATCTTCTATATATATAAAGAGCAATGTGTGTGTGTGTGTTTGTTTGTTTGTTTGTTCTCTATAGAAATCCAAACCGCCGGACCGATCTCGATGAAATTTGGCATGGGGGTAGTCCTCGAGGGGGAGAAGGTTCTTAGCTGGGTTTGACCCCGTACCCCGACCCCCGGGGTCAAGGGGGCTAAAAAATGGGCCCCCCTGACCCCGGGGTCAGGGGGGACCATTTTTTGGGCCCATTTTTGGGCCCATTTTTGTGTACAGATATCAGGTAAGCCAGTTTAAATATTGGCCCAGGCAACGCCGGGTAACTCCAGCTAGTCATATATAATAACAATAATAATAATAAAAATCAAGTTAACCAATAAAAATAAATCAACATAAACTATTTATAACTGTGCATTTAAAATATAAATATACTGGATAAAGTATATAAAATAAATGAACTAAAAACAAGAAAAAATATTTTCTGTTGAAAAGAAAACCTTTTTTTAATTTTCGTTTGAAATAAGCTGAAGTCCATTTCAAAGATAAATCAAAATTAGGCAAAACTATTTCATTCAATAAATAAGAACCGCGAAGTAAATAGTTGTTCAAGTATTTGTAGAATCGATCCATTACGACGATTTTATTATGGGTTTTACATTATAAAGGTTTATAAATATATCAGGAGATAAATGATTTTTACATTTAAGCATAAATTATAAACATTTAATTCGTATGCATCTAAGGCTTTCATTTCTCTCAGAAGTGGTTTTGAATTTGAAAAAACGATTTACAAAATTAATTAAGCGAGCTGCGTGTTTCTGATACTGATAAAGAGGTTTAAGTTTTATTTTGTGCGCGCTGCCCCATACAATATTTGCATAATTCAAATGGCAGTGGGCAAACAAATAGTATAGTTGTTTTAATTGTTGTATATTTAACATATGTCAAGCTTTATACCGTAACATGGAGCTACGATTTATTTTGCTCTATTCAAAAAAAAAATTTAATCTTTTTTTTATTCAAAAAAATTTTAATCTTTTTTTTATTTTGAGCTAATTAATTTATAAAATAGATTAAAAACAGATGCAGTTTTAAGTTTTTCAAAAAGCGGCCTAATGTTACCCTGGGTTGGTGTTTCTTTAAGCCATGTATGCTTGGTATGCTGTTTAGTTTCATTTACATTCAAATTACTTAATTAAATTCATAATTTTAAGACTAATACTTACTTAAAATTTACTTAAGGAAATATATCCTAATTGTTAAAACAAATGTCCTTTGATCTATATAAAGACACAAAAAAAATGGAAAAAACTTTGTATGTTGTATTAAATATTTTTTTTTTTGTTCTGTAATAACAATAAACAATAAATTGGTAGATAGGTATTTACTCTATATAAATATTTAATGTTTAAAAATAATTGTTTCAGTCAGATTTGAAGGCACGTAGCTTACACTTATATTCACTGTTAGATGTTGTACTTGAGATATCACATTTAACTTTTTTGTTTGTTTTTTTTTAACTTTTTTTTCTGGGACGCTTTTAGGGTATTTTTGACTGGTATAACATCTGATTCTTCTGAGTCAGGACAAATTCTTTTTCCTGGTGGAATATTTAACCTTTTTATTGTCATTCAAATGACTGATAAATGCTTTAGAAATAAGACTTAGATCAACAGATGATCGATCCTGCAGTGGCAGGCGATTAATAAGAGATTATTTATCACAAGGAAAAATTCTACACTTAGCAAAATTTGATATCAAATTTTCACTAGGTGTCTTTTATTAGTTCCAGAAGTTATTTTAGAAGTGATGGAAAGTGTCCTTTTGGAAGTGTTGTGGATTTTTTACCTGCAGGTGATTATTCCCACAAAGTCAAAATGATTTTTCACTTACTTTTTAGTGGCCTAAAATAGGCTAAATCTAGAGGCTGTGTCAAATGCGAAGAGTAAGGTAAACAAATATATACTATGTTATTTTCTTTACAGAGTTTTAAAAATTTTTGTCTGATATGTGATGACAAATTATCCCCAATAAGAACTTTTTTTCTGGTCTGTTTTTCCGATATAGGAAGCAGGCGAGCAGTAAACCACTCCTCAAATGTGACACTACCTAACCATCCATGTTCTGTGCGATTGTACCTAGTTCCATGGGGACCATTTTTAGTCCACGTGGACCCCAGATTTTCTGATTTGTAAATAGCATAAGGTGGTATTGTACATCCAGCAGCATTGCCACAAAATATGACTGAAATTTTGGACTTTGATGAGTTTATTACTCTTTCAGGGTATTTACAACCTTTACGACATACAACTTTTTTGCATCCTGGGTCATCACTTAGGTTTATTTCATCTTAGTTGTATATATTTTCTACCGGCACTTTTGTGTGTGTGTGTGTGTGTGTATCTTGAGTTGGCAAAAAACACATACGACCCCTCCGCCTCCCCAACGAGAGACTTCTTCAGGACGGCCCTGACAATAACCACCCTGAATAATAGAAGCGAAAAGCAGTAGCATCGCTACAAATATGCCCGGCTGCTTTACGGTAAATTTTAATCAGAGCCACTAGCTTATTTCCTCCAGACAAAAAAATTAATAATAAACAAATAAATAAAAAAAAAAACCTTTACAAAGCTTTTTTGAAAAAAATCTTTTTTTCTAAAAAGTTATAGGCCCCAACTTTAAAGAAAAACAAAATATTAGAGAAAAAAAAAAGATTCAAAAAAGTGGAGTTCTCCAGTTGGCTCTGAAAACAATTTTAAGATGTACTTTTATTAAATTTACACAAATGCTAGAAGTTTCTGAGCTCTAGCTAATCTGGAAAGTAGTCTGGAACGTTTTAAAAAAAAAAAGTACAAGTTTATTCTAAAGCACTATTTTAATTAAATAAGGTTTTGTTTTTCTAATCGTCTTTGTGCGGGTTGGACACCATCGCAAAATATAAAATATCACAATTAACAAATAAATTAACAGATATTACTTCAATTCTTGAAAATTCTGGTATAAACATTTCTGAATTAAAAAACGAGAAAATAAAGCTGCAAAAAAAGTGAGTCGTTTAAAAATTATTTTGCAAAATTAAATCAACTATGTTAATGACTACAATATCAAAGATGTTATAAGTTTAGAGAAGGAAGTTGTTTCATCATATATTAAGACAAACATTTTAAAGAAGAGAATCAAGAACTTCAAAAATTGGTTTCTTTGTTGGATGATGAGGAAGTAATAACAGTTAAAGATGGCAGGTACAGTGATGACATTTGAGAAACTCATGAAACTTCTATCAATGAACGTGAGTATGAATAGTGTCAACGAAGTCATAAAAGTAGTATTAAACAAACTAGCAAAAAAGAACATATCTAGACTACCATCAGCTGCTGTAAAATGTAGGTTAATGCAGGAAGCTTTGATTTTAGGTCAATTTCAAGTTGCAGTAGCAATGCTTGAAAATAATTTGACAAATAAAAACTCTAATATAGTCAATTGTTTGCATGTTGATGGTACTCAGAAATACTATAAGCATTATCAAAACTTTCAAGTTACTACAACTAGTGGGAAAACTTTATCATTTGGTTTGTCAGAAATGGTTGGCAAAGATGCAGCAACTGTCTTGCAAACCTTTACTAACATAGTAGATGACATTTGTGATGTTGTTAGCAACTCATCTACTGAAAAAGAAATTAATTTTGCTAAATTAATAACATCGATTAAATTAACAATGTCTGATCTTTCTTCTGTTAATATTCTTTTTAACTCACAGTTAAAAATATTAGGAGAAAAAATTTTGCCGATTGCAATTAATAACTGGGATTTGCTTTCTCCAAATGTCAAAGACAATATAAAGGAAATCAGTAATTTTTTTTGTAAATTCCATTTGCTTGCTAATTTTGCATCTGAAACTGATAAGGTTTTGAATTCTTTTGAAAAAATTCTGCTTCAAAATGATTTTGAAACTGTTTTTTCTTTTAGTGGTAAAGAATGTGGTCCAGTAAGGTTAGTTCGTACCACATGTAAGGCATTTCATTCAAGGGGTAGTGAGGAAGCTGGTGTTGCATCATGGTTTAATTCTTTTCGATAAATCTTTTTTTGTTCCATTTATTGGAAAGTCGTTTTAACATTTTATATTACAATGCAGCTGCCCTATACTATCATTAGGATGTTATAACAGAATTTCTTAATGCTTGGCCTAACCCTAATAATTTATTAAAAACGATTAAAGAAGATATATCAAATCTTGTATTCATAGCTGAAGTTCATGCATTAAGTATTATTGACAAATTACTTACTGGTCCAATGTGGCGAACTCTCGAATCACTTTTTTGCTTGAAAATTAGACTTTCGTCTCTTTGTATGGGCGCAATTTCTTTATTGTTTGCTAATGGAAAAATTTTTGAGGATACCAATCTTCTTCATCAAGATGAGGTTTATACCAAACTGTTTGAATGCACTCAAAATGATAAGTTTGATTCTTTAACTGTGCAATCACTTGAAATTATTTTCCATGCAATTCTTGTTATTTTGAAGCGTCTGTGTGCTGATCAGTTACCATATTGGAATCCATCTATATCAGTTTCTGAATCTGCTTCTAACAAACTAACAAAGCATCAGAAAGTGACTTTGCTATTTTGGATTTAATGGTTCGCACAAAACCCAATGCAAATGTTCAAACTATCCAGGCTTTGACAATGCGGTCTCAGAACCAAACATTAGAATGGCTAAATAATAAAACAGATGAAGAAAGAAAACAATTACTTGAATATTCAAAAATTAAAATAACAATAATGAAAAACAAATACGATGAAAGAAAAGAAGCTCTTAAAAAGATAAAGCTATGCACCTTCTAGCAAAGCAAGAAGAAAAAAATAGACAAGAAATTAAACAGCAACAAAAAAAAGTTGCAGCTTGTAATGATTTAATAAATTTGAATGTAAGAACATGGATATCATTTGAGGGAGCAGAGGAAACAGTTTGCAATATAGAAGAGCCATTAAAGACAAAAGTGCTCCTTTCTCACCTAAATTTTTATAGCGTAATCTTAGGTGTCGAATTTGATAAAAAAAACTTTTTTGTAAAACAAGGATAGAAGGTAGCAAAAGAATAAACTTGTCTTGCGAGGAATTATATCAAAATCTTCTAATTGTCATTCGAGCAAATTTAACACCAAACAAACAATCTTTAAGTAGTATAAGTAATAACTTAAAGCCATAAATTAATAAATTAATTAATGGAAAAAATTCAGGATGCAAGACTAAACAAATTAAAAGAGCAACAAAAAAAAACATTTCTTATCAAAGTTTATTAACAACCCATCTGATTTTGTTGGTTTTTCTATACAACATCATGTTAGGAAGATGATTCTCTTGAAGTATCTTGGGAACGTGTGCAAGTGGTACAAATTAATCAATTAAAGGGTAGACAAACTACATACCTTGTTAAGTATGATAACGAACCTGATGGAGTATGGTCATCACCTTTATTAATTGATTTTGAAAAAGGTTATCTTATTTTCTGTAGCTAGGATTGTGAGGTAATTTTATTTCACATAAATTTATAAATATGTTATAGTATAAATTTATCTTATTTTTTTTATTATTATGTTATTTGTTTTTACTGCGTTTGAGTACAGTTGTTTTTATCTTTATAAGTGGTATGAATCATATATTTATATGTACCAATATTGTTTAATTTAAAGATATTTTTATATTATATATCAATAATTTTATCTATATGCTTAACTGCACATAAATATTAAAATTAAAAAAAAAACTTAAAATAACAAAAAAAAAGCTTATGCAAAATTACTTTTACTTTTACATAAACTGTCATAACCAGGGTTATTTTGTGAGGAAACAATAGAAAATAAACCTGATAAACAATATATTGGCTTAACCGAGGGGAATGGAAAAAACGTTGTGCCAACCTCAAACAATCGTTTAAACACAAAAACTATTCAAAAGAGACTATGCTGTCAAAATATATTTGGGATTTAAAAGAAAAAAATAAAATTTTTAATTTACAATGGTCTATTCTAAAATCTGCCCGTGCCTATAATAACATTTCCAAAAAATGTATGCTATGTTTGCAAGAAAAATTTGAAATAATTACTCATTTAAATCAGGAAAATTTATTAAATAAAAAATCTGAATTAATTTCTAAATGAAGGCACGAAAATAAATACCTCTTAAATAATTATAAAAACAAATGACCAAATTAAACTATCCCCATTCCAAATTAATAATTACTTTCTTTTCTAATTCCAATTTAATAATTACTTTCTGTAACTTCCCATTAAATAAAAAAATATAGTAATTAAAATTTTTTTATAATAATTTATAACTTCCTGTAAAATATTTTTTTCTATAAATTGAATTTTTTTTTGAGATTTAGTAACTCTTCCTGATGATCCAGCAATGGTGAAACTTCAAGTAGAAGAAAAAGTTAGTTTTTTTTTAGAAAAAGTATTTTTTACTAATTTATTATTGCTCTGTTCTTTAAGAACATTGAGCACTCTATTTGTAAAATACACTAACATAATTTACATATATATATATATATATATATATATATATATATATATATATATATATATATATATATATATATATATATATATATATATATATATATATATATATATATATATATATATATATATGTATATATATATATATATATATATATATATATATATATATATATATATATATATATATATATATATATATATATATATATATAGTGGCGGCGTTAGGGTAGGGCCTGGTTGGGCGATGGCCCAGGGCGCCAAATATAAAGGGGCGAAACTAATTGGTTATTTTACCCTTCGCCTTTTTTTTGAAAGGAGTTAAATTGAGCTAGGGGCGCCGTAGAAATCTCGCCCAGGGCGCTGGTAGTGCTAAAACCGGCACTGTATATATATATATATATATATATATATATATATATATATATATATATATATATATATATATATATATATATATATATATATATATTTATATATATATATATATATATATATATATATATATATATATACATATATATATATATATATATATATATAAATATATATATATATATATATATTATATATATATATATATATATATATATATATATATATATATATATATATATATATATATATATATATGTATATATATATATATATGTATATATATATATATATATATATATATGTATATATATATATATAAATATAAATATATAAATATATCTGCGTGTGTGAACTGTTAGAAAAGGGCCAGGGCCGTGCACAGGATTTGGGGGCCCCGAGCATCCTTCAGTTTAGGGGCCCACCCCCTTTACTCCAAAAAAAAAAAAGGCCTGCTTAAATTTTTTTATTATATTACTGGAATATAAGTATAATTAAATAGTCCAGCTGTTGTTTCTTACAATATTATTTTTCTTGTCTTTTGTTTAGCAAACTTTTCAATCACATCATGGAAATCAATATTTTTTGCTAATAGACACTCGATACTCAAAATGGCGAGGTCACTTGTTCGTTCTTGTCCCATAGTTGAGCGCAAAAAATTCTTGATGAGCTTCAATTTACTGAATGAATGCTCACTTGAAGCCACTGTCACTGGAATTGAAGCAAAAATACGCAATGCAATTACTATATTTCTAAAGAGTTCTCCAAGCTTCATTTCAGCAATTTTGTTTAATAAGTCAAATGGGGCAAGAGGTTCCTTTCCAAAATTTGCAGTATGAATTTGTTTTATGTGAAGCAATTCTTCAGTCAGTTCATTTTCGGTCACATCACAAGAATATTTTTGCGAAAAATGTGAGCAAGCACTCTTGATTTCTGCTTCAGTCAGTTTTTGATACTTCCACAAAAAAGAGAATATAGAAAGGATTTCTTGAATTGCTGTGAAACGTGCAGTAAGTCCACCAATTACAGAACCAAAAATGTGATAAAAAACCGTTCTCCGAAAAGTTGCCTCCTCTCCTGATTCTGCTTCTGTTAATTCCGTAATTTGTTCATCACCTTTAATTTGCTCCCCAAAAAAACTTTTTCGTTTCACTTTTCTGTGGATTGGAAATTCAGAGCTGATTTTTGCAACATCTGCAACTAACTTGGCTTCTTCTAAAATTGTAGGCCATTCCTCCCGAACAGATTTGAGTTGACTAATCAATGCTTCAATATTTTCCACCTCAATATCAATAGTTGCTTTTCTTGCCTGAATGACCTGGTTGCAGCGGTCAATCAATGTGAGAACTTTCAGCCAAATTCCAGACATGAGAACACATTTGAAGGAGCTCATATATTTTAGGGCACCTCTAATCTCAGTTTTTGCTTTAGGCGTGAGATTCAAGCTCTTAACTTCTTTCAAAGATTCAATGATTAGGCTCAAGTGATTATAGAAAGGAAGAATGCTGTCAAGTTTCTCAGTCCATCGTGTTCCTGATTGTCCATGCAAAGACACACCGTGAAGTCTCTTTTGCAATATTTCCCAGCGTTGCGGACTAGCAGAAAAGATCGTATATACGGTTTGAACAGTTCCAAAGAAAGTCTCAGCATCTGTACAGCTTGAGGCAGCATTCTGTCCACACAAATTCAATGAATGACAACCACAGTGTGAGAATACAGACAATGGGTTCTTCTTTTGTAGGATTGCTTGAACACCCTTATATTTTCCTGACATGTTGACTCCATTGTCATAGCCTTGGCCACGGCAGTCTTCAAAACAAATTTTTAATGTTTCCAAAGTTTCCAGAATTAATTCCGCAATATCAGATCCAGTCTTCTTGGCACAATCTGCAAAGATCAAAAACCGCTCTTCAATTAAAAATTTTCCAGGTTCTTTTTCATGTACATATCGAATGACAAACGAACTTTGTTCAGTATGGCTCACATCAGGAGTGGCATCAACCATAATTAAAAAATACTTTGCATACTTGCACTCTTCTATAATTTGCCTGCGAACTCCAGCTGCACAAAGGCCAATGAATTCATTTTGAGAACGATTTGACAAGTAATGCGCCTGAAGACGTTGACCCTTGTCCTGTGATTGTTTAACTTTTATCACATGTTCCTTAAGAATTGGGTCATAATGCGAAATCAGTTCCAGCAATCCTAAGAAATTTCCATTATGAGAATCTCCAATTAGGTCAGATTTTCCACGAATAGCCAATCCACGCTCACCAAGAAACAGAATCACATCCAAGATTCGTTCCAAGATTTTTCTCCAGGTGTCAGCTTCATTGAGAATTTGGCGATTCATCAAATGTTCAATTGACTGATCAGTTTTCATTCGAGCTTCCAATTCACGCCACTAAATGTAGCATTGTTTATGGATTTTCGAATGCTCATGTTCAGGAATTCGACTGATGAGATTCTTCCACTTCTTTTCATATCCCCATCCTCCAATCATTGCAAGGGATGAAGTCATGTGTGGAAGTTGATTTCTAGGTAAAAATAATCGGCATGGAAAACAAAACAATGCTGTCTTTGCTGGGCTAAATACAAGCCAATCCCGCGAGAAGGATTCCCCATTCGGCATTCTGCTTTTAAAAACTGACATTGGAAATATGTGATTTCCATTATCTTTTGGCATATCCAGTGGGAAAGGAATGTGACCAGCCATGATAAACTTTTCCAGCTGAGAAGGGGAGAAATTTTCTGTTTCAAATACACCAATGTCAAATGGCTGCAACAATGCTGGTCCATCACTGCTAGTGGTCCTTGTAGAAGTATTATCACTAACACTAATTTGACAGTCTTCAAAAGTGGCTAATTTCTCTATACTGCCAGCTCTATTACCAGAAACAGAAGATTGGACACTACCAGGGACGTGGTGGCCCAGTACGAGGGTACGAGGACTTGTATTGGGCCCTGATTCCGGCTCAGGAAACTGGGCCCCCAAAAAGAAACTGGGCCCCCAATCCTTAAAGAAAAAAAATTTATTTTAGTTCTATAAGTTTCTATCAGGGCATTTTTTACAACATTTTATTTAACTTGCTTTCACGTTCGTTTTTTTGTTTGGTGTCCGCGCAAAATAAACACTAGGTCAGCGGTAATAATAAAAAAAATACGCTAAACTTTAGTTAAGCCTAAATAAAAGAAATCGTTAAGAAAAGTAATTAAAACAAACAAAAGACGACAAACTTAGTTTAGCGTAAATAAATAAAATCGCTGTTGAATAATAATAACAAAAAACGTTGTTGACCTGAAATTAATAGATTTTGTACTGTAAAAAAGTAAGTAATGCTTTAATACTTTACTTATAAGTAGATAAAGTAAATAAGTAAAAAAAAATTCTTATCAACGTAGAAAAATAAAGTTGATCGATTTGCTTATCTTGCTCGAGAAAGAGAACGGAAATTTCAAGCTTGATCAAATGAATCAGCTGAACATTGAGCATCTCGGCTAAAAAAACGAAGAGAACGATATGTTAAGGCAAGGGCGACTGAAACAGAAGAAGGTAGAGGCAGACGTATTGCTAAACGAAAAGAATACCGATAACAAGCATTGTAGTGACGAACGATTAAACAATGTCTCCTTTTTATCTGATGAAATTAACCATCCCATCACTGAAAAAAGCGAAAATTGTTATTGAAAAGTTCAAAACAATAAATATATAAAATGCATGAATTCATTTGCTCTGCATTGATAAATATGGTTAATATATGTTTGATAAATATAATTGTGTGTTTAATGAATTTTTGTTATTACTTACCACTCCCTATTGGAATTTATAAAGAGTATTACTATTTATAAATTCCATGGACCGATAGTAGTTATAACTCAAACGAAAGAAACCAATGCCTTGAATTCTATCATAGGACATATTTTTAATTTTATATTTATTTGTGTTTCAGGTGAAATGAAGGAGAAAAAAAAGAAAGAGGCAACATGGAAATAAAAATCTGGTGCTGAAAAAAAGCTCAAAAACGACAACATGAATTGAAAGCAGCTGGTAATGATCCAAAACAATTAAAGTTAACGGCAGCTCTCGTGTCAGTGCAAGTGCCACAAATACAAAGAAAAGCTGGGACATCATATACAGCAACAGAGAATGTAGAATTAGTATCAACATCCATTGTGAATATCACAAGTAAACCTATTATTAAAACAGGGCAAATAACAGAGATTAGTGACTAACCATCTATACAAGACACAGACAATAATCAAGATGACATAACTGCAGCAGATAAAGGAGCAGAACTACAATATTCAGATACATTCAGAAACCGAAACCATGCTGAAACTGAGAGAGTAACTGTAGAAATGGGTAATTATGAAGTGCCTATAACTGCAGCGTCGGACCTAACTCTAGCAGAAAAAAATATTCAGAAGCAACCAGACAACGTTGTAAATGTCAATGAAAATGATCCAGCTAAATTCCTAGAACTGAAAAATGCAAAGATGATTGATAAAAAGCAATTTATTGTATTAGGGCCAAATCAACCAATAAACCATTCAAGGCTATCTAAGTATTACACTGAATCAGTTAAAGTTAATGACATTGAAGTTACGCAGAAAAGGTCATGGCTAACCTATTCTCTATCACTAGACAAAATTTTTTGCACTGTTTGTTTATGCTTTGGACCAAGAGAGGACATAAATTCTTTACGTGATGGGTTTGATAACTGGTCAAACTTAAGTCACATCATAACAAAGCATTGCACCCAGAAAAACCATGGAAATGCTGCAGAAGCTATGGCTCATACATTATCAGACTCCACAATTGATAAAATATTAAATATTGAAATCATGAGACATCTGAGCAAAAAACGTAAAGAAGCGGAGAAACTACATCAATACCTAATACGAGTAATTGATGCTATTCGGTATTTGATCGCAGAGAGTATTTCTTTACGTGGAAATGAGGAAGCCAACTTTTACAACAACTCTGAAAAAAGTGAAGTCTTTCAATATGGTGCAGGTAAATTTCTAAATTTGTTAAATTGACTCAGTCAGCATGATGAGGTACTGAATGAAAAACTTTCAGATATTCGCAGTACTCAAAAACAATCTGCTGGAAGGGGTGCTAGAATTACGTTTCTTTCTAATTATACACAAAACAAACTGATTCATACTATGACACAGATGTCAAGAAGGATATTTCAGAAGAGGTAAATAATTCAGTATTTTTTATACTATCAGCTGATGGCACCACTGATATTACACTCTGTGAGCAAACTTCTGTTGTATTACATTATGTTACGCTTGCTGCAGAAAAGGCCGTTGTAAAGGGACATCTGATTTCAATGGTTGAAACTTAAACAACTACTGGTGAAGTAATAAGTGAAAAAATCAAAGATGAACTCAAATCAAATAACGTAGATATTCAAAAGTGTGTGGGTATGTCTTTTGATGGTGCGAGCAATATGCAAGGAATAAACAAAGGAGTTGTAACACATTTGAAGCATTGTTCTCCCATGGCAATAAATATTTATTGTGGATCTCATGGAACAAATCTGGTAATGAAAGCTTGTGCAAAATCTTCTGTTGTTTCTGTTAACCTTTTTGGAACAGAAAACAAGCCCGGTGATGTGCAAAAATTAAAGACTTTTCTATACGGGAACTCAAGGAAACGAAATAATATATTTGAGAAGTGCAAATCTCTTCTTGAGGATGTGAATCAGTCTCTTGAACTGGCTGCTACCCACAGTGTTCGCTTCAGTGCCTTACAAAATGCTACAGACCGACTGCTGACACTATACCCTGCAGTAATCGATTGCCTTGAACAAATTTCAAATGACATGGAATTTAAAATGAATGTTCGAAGTGAAGCGCAAGGTCTTTTATCCCGATTTCAGTCATATGAAACAATTGTGACTTTATGTCTCTTCAAAGAAATTTTTACTATCTTGGGTTCCCTAAATAAAATTCTTCAAGGAGAAACACTTGATTTTTCAATTGCTATAATGTCTGTCGATGTATCACTTGAAAAGCTTCAAGTACTAAGGGACAGTTCTGGCAAAAATGTTATTTTATCTGCTGTTAAAATTGCAACTGAAGCTCAGCTTGAACAGCTAACATTTGTTGAGAAAAGGACTCGCAGAAAAAAACGACTAGGCTTTGATGAAACAGATGATGAGCGGCTTACTCAGGCTGAAGATCAGTGGCTAGCAGAAGTGTTTTATACTGTAGTTGATTCAGCAACTGCAGTTCTTGATGACAAATTTTCTTCACAGCGGAAATTTTTAGAAAGCATAGACATTTTTTTATTGAAAAATATGAGTGAAGATATTAGTCATAATTTTCATAACTCTAATTCACAAGAAAAAATTCAATCAGTGCTTGAGAAATTTAAAATTTGTATCAGTTTAAATGAATTCACAACTGAAATGATTGATTTTGTGGAGATCTACAGAAAGGCTGCTGAGAAAGATAACAAAACTTTGCATTCTTTTCTCACCATTTACAATTTTATGTTGAGGACTATGTTAGATGCTGTATTCCCCTCTGTTGCAGTTATATACAAGATATTTAGTACAATTCCAACAAATTCAGCAGAGTGTGAGAGAGTTTTCAGCAAACTGAAACTTGTCAAAACTCTTCTAGCAAATCGGTTGACATCAGAGCATGTTGGGGATCGTGTTCTCTTGTCAGTGGAACATGAGAAAATGTGGAATTTGACGCATTCAGACTTAATAAAAAACTATGCTGATACAAATGAATTACGTAATATTTTGTATCCATAAAAACTTTTTTTAGTATAAATATAATTCTCCGTGAACGCTTATTTGTCTTTCGTTAAAAGTACTTCACCGTGCCCCTCTTCTGGAAATTCGTACCTGCTTTTCAGGTGCCTCCACGTCTCTGGATACTACCATCATACTTTTGTTTCGTTGAGCTAGTGTAAAGGGTATCTGATGTTTTAGGAGTAGTTGTAATTCCAACATCAAATAATGTTTGCCTTCCTTTTTGTAGAGCCGCTTTTTTTACTTTACTGATTTTTAACTTTGATGCACCAGATGGATACGTGCGTTTCATTTTTATTTTTTTAAATACTTCCGTCTAATAGATATATATACATATATATATATATATATATATATATATATATATATATATATATATATATATATATATATATATATATATATATATATATATATATATATATATATATATATATATATATATATATATAGATATATATATATATACATATATATATATATATATATATATATATATATATATATATATATATATATATATATATATATATATATATATATATATATATGTATATATATATATATATATGTATATATATATATATATATATATATATATATATACACGATTAAAAAATTAATACAAAATATATATATATAATTAATCACAAAAATGAAAAAATTAAATTTATTTTTATTAATCTGTAAATTAAATTGTACAATCAAGCAAATCGCCTGTAAAAAAACTAATCCAAATACGCCATTTTTAAAATAAGATTTAAACACATTATAACTTTTCCCGCTAAATTCAAGATAAGCATGTAGATAAGATTTAAACAAAAGCTCTTCCGCAGGGATCTTCTATAAATTACGCAACGCTAAATTTATTTTTAAAAAAAAATTATTAGATCTTAAGCTCATTTAAGAGAAGGAAAAAAAAACCTGGAATGTTATTGCCGCTGTTGGGGGCCCCCATAGGGTCCGGGGCCCCGAGCAATTTGCTCGGGTGACTCACGCTCTGCACGCCCCTGAAAAGGGCTGTCAAATTTTTTTAAATTTTACTAAAAATCAAAGCTGCCCGCTATCCTCTAATTTTTGTTTTACATTAGGTTACTCTTATATTAACTTTAGGCTAAAATTAAAATAAGAAAAATATATAAAAAAATGTTTTTATTATCGAACTGCAATTCAAACTTCAGCGTATACTCTGAAGTTTGAATTGCAATTCGATAATAAAAAGTTTTTTCATTAAATTTACCGATATAACGTCAGCGAAGTTTTGAATGAATTTTGAAAATTGAAATTTTTGAGTTCAAATGATTCGCAACATATATAGATAAATTCAACGAGTTTTTCATTTAATGTTTTCGAAAAGTTTTTATCGTAGGTGCTGAAAATAATAAATTAGTCGAAAAAGTAGACTATAAGCGGTTAAATCTCTTTTTGAATCTATAATAATACCGAAATTATTAACAAATCGTTGACTAAATTTTGTTTTATTTGTGTAAAGATAAATTTTAGATTTAGATTTATTTTTTACATATTTAGAAGTTTTCGTCCTGTTTTATTTCCACGTTTTTCACTTGATAATTTAATAATAAATGCTAATTTAAATTAATAATTCTCCTCAAAGTTTTGTTACGCTTATTATTGTTGTTATTATTGTTAGGTTTAACTTATTATAAATAAAAACATTTAAAAATTTAGTTTAAGTTAAACAATTTTAAAGCATATTTATAGTTAGTTGACCATTTTATTGCACGTGTTTGTTAATCTGAAAAAAATTATATTTATTAATTGCTCAAATAATTTGGATTTACGATTTAATTTCTAATAAAATTTTATTAACTCAACTTTTTACGCAAGAAAAAAAAAGATTAGTTTTTTTTCGGTGCCAAAAGGTTAACGAGATACTAGGGAAATATTTCATAAAATCTTTATGAATTGAAAATATTAAAACACGAATATCTTTGGAACTAAATAAGCTACAGAAGTGGTTGAAACCATTTTGAAAATAAAATATATTAAGGAATCATTTAAAAGATAAAAAAGATTTACATTAGGTATAAAAATTGCCTAAACTGCCTATTTCAAAGTAATTTACTCTACACGACTTCCCATTTAAAGTAAGTTACTTTTGGGTAATTCCGCATCAAATCACCCAAAATTTAGAAAATTCTAAACCATGGGTCTTCAAATTTTTTAAAAACCTCTTTGGCTGTTGCATCTTAAAAAGAAAAGTTAAGATATAAAATTTTAGCTAAAAATGTTGAGAGGTTGACAAGATACTGCAATTTTAATACTGACTTGGTTTCCTAAAATGACCCGGTTTTCATAACACTCTGAAAAAACATTTTTCTTAAAATAATAAGAAATAAAAATGGCAAAAACATGAAAATGAACATATATAATGTTTTTTTGATGCTGAATTCAATAAATGTACTTAAAATGCTAAAATATAAAAGGAACATGCTTAAAAATTAATAAAACAACTAGTTTCTATAAAACAACTTTGGGGCCCAATATCTCAAAACACCCCCATCAAAAAAAAAATTTTTTTGCTGTTAATATTTTCAGCTGTTTATAATCTTACTAGGCACAAAAAATCTAACTGGAAAAACGACTGAAACATACGGAACTTTAATTTCAAAGATGTATCAAATTTTCAATAGGCTATTTTAAAAAACTTTCAAATAGAATTCTGTAAAATTTTATATTTAGTTAAAAGACTCCTTAAAAAAAAAAAACAATTTTGTTATATTTAAGGAAGTCCTAATTATATGATAACTTAGTTATTTGAACTTAACAACTGAAAAAAACATCCTGTTTTGTTTTATATAAAAACTGAATTAGTGTGATATGGATGTGCAGTTGTTTTTACAAATTTTGACAACTTTAGTAAAAGTCTATAATAACTAGTTTATAAAAAGTTCAGTTAAAAAACAGCATTCGTAAATTTTATTTAAATTTTAACAAATTAACAATTTGATAAATATATATAAATTGTATATATATATAAATATATCTATAAAGAAAATTAACAATATCTATCAGTGTAAAAAATTATACAACAGTGGGATTCTGAAAAGGTTTGAATTATTTCTATATTAAATTTTTTTTTTTACTAAAAATTAAGTAGGAAAAAAGAATTCTCTTTTTTTTAGGAAATACATTTATACAAAGTAGTTTATTATAAGATGTGTTCGATTGGGTTAATGACATCAGATGCATGCAAAGGCCAACAAGATGTTATTGGAACATTAAGCAACGAAGAAAAAATAGCTATATCATTACGCTGTAACATTGAACTATCAAACTTAACAACATTATGTGAAAAACATGCTACAAATTATTTGAAAATGTATCCTATATGGCAGAAAGCATGCTGTGATCCATTCAAAAAACATACAAAGAAAATTACAAGTAAGTAAAAGTGGAATTTAAGTATTTAAATATATATATTTTTTTAATTTGTGTTTTCCAAAACATAAACAATGTTTTAAACAATTGTGCAGATAAGCTATATACAACTATACATACAATTATACTATACACAAAATACATAAAGCTATATGCAATTATATATACAATTCAATTACTTTTAGAAAATCTTAGAGTAGTTACGATAAATGAGTCACAAGACATGATGAGAAGTAGCTTAAATATTGCTCCTGGGAAGAAACTTTGCAAACCCTGTAAGCAAAAGATTGTCAAAAAAGCAGATCTTAAAGAAGAGAAGCAAAGTCAGGGTGAACAATATGAAGATTTTCTAATATCATCATTCAAATCAAAAAGACAGGAGATCAATGAAGAACTTGAAAATTTTAATATATCTCCTCTAAAATCTCATTCAAAGTCATCAAAACATATACTCTCAGAAGGAAAGCGAAAAGTTGCGCGCATCAACGAAATGGTAAGTAACCTTACTAAAAAAACTGAAAGTCAATTCAATATTCCCTCAAAACTGTGTTATGAACCAAATGACATTAAAAAGAAGGCTGAAAACTTTGATGAAATTATGAGCTTGATAAAAGAAAAAATTCTATGTTCTGACATAAGGACTATTGTTCAATTTCTAACACTGGCACCCCCAAGTTGGTCAATATCAGAAATACAAAATGTTTGCAGTTACATAATACCAAGCAAAAAAGACTAGACAACTTTTTAATAAAAAAAGATTGTTGGCTATCTCACCTTTGTATAAAGGTAAAGTCTTACAAAAAGAAATAGAAGATTCTTGCTTCACTTAGACCAAAGTGGTGCATTTTGCCAGGTGCAAGTGGTACACATTCTGTTTGTGTTTGTTCTTATCACCAAAATGCCATATTGCTAGCAGATGCTTTAAATATTGGACTAAAGTATAAGGACTTACTTTCAAAAACCGTTTGCTCAGTAGAAAACAAAGAATGCATGCTTGCACAGTGTGATGATTGTCCTGGTAAAGAACCCCTCACCAAATATTTGTATGAGATTTTTGGAGAATATGAAGATGATTTTGAGATACACTACAAGCAATGGCAAACTACTGACCGTGCAACACTATTAAGTTTAACAGCTGATGTTCCAACGTTTGTTGAACTATTAGCATCTTGTTTTGAAAAGCTACAAGCTCATTCTTTTATTGCTCACTCTCAATCACAGTACCTTAACCAACTGAAACAATATGTGGATCAATCAAACATTATCATTATTGGCGACTTTGCTAAAAATTATGCTTTTGTTGTCCAAGATGAAATACAGAGCTATCATTGGAACACCCAACAATGTTCTTTACATCCATTAGTCATATACTATAAAAATGAAAAAGGTGAACTGAAACATATTTCTTGCTGTTTTATATCAGATGACATTATACATGATGTAACTTATGTGTACAAAATATTCCAACTAATCATACCAATATTAAAAATAAAATTTTCCAATCTGTCCAAATTACATTTATTCACTGATGGTTGCGCAGGACAGTACAAAAATTGTAAAAGCTTTTACAATCTATCCCAACTAGAGAGCGAATTTTGCCTTAAAATTGAATGGAACTTTTTTGCCATGTCCCACGGAAAGTCACCATGCGATGGGATTGGTGGTACTGTGAAAAGATTAACAGCACAAGAAAGTTTAAAACGACCGTACAGAAACCAAATTCTCACATCAGAAGCTATGTATGAATTTTGTATTGATAAAATCAAAGTTGTTAACTTCATTTACATAAAGGGATTGGACTTACAATTGCAACGTGAAGAGCAAAAAGAAAGGTACACTGATGTAACAACTCTACCTGGTACTCGTAGCTTTCATCAATTTATACATCTTGGAGATAACAAGGTTGGGGCAAAGAGTTGTAGTACAGACACTAATTATACAATAATTCACAATCTTAAAAAGAAACAAGACATATCTCAACTTGATACTGTCACTTTAGGTTGTTATGTTGCTGTAGTCTGTGATGATAAGTGGTGGATCGGCATTGTAACTAAAACCAACTTAGAAGAAGTTGATGCTAAAGTTAAATTTCTTCACCCAAATGGCCCATCAATCTGTTTTAACTGGCCTGAAAGAGACGACTACTGTTTTATTCCAAACACCAACATATTGAAAAAACTATCTGTTCCACAAGCTTGCTCTAGTTCTGGTAGAAACTATGTGTTTGAATATGCTGAAATAGAGGAAGTACAAGTAAAATGGGAGCAATATTGTAAGCTATTACAAACACAGTCAAAATAACTTTCATCTTTGATACCTTTACAAATCTTGTATATTTAAGTAACTTTTTAAATTACGATTAACTTTATTTTATTTACAAATATTTTTTGGGAATTTCTTGAAAAAGTAATACATCTTTGAAATTGAAGTTCCGTGTGTTTTAGTTGTTTTTCCAGATAGATTTTTTGTGCCTAGTAAGATTATTAACAGCTGAAAATATTAACAGCAAAAAAAAATTTTTTTTGATGGGCGTGTTTTGAGATATTGGGCCCCAAAGTTGGTTTATAGAAACTAGTTGTTTTATTAATTTTTATGCATGTTTTTTTTATATTTGAGCATTTTAAGTACATTTATTGAATTCAGCATCAAAAAAACATTATATATAATGATTTTCATGTTTTTGCCATTTTTATTTCTTATTATTTTAAGGAAAATGTTTTTTCAGAGTGTTATGAAAACCGGGTTATTTTGGGAAACCAGGTCAGTATTAAAATTGCAGTATCTTGTCAACCGCTAAACTTTTTTAGCTGATATTTTGCATGCAATATTTTTTTATAATTAGGAATAATGTGTCAAAATATAACACAAAAGGAAGACACATGGTTCAATGGCCTTGGTGATTTGATGTGGAATTGCCCTTTTACAAGTAAAAGTAAAAATGCAAATAACTTTTACTTGTAAAAGTAAATTACTTTTTCAAGTAACAGTTACTCATTTAAAAAACTTAAGTAATTAAGTTTAGCGCGTTATATAAACTGTGTAAAAAAAACGAATTACTTTTAAATGTGAGTAAATTATAAATTTTTATATGAGTTATATCAAGTAATTTACGCTAAAACGTAATTCGCGTTTTTACATCAAAATAAGTAAAAGTGCCATTCCTAGTTTTAAAATTTTACTTTAGAAAAATTGTTCCGCAGTGGATAATCTACAACTTAAGTGAATCAAGTGCAAGGTGCTCGCAAATGGCGGATGTGCTTATCTAATGGTTGATAAAGAGAGAAAGAAAAATAATTAAAATAAAAAGATCAAAATTTATCAGTATAAAAGAAGATAAAAAAAGATAAAAGAAGATAAAAGAAGATAAAAGCATTAGCAAATTAAAGCCGAAGTAAACTTCTAATCTTTTGTTTAAAAAAAAATTACCTAATTTATAAATTGTTCAATAAATAAGTAACCAATTAAATTAGAAAATTAAAAAGCAAAGAAAATTAAAAAACATTTTGATGAATTAGATGCTGATCACCGATTTCCAAATCGAGAAAAAATATTTAAAACTGAGATTTTTAACAATGTATCAGACACAGTAATATCTCAATTAGATACACGTTTTATTAGTATTAGTGCAGTCTGTCATATATTCGATTTTCTAACACCAATATTTTTATTACATGTTGATGAAGCAACTTCATTACAAAAGTGTGATGAATTTCAAAAAAAATACTCAGATATAATTGGCCCTAGTTTTTCACTTCAGTTTATTAATATTTACTATCTAGTTTTACCTCAACTAACTCAAGCATGGGCTGTTCACTAAATATGTATGGAAATGAGCAAATATGAAGTGCTAGAATGCGACCTAACGGAAGTATTTACAGCAATGTTATTATTCTTTACAATTCCTGTCACTTCTGCAGCAGCTGAAAGGTCATTTGCCAAATTAAAAATAGTAAAAAATTATTTAAGAAATAAGATGGGCCAAACTTGACTCCGACATTTATCACTAATAGCAATTGAAAACAAAACCGCATCAAGCCTGGATTTAAACGAAGTCATTGATACTTTTGCGAAATCTAAAGCTAAGAAAATTTTTTAAATATAATTGTTATTTAGTCAGTTGGTAGGCCCGACCTTTATTTAATAAACCTTTGAATCTCCTCTATTTCGTTTTATTAGCCAAACCTACACCAGGTATTAATTGTAATTTAAGTTGTTACTGTTTAATATTTTTATTACCTGTCCTGCAGTGCACAAAAAAAGAGCTTAAGTAGCTTAGCATTTTTAATGTATTTGTACATTTCATATTTTTATTTAACAAAACCTAATCAGTTTACATAGCAGTGGGGCCCCATTTCTTAATTGGCCCCAGGGCCCTTGGTTACGTTCTAGTGTTACCAACATAAGTTATGTTGGTAACACTAGAATGTCATAACAAACTTTCGCTAACTTTAGAGAATTTAGGAAAAAGTAAGCAATTTTATATCCGGGGCCTTGGACCCCGGATATAAATTTCAAGATATAGAGGAAGAAAACTCGAGATATAGAGGACTTTTTTAAGAAAATGACACTTCCACAAAGAGGACTTTTTTAAGTGCCTCTCCATTTCCTCAAACCCGTGTTTCCGACCTGTTAGTGAAATTCTAGAAGGGTGACACCAAATATTTACGACACTGGGTGACACCAACACCAGCGACGCTATTGGTCTACAGCTCAACAAAGAGTGGATCAGAGGAAAACAGCAAATTACCAAACTATTTTTTGTAGTTATGTTTAAAATAGGGATGTACCGGAATTTCTGTTCCGGTCGGAATTTATTTTTTTACCTTTTCTTTTAAAACAAGCGACACAGACTGTAAATCAAATCAAAAAATCATTATCCTACAGGGCAATGACTAACATTAAGTAAACCTAAATAAAAAATACAAATTTCTTAACTAACACAATATAATTAATGTAATCTAAAAGTTTAGAAATACTGTGGTACAAAAAGTTTTTTATTTATCAAAAATGTTACCTGCCTCTGAGAATATTTTAAATGTTACTTAAACTTTAAATAGTTAAAAAACATAGGATGTCTAATACAGTAAATATTTCGATTTTAATCTAAATGGAAAAAATATTATAAATATATTATAAATATAAATATATTTTAATAAATAAAATTTTAAGAAACAAATCAAAACAACACATTAAATTTAAATGAAACAAGAATCAAATCAAATCAAAAATTTATTGACAGGCTCAAGGCCCAATATAATAAATATACAATGGGTAAAATAAAGTAGATTAGAATAAAACAAAGACTAACGCACTTGAATATAAACAAAACCCAAGAAAAAAAAAAAATAAAGATAAGAAATTAAAGTGTTATAAATATATCTCAGCTCTCCATTTAAACATCAGTGGAGACTGCAAGAACCTGTCTGAGTTAACAAAAGCTTTTATGACGAGGTTCTCATTATTCTGCAGCAGTAACAGTGAGGAGTATTGTTTCTTGCGAATAACAACAATAAGTGAATGGGCTTCATGTTTCACAAATAATTCACTTGCACTGTTCCATGGTGACTTGTTTAACATCAAGCGAAGTGCATTATTATATGCATCACATAGGCGAGGGAATGAGTCTTTTCTACAAAGATACCACAGCTGACATCCATAGATTGGGCTGCAAAATCAAGTTAATGAAATAGTTTATATATATATATATATATATATATATATATATATATATATATATATATATATATATATATATATATATATATATATATATATATATATATATATATATATATATATATATATATATATTATAGATTATAAATATATATTGTACAGTCACGATGCTGAGGTTCAGGTTTTCATTTTCAATCTTGAAGGTAACAAATTACATAAATATAAAATTTCGTTACGGTACATCCCTAGTTTAAATCAGTGCTTTAAAGGCGCATGTGAAACCCAAATAAGCATCATTAAATATGGCCAACAAGAGCGTGTTTTACACCGTAAGGAAAAACAAGAAGAAAACTTTACTCGGTGTTGCTGCTTTTATATACGCTCTAAATTATGGATCCCAACGATATCGGTATATATATATATATATATAAATTTATATATATATATATTTATATAAATTTATATATATATATTTATATAAATTTATATATATATATTTATGTAAATATATATATATATATATATAAATATATATATATAAATTTATATAAATATGTATATATATATATATATATATATATATATATATATATATATATATATATATATATATATATATATATATATATATATATATATATATATATATATATATATATATATATATATATATGCAATTGTCATTTAAACAACATTTAGCCATTACGCTCGTAGAACATAAATTTATCAATCATTTGAACCCTCTCTTTAGAAAGTAGTTTTGCTAAATTTGAATTCTTATATATAATTATACATATTATATAGAATTCTTAATTAGAATTCTTTTCATTTTGTAGTATAATATCAATATAGCCCTACTTATAGTAAAAAGTACTAGTATCGCACGGTATTTTGTATTCAAATTGAATTACAAGTGGTAAAAGACCTACAGACGAGAGCCTTGTTATACTGATTTAGATCAATCTAACAGGATCGGATGTACTACCTTTGATCTAAACAAATTAGCATTTGCATAGAATTCGAAAGTAGACATACATTACACAGTAGGGCAGCAGGGGGTATTAGGCCTTATGTTTTCTTTCTTTGAAATAAGTAAATAAATATTAAATTCAAACTGGAAATCTTTTTAAGTAATAAACAATGCATATTTCTATATGTACGAAAGCGTTATTCAGAAAATTGTAAAATGATATAATTAAAAAAAAGCTAAAAAGTTATGCCTAACATTGACTCAAATTTAAAAAAATGGGGGCAACAAGCTCCAGTATGTAAAATATATATTTTTACATTATTTGTAAGCAATTCTCACAGATCCATACCATGGTTTGAATGTCAGTACCACCTAGAAATTTTGTGCATTTAATATGGTGCCAAACATATAACTCACAGCCACCCGTTCTTCTCCTTGACCTCCATGAATACCACACTTGAGACGCACAGTGAGGTTATCCTCATCACTGTCCCTATCATCTCCAGCAGGAAGATTTTTTCTTTTTCTTGTGGTCTTTTCTCTTGGAGCGTTATCTTTTTTTGCTGCTTCTTCTTTCAGTTGCTTCAAACATTTATCATCTGTTAAGCTTCCTGTGTAGTGAAACCTGACTCCAGTTAACCTACCATGCCCAGAAGTTTGTGCAAATCTGGGCTGCATATCAAAAATGTACATATCTTTGAGAAAAAAAGTCTCTAATAGAAGACTTTCTTGAGGATGATGTAGAAAATGGTGTCTGTGGTCTTTCTGCAGGTGCTGAAGATAAAGGTGATGATTCTGTTGACGATGCTGCAGTTGACGATGATGTAGACAGTGATACATGTAGTAGTAATGTTGAGGCAGAAGCATTGTGAGCATTAGTGCTGGAAAGTACTTGTAATAATGCTTGGATGTTTAGCTGGCAAACATCTGTTTACATATGACAGAATTGTAGGCATCTGTTGTTGTCTGGCTTGTTGCATAGGACTTACTGCCTTTTTTCTAGTTCATTTTTTTACTATCAAAATTGTATTTAAAAAAGATTTTAAACTATTTCTACATATAAATAAAAAAAGTGAATTTTAGAGCTATTTATAAACTATCTCTTAGACATTTATCCAACTGCCATTTGACTTTGCTAAAATTTCTACCTTTATTTACTCTATAAGTATCAGTATTTTAACTCATTGATTACATACACAGACATTTGAAAAATTAAAAAAAAAGTACTAACTTAGTCTATATATACTTGTATTTGTATGGAGAATAAAAAATTTAAATGTAGAAACAATTTTTCAAGTCAAAAACAAGCACTAGCTTCGCTGAAGTTTTTAAACAAGTTTGAAGGAAACTGAAAACTGGATGGATGGAAAAACCACTCATCTTTAAATGTTAATCAATGGGTTAGAAACCCAAGAATGGTAATAAAAGGTTCCCTGGTTGGTTAGTTAGTTTCGTCATGTAGAGCCTAATGCCCCCTCTCTCAATACAATACAGTAATGGGTAATTTTTTTTTTTTTGTCATTTTATTGGTAGTGGAGAAAGAAAATAGATCTTAAAAAGTGTACCTTTAGGTCATTTAGCCACTGTTCATATTGCTCAATAATATTCATATCAAAACTTTTGCTATTGTTGAGATCTGCTTTATAGTTATAATATCTTAATAAAGCATATGGTTTCTTAACCTATTTATCTTTCTGTCATTACTGTTTGCAACTTAACCAATTTTATTGGTTATAAACAGTACAAAAAAAAAACATGTACTGTTTGGTTTACAGAAGATGATTTTTGACACTCTTTTGCCTAGCTGAATTTGTTTCACGTGGACACAAGTATGCTACACTTTTTTAAATGATTGAATTCATTATAGTTAGGGAAGATAATGTTGAGTTACCTGATGTTTTATTCATCCAACTTTGTTCAGAAAGATTGTAATTTTTTTTTGAATAAATTGAATTTATCTAAGTGGAAAAAAACTTTATTGATGATAAGTTAAAAATTTACAATATTTAAAATAATTTATTTAAATATAAAAGTTCTTTAAGAATAAAATATAATAATATGGTGTATGTCAAGGTGTTATTAAATAAAGTCATAACTTTAAAATAGTAAAAAGACTATAGATTGGCCAGCAAGGTTATACAATCGTAACATTTGCATTAAACACCTAATGTTTAACTACGAAAATAAATATATTTATAATGTATATTTATTTCTCATATTATTAAGTTATACTCTCAGGTGTCAAATGTCCCTTCCCTATTTTTCAATTTTTAACTCTTTACATATTTGGAACAACCTTTTTGGACAAGTTTTGACTTCTTTATTTTTATTGAAAAATAAAGAAAAAATAAAAAAAAATAGTTTTTTTTAATTGAAAAGTAAATTCCCTTTATAAATAGAATGTGCCTGTTTAAATATAAACTCTTAATTGTTTTTTATAATTTTACTAAAGCAATACAAATATATATTTTAGTATAATGTGTTACATACCTGCTGTTGCAGTTTGTTAACATTTGATGATTTAACTTGAGTCAAAATTAGAGTTTAACATCATGAAAATGTTCTTCATATTCAACAGGTTTTACATTTATTTACAATCACAATCACAATCTTTTTTTTAGTTTCTATAGCTCATTATTTGATTTATACTTTTTCATTGCATACTAAATAATAGGTCAACAATATTAAAGTATTTCCTATAATTTTACCTGATTCCTTCTTTTTAAATGATAGTTTGTAATAGTAAGTAATATATATATATATTTTTTGCATTTTTTTAATCCATAACTGCTTTACCAGAAGCAATATCTTAACTACCTATTGCTTTAGCCATTTGACTCACCCTTTGATCAGTGTTTTTTGTTCTCAAGCTTTTCTGTTCTCTTTTGAATGACGCGCAAGTTTTGTACTTTTTCAAGTGGTTTAAGTGCCTTGGTAACAGTAACTACCACTATAGCTTTTTGAGGCACTATGTTCTCTACAATGCCCTACTTTCTTTAGAACAACCCGCATTGCCTTCTGACACTTCACAAGGTGATGCTAATTGCTCCAAACAAAACAAATGTTAGATACTAAAAAGGCACAATTTATACAAATACTTTGTCTTGCAGTCTTTAGAGATATAACAAGTGTGACATTACAATAAATTTAAAAAGATTTTCCAAATGTATAAATGTATTTATAAGCTTATTATATAATTCATAAATTCTACAAACTTTATGTTTACTCCTTAAATGTTAGTTAAATGAAAAGTAGTATAATATTTATGGGCAATTATATAATTCAGAAATTCCACAGACTGCATGTCGTTAAAAAGTGATTAAATCAGAGAAGGAAGCAATATGAATTTTAGGAGTTTTTATTTATCTAAGACAAATTTTCAAATTAAATGGTAGGTTTTTTAAAAAACTAATTTTTTGTAGCAGAAATTTATTTTTTTTCATTCAGGTATTAATGTAAAAAAGTGCCAATAAAATCAAAATTTAAATTAGCTTTCACACTCTGCTCTCTTATATTAAAACATATAAAGAAGCATCTATGACTGGTGCATTTTTTCAGTTTATAGTTCTTTATCTTATTTACTATTTTTAAGTTTTAAAAGTTGAAATAAAATCTCATTTTTTCATAACTTCATTTTTTTTAAATGAAGTCTTAACTCACAATAATCAGTGCATTTTTTTTACTACTGATAACACTGTCACTTTTGAATACTATTTTATATGTCATCTTGATACTAACCTTGTTGCTGTGTACATGTTGAGTTCATTACCAGAGTATTTCATTAACTTTTTAAAGTTATCTTTAAAATGCATTTTTAAATCATTGAAAATATTGTTTCTTGAATATTTTCATTTTTAGGTAAGAATATCTTTATTTTATGTGATATTTTTGAGTATATAAATTGCTTAACTGTGTTACTGAAATGTGTTATTCTATTTTAGATATGTGGAAAAAAAAAGTTCACAATGCCCAGCTATATAGCCCAAATTGATACAAAAATTGATACAAAAAAGGCTGGATTGGGCAAAATAATTAAGGAGTTTAACTGAAGACGATTGGATATCAGTATAACTAATTTAGATGTAATATTGATTAAAAAGAATTCACTTTCTTACATCAAACTTCTAAAGGTTTACTCAACAATACTTTATAATATTTACAGGTATGCTTAAGTAATGAGTACTTACCTGGCGTTAACAAAGAAGGCCCAATGTGTAAAGAGACAAGGAAAAAGTACTTACAATATCTAAAGAGACACGGAAAAAGTATCAAACTGAATCTTAAAAACTGGTAAAAATCTTCCTCACTGATGATTTTGGTCAGTAATATGTGGAAGAAACAATGTAACTAGTTATATTATAAAGAATCCTGGAACAAAAGTTGTTGCCACAGTTAACAGAATGGTTTGGTTCAGATGAAAAGAAAATTATAATGCAGGATGAGGCACCAGGAAACTTTCCTTACCTAAATTCTATCGAAAATGTTTTGGAATTCCTTAAGAAGGAAATATCTAAAAAAAATATTACAAATAAGATGTACTTAATAGAAAGAATTATTTACCACTAGAAGCATAATGAGCAACTACAGGCAATGGCAGTAAACTGCATAAAAAGCTAAAAAGGGTTCTAAAATGCTGTTATAAAAACAAAAAAAGGGGTTAGCAAATATTGATTTGGAATATACCATTAGCGGTTTTAATATTAATTTATTACCAATTTGTTAAATTTTTTTATTTATTAATAATATACCTGTTTTAATATATATAACTTTTAAGTAATAAATTCACAAGAAAATATCAAAATAATAGATCTAAAAAGTTGTGAAAAATTGTAGGTGGCCAAAATAAATTTTCATACAACTGTATATTAAAACTTTTAAATCTGCTAAAAAATGGTACTGGCTCCAGCGTATTAAAATTTCTTGCTATCCCATACTTTCAGCTCCGGCTCTCCCATACTTTCAGCTCCGGCTCAAACTTTTAGTATAGGGAAATTTTTTTTTTTAAACATCTTCACTTCAAACAAGCCTGCAAGCAACCACTTATTAAAGTTGGAAATTACTGGAGGAGAAAAGATAAAGATTGTAGAGCAAGATAATAATTGACGAATGACTTAAAGGATTGCAAATTATATGAATCAGGAAAACAAGATGAAGGAAGCGTATTCCAAAGAAGTAATGTTTGAGGAAAAAAGCTAGACGAATAAGAGTTTTTGAAGCACTTACGAACAGTCACAGTAAAAGGATGAGACTTAATTGAATGACGAGTAACACAACAATGAAATTTAGTAGATGGTACAAGAGACGCTAGCTCGTTAGAGCAGTGCCCATTATAGTATTTGTAGAAAAGAGAAAGAGAAGCAACATTACGACGGTGTGATAATGGTTGGAAGTTGGCTGCAAGAGCAGGTCCAACTATGTTTACAATGCGTTTTTGCACCATTAGAAGATCCGCCCCAAATATGGCAACAGTATTCCATACAAGGCCGAATTTGAGATTTATAGAGATAGAGAATAGAATCCGAAGTAAGAAAGTGTTGAGCTCGATAAAGAGATGCAACCTTAGCGGATGCTAAATTTGCAACTGATTTGATATATGGTTTCCAAGAAAGATCGGAAGTAAGAGTTAATCCTAGAAGATGAAGAGTAGATGACTCATCGAGTACATTACCGTTCATAAACATAGGAAGATCTAACTTATTGCGATAACGATTGGCTGAAAAAATTGACTATTATCTGTATGGAAGTTCACCAGCCACTGTGAGCCCCATGCTGTAGCAGAAGTGAGATCCTTTTCAAGCTCAAATGCCCCCTTTAAGCAATCAGAGAGTGTTGGTTTCTTATCACGGCGAGAATAAATGGTAGTATCATCAGCAAACAATGCCACCTTAGATGTGAGAGTATGTGGAAGATTGTTAATGTAAATTAAAAAAAGTATAGAGCCAAGGATAGAACCTTGAGGAACCCCTGAAGTTACAGAATAAGAAGAAGAGTGCTGTCCATCGAGAACAACTTTTATACTACAATTGGAAAGAAAGGATTCGATAATCTTAAAGAGGTTGCCAGATACACCATAAAAATAAAGCTTCTGGAGAAGACCAGCATGCCAAACTTTATCGAAAGCTTTTAAAATATCAATAGCCTTAACCTCTTCACCTTTATCTAATGCATGATAAAACCTATTGGTTATTACTGTTAACAAATCACCTGTAGAAAGAGAAGATCAAAATCCTTATTGACGGTCAGAAAGTTATTAGATTCAAGATGAGAAATTAAGTGTTTGTTAATTAAAGATTCAAAAACCTTTCTTGTGATAGGAAGAAGACTAATGGGACGATAGTTAGACGAATCAGATCGCTCTCCAGATTTTTTGAAGATAGGGATAACAGATGCTGCTTTCCAGCAAGCTGGAATAGTTTTGAGAGTATAGACGACAGCTCCGGGGAACACTTCTGCAAGACTATAACAGGTGTGTTGTCCAGGCCACAAGCTGTAGAAGAGTCTAGGCAGAAAATTACTTTAGATACAGATGCTGGAGTGATATGAATGTGATCAATGAATCAACCTGCTTGTTGGCAAGTCAGATAGAACACAACTAGTGGAATCAAGAGATTAAATTAATTTAATATTTTTATTCATGCTTTATTGCATGCTTCATAATTTATAGGCCTATGTTAAATTAACATTTTTATAGGATCTATCAATATTTATGCAGCCTTGGTCATAAACCTGGCCTCAGTCGCGGCTATGTGTTATCAAACCTAGCCCCGGTCGCTTACTAATTGTAACATTGATGTTTCAAACATATGCTTGTAACAAGTATAAAACCAAATTTTGTATTTAATAAGCAATTTTTATATATGTAAACAGATAGCTCGTGCAAAAACCCAAAGTTCTCATAACAAGCAGTTTGGAGGATAAGCTTGCATAGCTCACCGTATTTGTTTTAGGAGAGCTTTTCTCCGCTCTCGCGCTGGTTTGATCGCGCAAGGCCTGATATCATAAGCTAACTTAAAATGAATTTTATAACTTTTTGAGCTAATATAGGCATGGCTGCTGAAAATGGACACACTAGCAAAAAGTCTAATCTAAAAATTGATCAATGCAATAAAAGTGAACTATTGTTCACTTTTATTGTATTGATCTAAAAATTTTGTTGTATTGATCTAAAAATTAAAATCATAAAACTGACAAACCTGCAATTGCTGCATTTTTACTGGCTTTTGGGTATAAAAATTTGTTTTCTTGGTAAATAAAATGCATTTAATAATTTTACTTTGTTTTGTTTTATGCTGCAATAATGCTTTATATATAAATATAAATAACTAGGTAAGTAGCCTATCCATAAATATAATTAACTAATTATAGAGTTGTAAAAATATGCAATTTACTAATTATACATTAGTAAACCTCTCACATGGGTGGTAGAGATTAAACCACATGATACTACAGCGTGCTAACCAATGCCCATGGTAATCATGTGAAGTGATTTATCCTGTTAAAGATTAGTAAATAATAATAATACAAACAATAATAAAAATATTGTTTGTGTTTAACTATTAAGTTAGTGTTTTTATATTTATTTTTTATAGGGAATATTTGATTAGAAGATCATTTTTTATTGAAGCAAAGGTGAGGAAAAATAAAATAATTCATTAAAAAAACTTTATTTTAAAAAAATGTTAATTTTGTAAATAGAATAAGTTAACTCTTTCGCGACTGACTTAAAAATAGCTATATGACTGTGCGTAAAATAACGATCTTGGATCATGATCAATTAAAAGAGTATAAAATAAAAATTAATAGTCAGAATTTCACAAATAAGACCTTGTGTTTTTTTGTCAAAGAATTGGCTTTCAGAAAATTAAAAAAAAATTATTAATATCTTAGTAACGTGATCAAAATATATCATGTTGAAATTAACAAAAATATATAGTTTCTCTATGTAACCTTTAACAAATAAAGAAGAAATACATAAACATATCGTTTTTGATATTAAATAAATGAGACATTTATTGTGGTGATCAAACAAAAAAATCTTCACCACTATTATTGAAAAAAATATCAAGGATCTCAGTATACTTTTTATCTGTTTTTGTCATTTTTTAAAATTGATTTTTGAGCGATCTATAAATGCAATTAACAATCGGTTTGAGGCATTAACTTGAGAAATTATTCACATTTCAAAAATAAGTTAAAAGTTTTCCTCAAATGCTATAGATAATTTGAAATATTTAAAACTGTTTATGTACCGCCATGCGGGTCACTCATCATTTAGAAACAAATTTTATGAACCGTCACGAAAGGGTTAAGTTATTATAAATAAGAATTATGTCAACTAGTCTTCTAGTCAAAAGTAAAGTGTATTTATTAACTATAATTAGCTTAACAGACCTTAGATTAGATGCCATGAATATGTAGGAGTGGATTAAGTTCCTTTTTCTACTGCTACATTTTTCTTTTAATTACTCATTATTATTACAATGACATTAATAAATTAATATCTTTATATTGTAAAGTTTATGTTTTTTGTTTAATAGACTTATATATAAGATTTATTGTGTAGTTTGCATGATTATAAATAAGAAATGAATAGAAGTTAAAAAAAAATGTTTAAATATACTGACTATAGTAAATTATAGCAGTAAGAAAATGTAGTTCAATAGATTATAACAGCAATTAAATAGATTCTAGCAGTATGTAAATGCAGTATCCAGGGTCATCACGGGCCAAAAAATTTCTCGTTCTGTCTCAATAAAAACAAATTTGTTTTCATTGGTCATAAAATTAAAAATTGTGCTCAATTTAGTCTTTAATCTGGAGTCTTTAATCAACAACCCTGTCTGTTACTAGTTTGTAAACTAGTCTCTTTTTTAGGCTCTCTTCAAATAGTGTCATGGAAATTTTCCATAATATATCATATATAAACTTGTAAAGGTAGAATAACCTCCATATCAAATATAGGTATAAAAACTATATCTGATTAGAAAACTCATTTTTTCTAGTAGTTTTAAAATGTCATCATCCAATTATTAGTGATATTCCATTATTAGTGATTTTATTAAAAATTTTACATGAAAGTTAATATTCGTGAAGTTTCTTTTACATTATTATTTTTTTGAAAATAAAGGAAATATGTGTTGTTATGCTAAATGTTAAAATGCTAAAATCAAAGTTACAAGAATTAGGAGTAATCCTAAGTATGTTAATTGTTTGCACAAAATATTTTGTTGTTGGTGTTACACACAAATCACAACATTCTGCATTTTATAAGATATGTAAATTTTTGTTTATTTCACAGAAGGCTCTGTTGTGCGGATTGTAAAATATTGAATTTTTTATTGTTATTTTTTAGATATAAATATATTCAAAATTGACTTATATAGGAATTTGCGCAGTGGAGTGTACATACATCAACTGACTAATATATTAAAATATACACAATATATTTTTTAAAAAATTATTATAAGTTATATTTAAGCTAATAAATATAAATATTATTAAATTTATATTAAATGTAAATATTATTTAAACTTAGTATACATAAGTATTATTTACTACACAGAATAAATATTAAAAAATTAAAACAATAAAAGTTGAACATTTTTAAATCTGAACAATAGCTATTTAGTTTATGAATTGCATATTTTGAAGTGCAGAATTTTACAATTGTTGTATAACATATACACACAAATACACAGTAATCCTGTAACTTCGATCATTATTGCAAAATATAATTTTTCTTGATAACATTTATGGTGTGAATGTTGGAAGATTTAATTTCTTATAATATAATTTTCTCATTTAAAGTATTTTTCTGTAGTGTTTTTTCTTGTGTAGTTATATGGGGAAGAAAAATGCCAACCTTTAGATAAACCAAAGCGTTTTTATGTCATTTTGAACCCTACTGCTGGAAACAGGTAAATAATATTAGAGGTTGTGTGTTGGTTTTTCAAATAATCTAACACTATAGACATTAACACTAATCTATTTTATAAACAATTTACATTATATTGATCACTCTTAAATGAACAAAAGACTTAGTATCTTAACTTAATACAATAAAACAACAATATATATATATATATATATATATATATATATATATATATATATATATATATAAATATATATATATATATATATTTTTTTATATATATATGTATATATATATATATATATATATATGTATGTATATATATATATATATGTATATATATATACATATATGTATGTATATATATATGTATATATATATATATATATATATATATATATATATATATATATATATATATATATATATATATATATATATATATATATATATATATATATATATAGAACCCTTAGATGTTGTCCGAAAGTTTTTTCCATATTTTGTTGACAAAAAGTAAAAATTAAAATGCAAGACCGGAATTTTTTTTTTTAATAATGATATATTGCCTGCCCCAACCAAACCCTCAGTCGATGTAGCAGCACTCCCTTGCGGGTCAGGCTATTTGTCAGTCGATGTAGCAGCACTCCCTCGCGAGTCAGGCTATTTGTCAGTCGATGTAGCAGCACTCCCTTGCGAGTCAGGCTATTTGTCAGTCGATGTAGCAGCACTCCCTTGCGAGTCAGGCTATAAGATAGTCGATGTAGCAACACTCCACGCATGATTTACAGTAAAAAAAATAAAAATAAAAACATTTTATTAAAAAAAATAAAAATAAAAACATTGTTTATATTGTTAAAAACATTCAAAATGTTTTAAAAACATTCAGAATGTTTTTAAAAACATTCTGGTCAATTAAATTTGCGTTTCTGTGGTTTTTTTAAAAAACAATTAATTTGTAATTAAATTAATGGTTTTTACTTTCGTCCAACACGGAAATGTTGGATGAAAAGTTAAAAGTAATTAAAAGTGACGTATGTGTTGGCCTATGAATCACTTTTTTCCTTCCACTCTTCCCTAAGACAACAAACTATAGATCTATATATATACATATTTATAGATATATGTATATATATGTATATATATATTTATATATATATATATATATATATATATATATATATATATATATATATTCCTATAGTTTGAAATTTACTGCTTGTGGTAAAAAAAGGCTCCTAACAACTCTTTGTATTCAAAAGTGATAAGAAAAATAAATTTAATTTTTACTAATTAAATGTTATCTTTTTTTTTAAAAACCACCTAAATGCAACTTAATACACTGGAATGTTTTTTAAATTTTTTAATTAAAGAACTCTTTAAATGTTTTAATTTTTTTTTTTTTTTACTGTTTACATAATGTAAACAGTAAGAAATAGGAATGTCGCTACATCAGTTGATAATTAGGTAGAACATGCAAGGAGTGCTGCTACATCGACTGAAAAATAGGTAGAACATGGGCAGGCAATCTTTTTCCGGTCTTTTAAATTAATTTTATTTTTAAACATAATGATTACATTTTATAGAAAAAGTTAAAGATAACCTAGCAAAAGTGAGAACACACAAAAGACCACATGAAATGATTAAAATTGTTTTGATCTAACAAAATGAATTTTTGCCGGTCAAGGTTTACCGCTTAAAAAATATTTTTACAAACAACCGGAATATTTTTGAAAATACAAAATTTTCATACTATCTAATATATTTTAGACTAAAATATTTTTATTTTATGTAAGCTACTTTTAATTCACTTGTTGATACATTTTATATATGGCATATACTATATCTTCATTTTATACATATCTTTAGTTTCACTTCGCAGTAGAATTAATGTTTGTCATTTATATACTTGATTAAAGTTTTTATTTTATTATTATTTTCCTATGTAAATTAAAAACATTCTTCAAACTGGTTTTTTTTTTTTTTCTTGTTCAATTTTTGAGATAATTTTTTTTATTAAATATTTTTAAAAAGCCTCCTAGGATTTAGCCATCTTTTGCAAAGTGATTGCATTAAATGAATGTTACTACCCCCTTGACAATTTAAATAAACTATAGTTATCATTTACACATTTTTTCTATTGAATTATCAAGAAAACGATTAGCATAAATAATTTTTATCACAGCATTAAAAAACAATGGTCAAATTAAAAAACAATTTATCACAGCATAAAAAACAATGGTATTAAATATTCAGTTTCAATTATTTTATTTTTTTTTTGGGCTAAAAAAAATTACTTTAGGTTTATCATCACTGTAAGACTTAGCCTTTTTAAAGAAACGTTTTAAAAGCGTTTTCAAAGAAAAAAAGAAACTTTTAAATCAAGCCACAATAGCGTAAGATATCGCCTTTTTTCATTAGCTAATGATGAATCAAAGTTTTTTAGGTTTGTTTTGTTTTAAAAATATCATAAATGATGTTGGCGTGTATTCTTAGTGTCAATTTAATATATCATGCTGACTTTTAGGCCTATAACAATACAATGAAGCCGAGCTTCGACTAATTTAAACAAGTTAAATGTACAAAAATACTAAAGATATAAAATTACTTTGTTTTAGAAGCATTAATTATTTAAAATTTTGTTGAGAGTTTTCATTAAAAAAAGCTAAATGTCGAAAGTCAGCAAGTTCAGCCACTTAAGATGTGAGATTATCAGGAGTATCATTAATGTAGATGAGAAACAACGCAGAACCTTGTTTTACCCCAGATAAGAAAAACAAGATACATTCAAGCACTTATTAAGTAGTTTATCCAGTTTGGATCCAGGAGATCATGTAGGAGATAAAAGACATCAGCCCAAGGACCATTACAAAGAAAATCATGAACAGAATCCCAGTCACTTTTAAGGTATTAGTAAGTAGGGCAAACATGGTGAGTCTGAATAAGAAGTAAGAGTGGTCTTACATGGTCCAAATAACCTAAAGGAGAATAAGGAAAAACTGAACTCAAGCTAGGCTCAAAGGCAACTAATCACTAATCAACATTTAATTATCTGAGTAAAAGATTGAGAAATACTAAAGTAATGCTAGCAGGCTCAGTGATACTAGAGCTAAGCTATTCAGTGTGTTGAGCATTGTCACCAATAACAACAATATTGACTGAAGGATTAAGAGAAAAGATTCTGTTCATTTGATCAGAAATAATATTGAAAAGGCGCAGTCTTGAGAAGATGGAGATAAAGAACAAAGTTTAAAAGTGAAAAGGGTCTAAATAAAAGCACAAAGAAGAATGGTCAGAGGGTTTAAACTTGATTTCATAACAGCTAGGTGAATTAATGCGCAAGTATATGTCCAGGCATGTTACTATTAAAGTCTTTGCAAATAAAAAAACAATAACCAATAATCTTGTGAATTTTGAGGTAAGATTCAACTGATGAAAAGTTAATTTGAAGACCGCAAACATTTGTAACGGATAGATTAAAATTTTAGTTATGTTTTTAATAGTTAGAGAATTTGACTCAATTATAGATAAATATAATGAATAATTGTCTCAGTCTCGCTAATTAAACCAGAGCCATAGCAAAGAGCTTCTTATGTGGCCTAGACAATGCACACCAATAATACAAATAGAGGCACCATTCATGCCTAACATGGCACTGATAATACTCTTATATTTTACAACTTCTGATGGAATCAGGTTCTCTAAGAGCTACCGCAGAGTTTCGGGAAACCTTACTATCAGCTGACCTCAGTAGTATTAAACCGAGTTTTAGAGCTGTACCCTCATTAGGAAGTAGTAGAAAGAGCTCCATATTCACTATCAAAGAGGCATACACGAAAACCCATGAGTGTAGTTAAGAAGATCCAGCATTTTTCATCTTAAGTAGGAAACAAACACAGGTTTACATCTATACCATATATAAATATATATATATATATATATATATATATATATATATATATATATATATATATATATATATATATATATATATATGGACTGTTTATCTTGAAAGTGATGTAAGTTCATTTTTTCAGCATTCGAGATATTTAAAGGTTAGCATTTTAGTCAATTAAAAAATATGCATAAATTGTACTAAGTTTGGCAATGTCTCTGCCAATTTAGAAATGTGTAATTTAATTACATAAATGATTTGCATGTAAATTTAACTAAAATAACATATTCTTTCAGGGTTGTAAATGGACTTTCATAATTATTGAATTGTACACCACTTTCATAATTATTGAATTGTAAAAATCAATAAATTTCAATAATCAAAAATTAATTTTCATTTGAAATACATTGTTTTAATCTGATTTTCTTTATAAAAAAAAATAATAACAAGAAATAAAATAGTGTCTTTTTAATTCTCAACTTTAAACAAGAATAAAATTTGTTACTGGTTTTTATATAGGCTCATTTTGTGGAAGTGTTTTGAAATATTTATGATGCACAGGAGGTATATAAGGCAATAATTGCATCATATCCTTATATTTTTCGTGTGTAATGGGTCTGGCATTTATATACAAAGACTTTAGCGCAATTCTTTCAAATTTTGGTAGTCTCCCTCGAACGGTTGGTGATAAGTCTTAAGTCTTAAATTCCGTATCCTCCAAAGATGTTTTATATTAAATAGTATATGATGCACTTTTGCAAAACCTCAGCCAACATATTTTCAGCCAGTTTACCTTTTCTCTTTCAGTATTTTTTTTTCTTTTTTGAATTGCATTTTCTAGATATTTTAATGAAATAAAATTCTCATGTTTCATTTTGCACAAATTAAACATTATTTCGTCGACATTGTTTTATAATCTCATAATAATCCTCTGGAGTGTACAAGAAATTCTTTTTTCGTAATGCCATTTCTATAACACCAAAATCTGCATTGTTTGGTAAATACGAATGCTCAGAAAGCAAAAATTTATGGTTGATGATTTCAATGTTATTTTCCGAGGACTGGACAACTCTTAATCACATCAATGCCATTTGAATATTTCGATTTTGCCCAGTGCACATATTACTGTAAGCTATAACATGATTTTGGGTCGTTACATTTTGTAAATGTCTTAGGCAACAAGATGCAATTTCCTATGATCTCCTAGAAGCAGTAATTTCGTTCCACACATACATAAAAACTTTACCGTCGTGAAAACTATGGAATCCCTCGTTTAAAACATACATATTCTGCTTATATGCGATCGAAACGGATAATTTTGGATATGGTAAGACTTTTTGTAAATCGAAAGAAAAGGCAAAATACCTTTCTGGATTTTCTGTTGCTAGAATTTTATCTTCTTGTAAAGCTTTTCTTGTTAATTCGGCATTTTTTATGGTGAACATCATGTCTTTGTACAAGAGACATGATGTTCACCATAATCGCCTTTTCTTTGTCACTGTTTGTTGTCTGAATTTTCATGTTAAAGTTTATGAAAATATAACTTAAAATCTCTTTTAAAGATTTTCTTGTATGTCCATTCATTAACTGCAATTTCAATAATTTCCCCACATTTTCCTAAGTATAAATTAAACATTTTGTTTATGTTCAATTCAGGGTTCAAATACTTTCGTTCTGGATTTTGGGATCGAGTGTAATGACTCTCAAACGCCGGAAAACTTTTTATGTGTTCTCTAACAAATTTTATCGCAAGTTCACTAGTTCTACTGCAAGAACCATCCATTCTCCCACGCATGTCTTTAGGAATATATATTTTACTTTTAAGATGCGATCAATCCGTCCTGTAGATATATTAAAAGTATTTATAAAAATTTCTTACATACTAAAATATTTTCAAGAGGAGTACTCAAGTGAAATTTATACAGTCCTCAAATTTCCCGCATAATTTCTATGCCTTCTTCTTTTTACAGAATAACTATGAACACTTACATAGAGAAATAAGTTTTGTTTATCAAAGTCACTCAAATTCCAAAATTGTTGAAAAATTATTTTACGTTCTGCTTCATCAATACCTTCTACACATTTTTTCGAACAGTTACAATTTTTTTATTCAATTTTTTTTTCTGGAAAATTTTTACCGTTTTTTGTACAAAACTCTTTAATTTTACTTATTCTTTGGGGATATTGTCCTTTATTTTCTTTTGCAGAATCAAAGTTTTGGCTATATGAAACATCATCCTCATCTGATGTACATTCTAGCTCTATAATTCTTCTTCTTTTTGTAATTTTCTTTAAACATGTGTTTTTATTAGTGGAATTATCCTCATCCTTCAATTGCAAGACTCTGGTTTATATTCATGGGCTTTATTTCTGTGTGATTTTATATTTACAATAGAATAAAATAAATATCTTAAACTATAGTAAAATAAAGATTTATTATTTTACTATAGTTTAAGATATTTATGAAGAAAGATTTGCTCAAAGAACAATATATGATAACCTAAAAAGACTTGAAACTGTTTAATCCTTTTCTGATAGAAAGCACCCAAGTCATCCAACATCCTTGACTAGAGAAATGAAAGCCAGATTAATGAGACTTGTCAACAATCAAAAAGGGCTCAGACAGAGAAAAGTAGGTTTTAAATTCGGTCAATCGACAATTGGTCGTCAGTATAAAAAAATGAATTTTAAATATAGAAAACGTTAAAAGACTCCAAAATACACTATAGAACAACAATTAAAGGCAAAGAAAAGAAGCATGAAGCTAGTTAACCAACTCTATAACACAAAATCGCTTCTAGTCATCGATGACGAAAAATACTTTTGTTTTGCAGGGGACAACATGCCTGGAAATTCTGGATACTACGCAAACAACAAAAAAATATGCCCAGAAAGTGTTCCTTTATTGGAAAAGAGAAATTTCCAAAAAAATTGTTAATGTGGATAGCCATATCTGACCGTAGTATGTCTGAGCCATTGTTTTCCACTTCCAAGGCTGTAGCAATTAATTCATTGATCTATATTGGTCAATGTTTAGAAAAACTACTTCTTCCATTCATTCACTAGTATTATGGAGACTTTAAGTATTTATTTTCGCTAGATTTAGCAAATTCTCATTATTCTAAAAGTTCTCTAAATTGGATGGACCAATATGTCTATTATGTTGATAAAGAATCCAATCCCCGATTTAAATTTTTTACAGTCATTTATGAAAGGTGTCAGACAAAATTGAGATCAATTGCAGATTGTGGTGTTCATTTAAAAAATAACTTATTTTTATTAAAAGATAAATACTTTATTTTAAAAAAATATAATAATAGTTTTTTTTCATTTATAAACAAGTTATTGGCGTTTTTATTTTGTCCGATAACTTACGCATTACATTATAATACAATATGATTTTTTTTGTAAAAAAAAAACTTTTTTTGTAGCAAATGTAAAAAGTTATTTCAGAAAAATGCTGCTCCAATATTTCATTTGGCTGGAATGGATGTCACATATATACAAGTAATACCTTTTTTTCTTTACGTTATTAAATATCTTTTTACTCTATCCAATGTTATCTATCATACTTATCATATAAATTTATCATATAAATATATACTGAACAAAAGATTTTTAAATTTTTTTATAAAGACCAGTTATGAAGGTCATGCAAAGACATTAATGAATTACTTTGACCCGTCAGTTGATGGAATTATAGTTGCTGGTGGTGATGGCTCATTACTTGAGGTTATACAACTTACTTAATTGTTAAATAAACACTTCTTTTCTTTTTTCTTTTTTTAAGTTAATGAAGTAATTTATTGAAGTATTTTTATTTTAGGTAGTTACAGGTATGCTGCGGCAACCATTAAAGGTAATTTATAATTTATTAATAGAAATATTATTAAAAAATTTAAATTTTTTATGTATTTTAAATATTATATAATAATATTGAATAATATTTTAAATATATAAAAATCATATTATATCAATTTTTAAAACTTACACCTTTTATATATATATATACCTATATATATATATATATATATATATATATATATATATATATATATATATATATATATATATATATATATATATATATATATATATATATATATATATATATATATATATATATACATATATATATACATATATATATACATATATATATACATATATATATACATATATATATACATATATATATATATATATATATATATATATATATATATATATATATATATATATATATATATATATATATATATATATATATATATATATATAGCCTGTACCAATGTAGTTTTTGTACAATCAAGACTAGCAATACATAATAAATTTTCAATAATAACATGTGGCTTTGATGCTTAATTTTTTTATTTTGTTTAGCTAGAGTTTGAATAGAGTTGTTTTCTAATATAATGGTCTTTCTAGTCTTTTTCTGGCATTAGATATATTATAATATTTTATATATATATATCCAGGGGCGGATCCAGCATTTTTTGATCTTTGAGATAGCTAACTTCCAGACATGGAGCAAACTCCAAACATTTATATGTTTATACATATGTCAAATAAGGATGCTTTGCAAAAAATTGCGATGATTGGAGGCTGGGAACAAAAAAGCCCCAAATTTTGTGCCCCCCTGCCCCAAACGTGAGAGCAACAAGTTAATGAAATATTTTTTGTACTGTTCTCAACTAGACTTATATTCATCCATAAATTTTAAGTTTCATAGTACTATTTTTCAGCGTTTAAAAATAATGACCATATAAAATTTATAACCCCCTTGAGGGGGGTTTAAACTTTATATGGTCATAATTTTTGAAAGCTAAAATATTTTACTATGAAATTTAAAATTTATCGATGAATATTAGTCTAGTTAAAAACAGTACAAAAAATATTTCATTAACTTGTTGCTCTCACGTTTGGGGCAGGGGGGCACAAAATTTGGGGCTTTTTTGTTCCCAGCCTCCAATCATCGCAATTTTTTGCAAAGCATCCTTATTTGACATATGTATAAACATATAAATGTTTGGAGTTTGCTCCATGTCTGGAAGTTAGCTATCTCAAAGATCAAAAAATGCTGGATCCGCCCCTGTATATATATATATATACATGTATGTGTATATATATATGTGTGTGTGTGTATGTGTGTATATATATATATATATATATATATATATATATATATATATATATATATATATATATATATATATATATATATATATATATATATATATATATTTGCTAATTAGTTACTTTTACACGTAAAAGTAATTTGTTGTTAAGATGTAGTTTTATTTTCTTTATAAAGTAAGTGTTATGTTTTTTAAATATTATATTTACGTAAGTTTACTTCATAAATAAGTTACATTTCGATATAAATTTTTTACATAATTATAACCAAAATTACTTTTCAAAGTAAATTACTTTACTCGACTTACCATTAAAAGTAAATTACATTTACAAGTAAAAATAAAAATGCATATAACTTTTAATTGTAAAAATAAATTACTTTTTCAAGTAAGAGTTACTCATTTAAAAAACTTATCTTCAGTAATTAAGTTTTACATGTTATATAATTTATGTAAAAAAAAAATGAATTACTTTTAAATGTGAGTAAATTATATATTTTTGTATGAGCTATGCAAAGCAATTAACGCTTAAAAGTAATTCACGTTTTTACATCAAAGTAAGTAAAAGTGACATCCCTAGTTATTACTGCAAACCTTAAAACGAAAATTAAATTATAAAAAATTTATAAAAATTAAATAAAAAAATTGTTTTACTGTTTTTTTAAAAAAAAATTTCTGAAAAAATAATTTAAGCATATACTTAAACTTATGGAAATATAATTTGACTTATTGAACCAAATTTTTTTTCTCTCACTTTGATAACTGAACAATTTGAATGAAAAAATTGAATGAAAAGACCAACTAAATAACCATTTGAATGAAAAAATTAGTTATACTTCTAGCACTCTAGATCAAGAAGCAATAAGTTAGGAAAAACGTGGTATCTAATCTTTTTTTACTTACTCGTTTAGTCTATGGATATAGTATGCTTTTATGATTTCAAATTCGATTTTAAGTATTAAAAAACTGTTTAGGAAGAAAAATGGAAAAAACAATTGCGATAAAAATTAGCTAATTTTTTTTAAGAATAAATAAAATTTAAATATTGAATAATATTTAGTAATGTTTTAAAATAAATTTGACAGTTAAGTTAAACCCAAGCATTAACTTTAATTTTAATAAACTTTAATATATTTTTTTAATCAGAATTAAATTATATATTTTTAAAATAAAAATTAAATTAGATTTTTTTTTTATCAGAATAAAATTATATATTTTCATTAAATTAGATTTAAATTAAATAATATATTTTTTATCAGAATTAAATTATATGCGGTAGTGGTGTAGTGGTAGAGCGCTCGCTTCATGAGCGAGAGGTTCCGAGTTCGATTCCCGCCACGTCCCTGGTAGTACCACGCTCAACTTGTTTCTCTGCGCAGCGGCCTTGTTCGTCAAGGTTCGTGTTTCGGAGTTAAAGAGTTGAGAGAGGGTTATAACCACAAGTAGCCTCCTCATCTGTAGTGGCCTTCTCCGCCTTGGGGAGGTGAATTATAAAAAAAAAAATATGATTATGATCCTTGCCTCAAGATTAAAGTATTACCGTTTTTCTAAGCGAAAAATCAATCATTACAATGAAAAAATATATATATCATTCATAATATAAAATAAAAATAAAATAAAATTTTACTTTTTTTTATTATTAATTTATTTTTTATCATTAAATAGAAATTTAAGTAAATATTTTTTTTAATAGCAAACAATAGTTGTATAAATATTCTTGTGCTCACAAGATAATAAATAAAAGTTTTTATTATATATATTTCTATTATGTTTATTTTTTTTTTATGTTTCGTTTAATAACTTCGTATTGAAAAATAAAATTGTCGTTAACTACAAACAATTTTGTTTCTGTTACTAAATATTTCAATAAATTAACTAGCTTAATAGAAATTAAGTAGCTTTTAATTTTATTAGAGTTTTTTTCATTAGTAAATAGCGCTTCATATCTAACTTAATTTATATCTAACGTAATTTATATCTAACATAATTGTCATTCAAACTTTTTTTAAAAACTTTTTTTTACATAATCATCATGCAAAAGTTAATGTGGCTTATAGAATAACTTAAAACTCAAAAAATGATAAAAAGTCGCTTAACGGAAATCGCTCTAGGCAGATCTAAAATTGCTTAAAGTGTACGTAAATTGCCGGAACAAAGCATGTGGTCCTGATAATATGATCTTGTTTTAAAGCTTAACGCTTTAAAACAAGATCATGTTATCAGGACCACATGCTTTGTTTTGATTAATATTTTTTAGCGTGTCTAACACCATTTTGTAACTGATGTCATTTGGATCTAAATCAACTAACTTTGATTCTTATTTAATTAAACTGTGAAATATAGAATTTCATCTTCTTCAATTACAAAAACATCTTGGAAACATTTGTTTAGTAGATTTTCTATTTCTTTAGGTTTTTGGGTTAGATCACCATTGGCTGTTTTTAAGGCTCTGATTGATTAATTGACTAATTGTTGGCTGTTCAAATATTACATAGGAGCTTTGGATTCAGTTTGGATCTTTCAACTAAATCGTTTTCATATGCAAGACAAGCAGTTTCTTTTTTTTAAATTAGATTTTTAAAATTGTTTTTGATCCATAGAACGATTAGTTTTTTTTATTCTAGATATATCAAGTACTGGAATAAATTTATTACCTGCCAAATTCAAACGGTAAATAGTTTGATCGTACATTTGTTGAACCAATAGAGTTTCAAATAACAGTATCCAATCAACATTTGTAATAAAGTCAGAGATTTTAACCATGTCAGCTTTTTTTGTAATTAAATTTTAAGCAGCTACTAACCTTAAAATTTTAAGCAGATTACTAACCTTACTTTTAATAATGAAAACAAAAAAGATGACCAAATGACCTAAATTTATGTCACTAAGGACAAACCATAGATCAATAGTGCAGTCATTTCCCAATTGAGTTGTGAACATTATAGTAGATCAAGAGTACTAATGGCAGAATTGTTTGAAGTTTGAAGCCCATTTACATGCTGATACAAAAATGTTTTGCTAAAAGTTTCACTAAAGTTATGCTCAATACCATTTTCATTTTTAATGTGTGTAACCATTTGATAAATTGATTGATGGGAAATTAAAATCCCCTGTAATTAGTAAATCTTTTTATCAACATATTCTTTAGTTTTTTTGAAAACCACATCAAAAGCGTTCATGTCAACAAAATAATTTGGTCTGTAAACCCAGCCAACTAAGTATCTGTTATTTCCAATTTATTTTTAAGCTCTAATGATTGAATAGTTTCATTGATGTAGAAACACACACCACCACCTCTCCCCCCATCATTTCCGTCTCTTCTATATAGATTATATCCATTAAGATTTGCAAATAAGATGCTTTTGAACCATGTTTCACTAACAGCTTTGATTTGTGGACAGTATATGTTTATTAATACCTTAAGTTCATCAAGTTTATTTCCTAAAGAAAATAAACTTGATGAACTTAAGGTATTCAAATGCATGCATTTCAAATTTCTTAATTTATTTGGAGATTAATTTAATTGATTCTGTTAGTATTGTCAAGTTTAAATTTTGATGATCTGATTTACAATGATGCCATATCGATAAAGGAATCTTCTGCAAATATACTGTTTGCTTTGTTTCTTTTCTTTCTTTTCTTCTTTTAGATCTGGACTGATGTAAATTGATTTGTAACCTTTTCTCTCTCTCAAATATTTTGCTGCTAGTAAAAGAGGATTTCTGAATGAGAAATTGCTTAGTTCAGCTAAAATTGGACCAGGTTTATTCAAGTCTTTGGATTTTAATAATTTCTGGCATACACTGGTGAAACATTGTTTTTGCCAATTATGCTAAAAATCTCTTTGATTTTTTCACCATCTTCAATTTTTCACTTCACCATCTACTATTTTATCTGATAAAAGTTTATTTTCAGATACAAGAATGAATGATTACATTCTTTTTTCTTCTTCCTCTTTCATTTAGTTCTTTTATAGTTGCATTTGCTATGGCTAAATGGTCAGCTTATTTTTACACATTTTTAACACCTTGTTTAGTAACTTGAACCTAATTGCTGCTGATACCAGGAAGCTTTACTGTTTTTTTAGCTGTTTCTAAATCAGTTTTGATTTTTTCTATTTCTTTATTTTTTTCATTTTTGTTGCCCTGAATTTGATTTAATCAATTAACAATTAAAAGTCAAGAGAATCTTCAAAATATTTCCTCTCATATAGCTGCTCACTTAATTCACTCTCTACCATCTAGTTTTGTCCAGTTTTTTTTCTTGCAGAAAATCTGTAATCTTTTTGATAAACCTAAAGTTTTTTTTTTTATTATCAATTATGATGAAAAATTAGTGCTGGTCCTTTAAAATGCTTTTTCTATAACAATATTATGATTATATATATATATATATATATATATATATATATATATATATATATATATATATATATATATATATATATATATATATATATATATATATATATATAATCTTTTTTTATAAATAAAACATTTAAAATCTGTTTTTTTTTAATTTTTTTTTGGAAAATAGGGTTTGTTTGATGCACTCTATTATACAGAAGGGTGATTGAGTTAGATAACATTTTTAAAACCATATTATATATTTTTCTTAATTTGGCAAATATGTAATAAATAGATTTTAAAACTTACTCTGAAATTTTTGACTACTCTAGATCCTGCCTCAAGGCTGATTTTTAAAAATATATTTTTTTTTGGTCAAAGATTGCAGATTTCTGTGAAGCTGAGTGAGGGTAAACTTATTTTCCTAAAATTTGGCACATAACACTCCGCAAATAACAAATCTGTTTTTGGGACATACTTTTTTTATCCTCATTTTTAGGCGATGATCAATATAATAAAGTAGGGCAATCGCTAGAGGATTATGATATTAAATCAAATATTGGTGGATTGTGTATTGACACAGTGTCAATAAATATTTTAGAAATTAAGAAATAAACTGTTAATAAAATCGCTATGATTTAGATAGTGAAGGCAGGAGAGAAAAAAATCTGGTATAACTTTATATGTATATGTATATTTGTGTGTGTGTGTGTGTGTGTATATATATATATGTATATATATATATAAATATGTGTGTGTGTGTGTGTGTGTGTGTGTGTGTGTGTGTGTGTGTGTGTGTGTGTGTGTGTGTGTGTGTGTGTGTGTGTGTGTGTGTATGTATATGTATATATAATAAATCTCTTTATTACTTTATAGACCAAAATTAGTCAAATTCCAGTTGGATTTATTCCTCTTGGTTCACACAGCAATTATATTCATAAAAAACTATTTGGTTTTGATGAAATACATGTCAGGTTTGTAAAGTTTTGTGACGTTTTTTCATACAGATTTGTAATTTTTTTTTTTATCTTGCTTTTTGTTTTAGATCAATATGTAAAGCTGCCATGGCTATAGTAAAGGGAGATACAACTAAAGTCAGTGTTATGGAAATAAAGGTAAGTTGATCTACACTTCACCTGTCACTATATTTGTAAATTAGATTATATTTATATTGAAAGATTACCTCCTAAATCATTCTTTATAGGGTTTCCTAAATCTGGAAGTATTAAAGAAACCTTGACTAAATGGCAAAAACAGCAGAATAAAAACTTTAAAATCTAAAACAGATATTTTTTTGGAAGAAAGGACCTTAACAATATTTTTTAGTTAAAATAAAAAAGAAAACTATAATTTTTTTTCTTTACGCTTTGAAACATTACACAAAAGACCTTCTGAAGTATCACTTTAAAAATCCTGAGATATGTTCCTAGAAGTTTCACTAGAAATATCTCCTGAAAATCATTCAGATCTTCTTTGGGAAATTCAAAATGATTTTAAATAGTGTTTATAATATGATTTTCTTGGTCCAGCAAAATATGAATTAAATTCTGGAGTTCCACAACCATAAATATTACACAAAAGAAAGCCATTATATTTTGGACATTGTAAAGATCCCAAACCTTCAAGACATGTTGTGTTCATATTAAAGAGAATGATTATAAAAAAATATTTGGGCTAAATTGTTTTGATTAAAACAAAACAATAAATTTTATTTTAGTTCAAGCTCGCTTTCTCGGTTTTATTGAGTCAGCATAATATACGCCACATTTTATTCCAAAGACTTTTAGTACATGACGTCATTGACTTTTTTGTTTGTTAACACAATCAATCTCTTACGCAAACAAAAAAATCAATGATGTCATTTACTGAAACTCTTAGGAATAAAACCTACTTGAATAAATTATCAAATCTGTAGATTGTGTATATTATGCTGACTTTTAGGCCTACAATAAAACAGAGAAGGCAAGCGTTGACTATAATAAAAATGTTGGATTAGTATTGTGAAACTTTCAAACATTTTGTATATACCATGCTTCCCTTCAACAAATTAAAAATCCCCATATTCAATAATATTACAAACTAATTAATTAAAAAATATTAATGATATGCCCTTAGCCATCTCCTCCCCCAAGACATTTGAATTGCACCCTATTGGGCATATACTCCGTAATGAGTGATAAAAAAAATGTTTGGGCTGAATTTTTTTGAATAAAACAAAATAATAAACAAAAACCAAGAAAAACTGACTTTGTTGTTTTACTCGAAGTCTTCATGTAAGCCAGTTGCTTTAAAAATTTAAAATATACGCTGTAATCTACAGACTTTATAATTTATTCAAGCGCATTTAATTCCTGAGAGTTTTAGTATATGACATCATAGTAGAATTTCGATAAGATATCTAAAAATTCTTTTTTTTTTCATTTAATTTAAAAAAAAAAATTTCATTATAGATTACTAAAGAACTTATTTAGTTACTTATTATTATATAAATCCTTCCTTTTACAAATATAGTGGTAAAGAAAATCTTTTACTATACTATTTTCTGCTTTTGATTGTAACCAAGTTTCACAATAAGAAGTTTTAACACTCTATGGTATTTGATTGTGACTTGAAACCAATATTCACAATTAGAAGTCTGATCATTCTATGGTATTTGATTGTGACTTAAAACAAGTGCTGTATAAATAGAAATGTCATTTTCAAGTTCTTTATAAAATCTTCATAAGAAACAGTTTAAAAAGTTTCCTACATTGATAATTTATTGCTTTCAGTGCTGCATGATTGAAGAGCTTAAATTGGTTCACATAATTTGTATAAACAGCTTTATATTTATTTGGTCCACTTATAAAATATTATTTATGCATGTTTTATGGATTTATAGAATGCTTTATGAAGTGCATTAATATGTAATCTTTTAACACAAAAAGTAAACATGCTATGTATATACATCTGACTATTTGAAATGCTGCTTCTAATCAATCACTAACATTTCATGAATATTTTGTCTAGCAGCATATCATTTTCATTTCTTATATGGTGAATATGTGCGCATAAAAGATAAGTATCCACTACAGAAGAATCAGCTTTATTTAAAGAATTAAAATTAAACAAATTCGAATATTTTCAAAGAAACAGCTAAACATCTAAAAATTCACTCCTCTTTTAGTAAGCTAATATTATTTAATTTGAGTTTGTCAAGTCATTTTGAGTTGTAATACTATTTTAGTATAATTTTTAAATTATTTTATACATCAAAAACTGATTCTATCAATTCAGACCTATTTCTTTCTACTTTTAGAATTTTAAAATTCTAGGACTGAAATTCTGACAAAAAAATCACTTGTATAAACATAGTCATAAGATGAAAGATAAAGCATTAAAAAAAGATGTTTCTGATTGTAATACCAATGACAATCGAGCCATCTATTCAACTCATTGGTATTACAATCAGAAACATCTTTTTTTAATGCTTTATCTTTCATCTTATGACTATGTTTATACAAGTGATTTTTTTGTCAGAATTTCAGTCCTAGAATTTTAAAATTTTATGACAAAACTCAAACAGTATGCTATTTAAAAACTTTTAAAAAATTAAACTTTTGTTGCTGTTCTTTTTTTATAGAAGCAAGATAAATAATTTATTAGAAATTACTTTAAGATTTAAGATTAGCCTGGTTATTTTGACAGTTAATACTTTTGATTATTTACTCATTAAGACCAGTATAAAACTAATAACAGTTTTTATTGTCTTTAAGTTGATTCAAAACTTATTTATGCTTTTTGATGTTTAAAGGCTGATACAAAACCTGTTTACGCTTTTTCAAGCATTCATCTGGGAGTATACAAAGAAATGAAAGAACAAATTGATAGGTATTAGTTTTATTTTGTTTTAGATTAAATATTTTGATTAAAAAATGGTAACAAATTTATTTTAACATTTCTTTAGAGGAAGATTTTGGTTATTAGGTCCTTTGAAAAAATATTTTACCTTTCTATGGAGAACAACTAAGGCATGTATGTAGTTGAGCATGTGAATAGTATGTGTTAGTATGTGTTTTTTTATATGTGAATATGTCACACATTTAACACGCATGTTTTGTATATATGCAATTTGTATGTTACATGTTTAACTTAAGTGTTCTTTGAATGTGTAATATGTATGTTACTGGAGTGTTATAATATTCTTTTGTTTTCATTTAAACCTAGAAAATGTTCCAATCACAATTAAATACTAAGTGTTTTTTTCTGCCAATATTTTTCTGTTCTTATTATATCTTTATTTTACTGTAATATTTTTTAGATTACCATTCTCATTTTAGAGTATGTTGCAGCTATTATGTACATTTTAGAGTATGTTACAGCTATTATGTTACAGGGATTTTGAGAAGCTTTTCTTTATGGTATTTACTCGTCTTTGAAGCTGCAAATCTTCTCATTATCTTGTTAATGCTTTGTTGACTGAAAATTCCCTGGTACTTGTTACAGTTTTAGTAATCTAGGAGGTCTTTAGTGGACTCCTCAGGCATCAGAAAATTTTTTATTTGTGCTACAATATGTTAAAGCGAATGTAGTTCAGGAGGTGGAAATCAATTACAAGTTTTTCCAGACTTCTTAAGTAAACATGGTCTAATAACATTTTTATAGTTTTTCATGTTTTTATAAGGTTCAGTATCCTCAATAAATCTCTGGTACCAATCAGTCAAACTTTGAAATGTCTTTAACTGTCTATTTTTATCTTCTTTGTCTCCTTCACAGTAAACACAAGCATGCTTATTCAGGCCTCGGTGAGAGTAAATGAGCGCAGGAGTGGAAAAAAGCTTTCCTTAAACGAACATGGCAAGCCCCGTAAGCTGTTCCTGTAAGCAAACCCTGCGGCAAGCTCTGTAAGTTGTAAACAGCTTCTTACAATAGCTTTTGCAAGAGCTATATGTTTATTCATTAAAAAAATTGCTTATTGAATACAAAATTTGATTGTATACTTGTTACAAGCATACGTTTGTAACATTAATTTTATAAGAATATATACATAACAAGCGTCATTTATTGCGTTGTGAAAAAATTTCTTAGACAAGTGTTGTTTTTGAGTTTTCACACTAGCTACCCATTTATTTAATAACAACATTACTTATTTGATAAAAAGTTTGACAAAGAGCAATAAAAGTTTTTACGGCTTATGAAAAATGTTTTATATTTTCTTATTGTAATAGAATGTAGACGTTTTAAGAAATATTACTACAATCCAAAATTTTATTAAGCAGTTATAGGGATCAACTTCTCTATGTCCATGAATCTTTTTATTTTGTTTCCATGGCTCAGGAAAAAATACAACATTTTTCTGAATTTTAACAACAACCTTTTAGTTTTCATTATCGTGTGTTTGTTGGAAGTTGCTTAAAACCTTGTCATAAAACTGGAAAGGTTTGCCTTTTATCCTTTTTGAAGCATTACATACATTATATATATATATATATATATATATATATATATATATATATATATATATATATATATATATATATATATATCCACTATAGCATATTTATGTGAGCATTTGCTCACTTTTTTTGCTTATCTAAATCAATAAGGCTTTTTTTATAAAAAGAAGAAAACGAAGAATAATGAATGAAAAGGTTACTGCCCCATCCCAAACCCTTAGTCGGTGTCGCAGCACTCCACTGCATGTCAGGCTATTTGTCAGTTGATTATGTACTGAAGTCCCCAGCAGCAGGCTATTTCAGTATGATGTCACAGTGCTCACCTAAATCAGCAGTATAAGATATATATATATATATCCATATATATATATGAATATATATGTATATATATATCCATATATATATCTATATATATAAATGCACATTGACCTGTTTAAAGTTAATTCCAATGCTATTATCCTCAATAAATTCAAAGATAGATGTTTTGTTGGTTTCTTTTGTCTTTTGCATGACAGAAAGTGATATTAACCAGTCCTCTGTAATTTTCTTGTAGTTTTCATATTAAATTTTTTGCAGTTTTTCCATGTTTTGAGAAAATTTGCTTTCCTTTCCATTGCTTTAAACTGTATTGCAGTTTTCCATATGGAATTTTCGCTTCTGTAAGTTTATTTTAACACAATATAGAGAGCTTTTCAAAGAAGGTTCAGTTTATTGTAATTTTGCAATTTTGATAACTGAATTGAAAAATCAACTTTTAAACAGCCTTTATTCAATGACCTTTTCCAGTTAAAAAAATGCTAAAAAAGAAAAAGTAAAATGAAAATATTTTTAAAATTTTACATTAAAAAAAAAATTTTAATTTAGTTTCATTCTAGATGATTAACTTCATTCTAGATTTTAAATAAATAGATTTCATTTACAGGGCGATTATAAAAAATGAGCGCTAATTATAAATAAAAAATTAATAAATAAAATAAAAAAATATAATAAAAAAATGTTTTTTATTATGTTTTTAACAGAATCGATTGCATGCACATTTATAGTCAAACAATTTAGTTACCCTAAAGGGTAGCTAAATTTAATTAAACCTCTAAATTAAAGCAGTGACTACTGATCTTTCATGACAACTATCTAATTTATTGAAAAGCTAGCTATTGACACTTGTTCCACCAACCAAATTGTGATTATATCCTTTTACTGTAATTGTTCCTTCATGCTCAAAAAAACTTTTATTGGTTTAGTTTTTATCCTCTAACATCAATGCTTTAGAAATCTGCTTTTCATGTTTTCCTACTAATACAATTTGCAATTTTTGTCTTCTTGTTCTCTAACTTTAGTTTCTCTAGCTGTTTGCAACTTAAAAAGTGGCTGTTTGCAGTAGTTTCTAGTTGTTTGCAACTTAAAAACTGGCTGCTTGCAGTAGTTTCTAGTTGTTTGCAACTTAAAAACTGGCTGCTTGCAGTTAAGGTTTATCTTTTTTGGAACTTATTTTAAATATAATAAAGTTTGCAAATAGTATTTAATATGTTTAAAAAAAACTATAAAAAATATATGTATTATTATATATTATTGTATATTGTGTTATTATATAATATATGTATTATATATTATTGTATATTGTATTATTATATAATATATGTATTATGTATTATTATATAATGTATTATTATATAATATATGTATTATGTATTATTATATAATGTATTATTATATAATATATGTATTATGTATTATTATATAATGTATTATTATATAATATATGTATTATGTATTATTATATAATGTATTATTATATAATATATGTATTATGTATTATGATCTTTATCAAGTTTTTTATTACATATTATTTTTTAAGTAATTTTAAAAATTTTTTAAAAAGTCAAAATATAAGTAATAAAGATGTTAATTTTGAAAAATTTATGTTCGACATTTAATAATAAACAAATACTTTAAAATTATTGCTAATTATTTGATTTGGAAGTTTTTGTGGGGTTTTTTAAACAAATTTTTTATGTTAAGAAGTTTCTCTATTTGTTTAAACATGGTTAATTTGTTTTTAAACAATTTTAAATTAATTTAAAATAGCTGTAAGTATTATACTGTAAGTATTTAAAAAAACTGTGAATATTCTGTAGACCTGGTTAAACTAAACAACTGAATAATCTGTAGGTTTAGTTTAAACTGAAAAAGGGCAATTTAAAATATTTTATATGTAGAAATTTATTTTTATATATTTTGCAAAAATTAAATATATTATGAATTGTTAGAAATCATTTATAAAATATTTTTAGGACTGGCCACCTGAATTTAGTTTTGGACTAGAGACAGATGGTGTAGCAGTCTCTACTGAACTTAGCAATCTTAGTTTATATTTAGAAGGCGACAATGATGTAATAGCTAGTTTTTTAAGTGTTAATTTATTATTTTATTTGAAATTTTTCTTTTTTATGTTTATTTTTTTATTTATAGAATGCATCACTTCTTGTTCAAAAAACCCCTACTATTTTCTCCAAGAATGACTTTATCAAATATGGGTTAAATGTTTTATTTTGTTGAAAGAAAAGTCTTTCTTTTTTGTATCAAATATCTTATTTTATTTATATAAAATATTCGAATACATGTTTTATGTTTTATCATAAAATATAAGCAATGTGTTCTAAATATTTTATTTTTTTAAATATTTTTTCCAGTTGGTTATGGTTGAAGAATGACTTTGCATTTGTTGACAATGGTAATTTCTTTTGCTTCTTGAACGCTAGATTTAATTGTATTTCTTATTAAGTCTATAAAAACAAATAAAAAAATTTTTTTGTTTTATTTAGTAAACTTTTTTGATCTCATTGGTAGTTAACAATAAAATTTTTTATTTGCTTTGCTAATAAAACGAGAAAGTTATTTGTTTTCATTAGTAATTAAATAAGAAAGTTTTTTGTGTTCATTGGTAAATATTGAATTGTTTATATGGTTAATAAGTTTTATGTCAACTTAAGTCATGCGACTAAAGAGGAAAAAAAAAATTTAATCTTCAAAATTTTAAAAATTATAAAATGATTTTTAAATTTTTGTTGCATGAAATCTGTCAGACCATCATATATCTTAGTGCTGATTAAGGTTTACATGAAACGTCACTAATAATATCTTATTTAAACAGCTATATATGGGAGCTTCAGTATATATGTTGTCTCAGGGTTTGGGTTTAGTCAGACAGTATAATGAAGGATTCTTGTAACAGTCAGAAAAAAAAAAAAATTTTCTGGATAAGGTTTCTGGGTTTAAGTCGAAAGAGAGGGGATAAAGAGTATACTGCATTTTTAGGTCTGCACTCTATTAATTTTCTTACACTTTAAGTTTTGAAACTTACTTTACTTCAGACACTTTCATAAAAAGAATTACAAAAGACAAAATTTGATTTTGTTATAATATATGTCCTTCATATGTTGATATCATCTACGCAAGCTCTTGCCCATGATGTACTCTAACCTCCTATCTATAACAGGTAAATTTCAATCAGTACACCTACATATAAATTTTTTTTTTCAAAAAAAAAAATATTGTTTTAATTTTGATATAATTATGTTAAAAAACAAAAAAACTTTGCTAACGCTTCAAACTTCTGTGGTTTGAAAGTAAAAGTGTTTAAGTTACAATGATAAGGAAACAGCAAATTGCATATAAATCTGTTTTCAGCTTTTTTTATTGAAAGTACAAAGTATTTTGGATATTTATAAGGTATTAATATTCAAAATATATATATTTGTCACGCTTAGACCAATTTACACTATTACAGGTTCACATTTAAGTTTTTGTTATTACTTTGCAGTTACACCAGTGTTGTATGTAAAGGAAATATACTATAACAAAGTTAATTTACTTACATATTAATTTAGAAAAAAGTGAAGTTCTCCGTGTGTCAAAAATCTCTATAAATCCATTAGAAGATCAAGTAAGAGTTATTTTTGTATCACTCATTGAATAACAGTATCAATTATTAGTAATTATTGAATTTATTGGAGCAGATTTGTTTTTCTAATGTGTTAACAAAAAGTGTTCTGTTGCTAGGATTAAATTTAAACGATTCTGTTTGTCTTCTTTAAACTAATGGTTCAATTATAATTTTATGGTTTGAAAGTATTGTTTTCTGAAAACGTTTGCAAATAAAGTTACAGTGGTGGAAAAAATAATAAATACACTTAACATTTAAAAAAATTCTTTTTATTCACAGCGAATGATGTTAACTGATAATAATTCTTATGTTTTTATAAACTTTTTGTTTTCCTACCTCATTCTTTACGATTTTCCGTAAATTGTCTATTGGATTTAAATCTGGCGATTATGCTGGTCAGTCCAATTGTCTCATACCATTATTTTGGAACCATCTCTTTGTGATAGAAGCTGTATGTTTTGGATCGTTAACTTGTTGAAATATCAAGAGCAGCGGCATGTTATCCTCAGCATAAGGAAGCACTTTTTCTTCAAGTATATTAGTATAAATATCAGCTTTCATAGTGTCTGTTATTAAATAGATAGGACCAATACCAGATGACGAGAAACATCCCCACACCATAATGCTTCCACCACCAAATTAAACTGTTTTTTTTTAGTGTAATGTGGGTCAAACTCTTTATTTAGTGGTTTGCAGACAAACTACTTACCATCTGATCCAAAAATATTAAATTTAGGTTCATCTGCCCCATTTCTTATTTGTTCATGCAGAATATTTATGACAATGTGACTTTTTAATCATAATATCCTAAGTTAAAACTGTTTTATGAATTAATTTACTAATATACATGCTAATACCACCATATCATATTTTTAAATATTTAAAATACTTACAGATTAAAAGTAAAAAGCAATACCTTCAACTTCAGCAATGTTTTTTACTCTAATTTTAATTAACTTAAATGATATTATTATAATATATTAGTAAACTGTAAATAATTAACTGAACATACATAGAAAACTTATTGAACATATGTTTCAAAATATAAAGTAAAATATTGAGTAGCGTAGAAAGGTCATATCAGGGGGAGTGACTAAAACAGCCAGGGCTAGAGATTTGAAGGGGAAGGGCGAGAGAAGTGACTCCTCTTAAATAAATATGGGTAAGAGGCTATTACCCCCTCCAAATCTCTTCCTACAATGTATTAATAATAACCGGAGTCAAACACATATTTGAAAAGTAATAACAGTTGATAATTAAAGAACACAAAAAGATTAATCATTACCGTATTTATTTCCAGTAAATATCCGGCTACTTTAAACAAAATTGTTAGTAACATGAGAAAAATTGAAAAAAACTTCATAAATTTTTTACAGATATAACTTTTAACAATAAAGTTTCTAAAAACATAAAAATTAATATCAATTAACATCAATTGCTGTGAATAAAACGCATTTCTCTAAATGTTTAGATAGTGTATTAATTATTTTTTCCACCACTGTATATTTTTTTTGTTAAAAGCTATTAAGTGTTGGTTTTTTTATAGCGGCTTTCTTATGACATTGATGGAGAAATATTTGATGGTAGACCAACTGACATAACTGTTCATTCCGAAAGAGTAAACATGTTCTGTAATAATTCTCTTTGATAAAGTTGATGAAAATCTTAGCAACCTTTAAATTCACGACAGAAAGAATCAAAAGTATCTAAAACAACAAAAAAGATAAAAGTTTCGAACATTATTTCAAGTCAAAGTATTTCTTTTAATATTATATGAAGTTCAATTTTCTTTTATTATAAATATTTCTCTCTGTTTTTAAGTTAAAGTTGGTTGTAAAAAATTAATGTTCAGTGGAGAATAAATGCTAAGATATGTCAGATAATATTTAGAAATTTAGAGAAAATTTGAATAACTTGTGTGATTACTTTTCTTTTTTTTTAAATTTTTTTTTACTATGAATAACGATAGAGAAGTATAATTGTTTTATATGTTTTATTAAATCGTGTATTTCATTTTTTGTATGTTTTTGTTTAACACAAGGTATCTTAACTCAAGGTCCTTATCGGTACCATTTTTGAATTTTTTCAAACTACTTTATCTTTCACAAAGAAATTATTTTTGTTTATTTGTAAGTGCTATACCTTTTGTTTAAATTGTGAATTTTGGTTGTGAATATCAGTTTCAACTGGTTTACTATTTCCAGTCAGACTTTTTTTCAAAGTTGCCGTTTTTAATCTATAGACTGTTTATCAAAAAAAAAGCTTTTTGGGGTGAGTTGGCAAGATTTTCACGGGTAAGCTGGCTCATAGCATTTACTATGGAAAAAAATATATATTTAAAAAAAAAAAATTTCTTTAATTTTTAACAATATTAAAAAAATTTATTCTTACAAAAAAATAAATAATCTGTTTTTTAGGTTTTTTTTTAACAGATAAAAAGTGGGCTACTGTTTTTGCTGTTATAGGTACTAATATTTGGTACCAGCTAAAAGTAATATTAAATTTTTGGCTTAAAATTGTTTATACAATTTTAAGCCAAAAATTTGGGTAACTTATATAAGTGGCATTCATTTACAAATAAAAAATTGGGCCCGGGAAGGCCCCAAGATTTTTTATTTGTAAATGAATGCCACTTATATAAGTTACCCAAATTCATACTCTTTGAGACTACACTATTGTTTTGCTTCAAAAAAAAATGTGCTGTTAGAGATACAGAGTTCATAGAGTAAAAACCTAGCCAACTAGCTCCGGTCTCCCCTAAGTTATTTAACGTTGAAAGCATGTAATTCAAAGAACATTTTTATTTTTTTAGTTTTAAATAGTCATACGACACGATCATCAAAGCAAAATAAATATAAACGCATGCCTTTTGACTTTATTGTTTTGTTATCCAAAATCTCAATACACTATTAAAATTGTTTATTTTAGAAAGAAATTAATTATATTGAAGAGTTTTCCTTTTTTTTTTAGTTTTTTGTTATAATTTTCTTTTATTTGCATTTATTTATATTTGTATTTATTAATTACTCTCAACTATTATAAGTTTTTAATTCCTTTTTTTTTTTGGTACATAAACAATGAGCTCGAGTGAATTTTTCACTCAAACACAGTAAATTCAGACTGTTTGCTAAATTGAATAGGAGGCAATATATATATATATATATATATATATATATATATATATATATATATATATATATATATATATATATATATATATATATATATATACATACATACACATACACATATATGCATACATACATATATCCACCTTCTTTAATGATCCATGATAGGAAACAATTTTATTGCTTTGCTACCGTGGATGCTTGGAATAAGTCCAAAACATGAAAAAATATATTGGAATTTTGGTTACAGTGCTGTTATTAAATCTGATTATAATTTAAAAAGCACTATTAACAAGTAAAATCTATACTACTATGCTTCAATAAACCAGATGTTTTTACTAACTTAAAGTTGTGGTAAATTTTATGTTGGTGAAACTGGTTTGAAAATTTCCACTAAATTTTTACAACACCAAGAGCCGACGGTTTATGACGGAAAATGGAGTATTTCTGGTGTATCTAATCGTAAAAAATTTTTGTCAGGGAAATATTTACTGGATTGTTGTCAAAGTTATATCGTTGAATTTTATTAAATTTAAAAGAAAAGTTAGGGAAACCTTGGAGATAAAATACCAACAAACTTGCCCATATATATATACACAAACACACACTAGTGACGAATCTAGCATTTTTTGATGTTTGAAATTGCTAACTTCTAGACATGAAGCAAACTTCAAATATTTGTATGTTTATAACTTAATCCTTATGTCTGATTATAGAGTTTGTAGACGCGTATTTTGTGGGCATGGTGTGTCCGGGGCAGGCAACTTGTTGAGAATGTGAAAATGTCTTTACGGTGTCATTCAAAAGGAAAAGACTCTTTTCTCAAATATGGCCTTCTGTAATAACAGACCTCATAAACGCATAAATCTAGGCCTGAGTTCGGAAGTTTACAGTTATCTTGCATTAATAATTGCCAGCGACTTCTAAGCTTTTAAAATGCCTAATGTTGTGTAAGTGTTGTGTGACAAACTGTAATGGTAATTGCAATGAAAAAAATTTAAAAAAAAGCTTTCTGGCTTCCTTTTGTAAAAAATGAATAAAATTGTTAGGTGAATGTTGTTCTATAAGACAATATGTCTGACAGTCCAACTACTGTTTGCGAAAGACGCTTTCCGCTGGGTATCAATCAGTTACTAATTTCATCGGAAATTCCGTAACATGCCCGATAAATTTGATATGTTTTTAGTTGGTGATAAGATTACACTTTTTTGAACATTACATCAGAAGTTACAGAATAAAAAATTTGATTTTTCTGTAATAACTTGCTATTTCGTTGGGGAACAGTTTTCGCTACCAAGACTGGCACAAAGCTTAGTTTAATAGCCAGTGTTCAGTGGCGGATCCAGCATTTTTTGATCTTTGAGATAGCTAACTTCCAGACGTGAAGCTAACTCCAAACATTCACATGTTTATACTTATGTCAAATAATGAGGGTTTGCAAAAAATTGCGATGATTGGAGGCTGGGAACAAAAAAGCCCCAAAATTTTTGCTACACCTGCCCCAAACGTGACAAGTTGATGAAATATTTTTTGTATTGTTCTCAACTAGACTTATATTCATCAATAATTTTTAAGTTTCATAGTATTATCTCTCAGCGTTCAAAAATTATGACCATATAAAAATTACGACCCCCTCAAATTGAGGGGGGTTTGAACTTTATATGGTCATAATTTTTGCACGCTAATACTATGAAACTTAAAAATTATCGATAAATATAAGTCTATTTGAGAATAATACAAAAAATATTTCATCAACTTGTTGCTCTCACGTCAACGCTAGTGGCGGATCAAATGCTTGATCCGCCACTAGTGTTGACAATAGTATTATCAAAAATAATTTCAAACAAAGACTAAACGCTGCTGTAATGTGTAAACACTTCATAGGCAGATGGTGTTAAACTGTCCCCTGTACCATTTAAAATGTCTCTGTATGTAAGATATTTTCATTACTGCTGATTCTGCTGTAAAACTTAGATAATGAATCTTTTAAAGTGACTCCTTTTTTTTGCTTCGTTTATCAGACAATATACTGTTATAAACTAAACTACCTTTATTGTCTTTACTAACGCAACCAACACAAGATTTTTTATTTATAAAATCATGTTTAGCAACAGACTGCAAACAAATCTTTTTTTTTTCCAACTCATTTTATTTTACTTTTATCTAAAACATCAGTTTTTTCATTTTTAGTAATAATCCCGAGTTCTTATAACAGTCCGTTACCAAGAATTGCAGCTTCACCTAATATCTCATATCTGAAAATTAAAAGTAATTTTATATAAAACATTAAGTTAATAAGTAAATTAAACCAGGCTAAAATCTAAATTCCAAAACACCAATTTGGTATTTTTGACTATAATTTAACACTTAAAAACTCTTAACTTATATGTATGTAACTAATATGTATGCAACTAATATATATGCAACTAATATGCATGTAACTAATATGTATGTAACTAATATGTATGTAACTAATATGTATGTAACTAATATGTATGCAACTAATATGTATGTAACTAATATGTATGTAACTAATATGTATGTAACTAATATGTATGTAACTAATATATATGTAACTAATATGTATGTAACTAATATATATGCAACTAATATGTATGTAACTAATATGTATGCAACCATATGTATGCAACTAACATATATGTAACTAATATGTATGTAACTAATATGTATGCAACTATATGTATGCAACTAATATGTATGTAACTAATATGTATGTAACTAATATGTATGCAACTAATATGTATGTAACTAATATATATGTAACTAATATGTATGTAACTAATATATATGCAACTAATATGTATGTAACTAATATGTATGCAACCATATGTATGCAACTAACATATATGTAACTAATATGTATGTAACTAATATGTATGCAACTATATGTATGCAACTAATATATATGTAACTATTATGTATGTAACTAATATGAATATAAATTGAAACAAAATATCTAAAATATATAAAAAGTATATATCAAAAAATTATATATATGTAAATGTATATACCAAAATCTAAAAACAATTATGAAACTTGTAGAGATACACCTATTTAACTAATGTAAGAAACTACCATAGCATGTAGAGAAACTTTAGAAAAAGTTTAATTCTCAAGTAACCTTGTTCTTTAACGGACAAAAAAACACCAAATGTTTTTTTTACTGCATATTAGATTTTTGCATTTCACGCTATAATCATGGCAGGGAACTTTATCTAAATTACATAAGCAGGCAGATATGAGTTTGAGGGTATGTATTTCAGAAGTTAATTATATATGCATATATTACATTTATATACTTTGACGAGAAATTTTTACACTAAGCACTTCCATGCTGAAAGAACAGACACATGAGTCCGATGATTCATCTATATTGATTTTCAATTTGTAAACCTTTTTTTGAACGAGTTGACTGATTTTGCATTTGTGACGTCTAAAGGTAGCGTATTCCATACATTGGCGATGCTATTAGTGAAGAAATTAAATCTTTCTTTTCAGTTTTTTACTCCTTGACTAGTCGAAGATAATGTCCACGCAAATTGTATTTGGAAATCGATAGTGCGTAGACTTGAGGGTTCTCAAAAATGATTTGATCAATACCTTTTGAAAATTTAAACTGTTTAATCAGATTACCTCGAACTCTTCTTTCTTTAAGTGTAGTTAAGCCAAGATGATGGAGTCTTTCTTCATATGGCAATTGCTTTATTTATGTGATTGTTTTAGTGACTTTATGCTGTACTTGTTCTAGAATAGCAATGCCTTTTTTCTCGTGTGGTGACCAAGCCTAGATAGCAAATTCTAACTGGGGTCTTATATAGGTTTTGTAGAGTACTTTCCACAAAAAGAGTCTACGACTTCTAAATACTTTCTTTAGTCTACCAAGTTTATTGATGGCTCTTGCTTCTGTTTATTCGACTTGATAGCTTTCTTTAAGATTGTCTGATAGAAGTACTCCCAGATCATGTTTGTGTTAAGTGACGTCCTGTTGAATTCTGCTTTCTTTAAATGCATGCATAATTTGTAAAAAAATGCATAAATTGAATAGATTTGGAGTTACCACGCCCGACGTGCATAACCTTTCACTTATCGATGTTGAGAGGCATATTCCATTTATGCGACTAATCTACTTAGTTATCTATATCAATTTGCAAGGTTCTTTGTCCTCCTCAGATTTTAGGTCTGTGATTATTTTGCGATCGTCGGCATAAATCTTAATGTGATGATTAATATAGACCGGCAGATCGTTTATATATAAAATAAAAAGAATTGGACCAAGCACAGAGTTCTGTGATATCCCGCTTATTACATGCTACCATTTAAATTTATACTTTCCAATTAAAACTCGTTGATAACGATTCGTTAATCAGTTTTCTATCCAGTCCAAGACAAGCCGTGTATACCATAGCCTTTAATTTTGTTATAAAGTCTAACTTGTGGAACTTGTTATCAAAGACTTTCGCAAAGTCAGTGAAGATGATATCATGGCGAAGCCTTGATGCATTGCTTCTATTAGTATATCTCGAGTTTCAAGTAAGCTCAATCCGTGCTGTTCTTTGGATATTAGGTTAGTGCAGACAGTGATTTATGATTTTTAAGACAGTGATTTATGATTTTAAGACAGTGATTTATAACTTTTTCGTGTATAATACCTTCTATAATTTTGCAGGGTACCAATGTTAGTGAGACTGGTCTATAATTGACTCGGTTTTGCTTGCTGCCTTATTTAAAAATTGGGGTGACATTTGATCTTTTCCAGAGCTCTGGAACCTGTGAATCACAAATTGATTTTCGGTAGATCATAGCCAATGGAATTGAGAATGCTGAGGCGCAGTTGCGTAATTCTCATGAGTGTATGTCGTTATATTCTTTCGACTTGGTTTGAATGACTTTTTAGTCTTTCTTAAACTGAATTCGCCGATAGGAGATTTACGTCTATAGTGCATAGATAATGTAAAGATACATTTGAGTAATTCCACGTCAAAACAACCAATTTTTTTTAAAAATGCAACCCTATGTCCTTGGATTTTTTTTATATTTTTACCATAGTTAGTACATTATAAAATAAGATAAATCCCAAAATTTCAAGGTCTAACTCCCAACGGTTCGTGAGTAATGGTTGTTTTAATTTTGGCTACTATTATTGTTTTGGTCATTTTCCGCCATTTTTAAATTTACATTTCTCCTTATAAAATCAATTCTATAAACATGTGAGTTCTAAAAATAAGTGACTTAGTTAATTTCTAGGTGAGGAATTTGAATATATAAATAAAAAACTCATTTTATAACTAAAAACTACCTAAATATCAATTATAAATGTTAAAATAATGGACACCTGCCCCAGTAAAATTCTTAGGTGTGCAGTAAATTTTTTATGCTTAAAATTTCAAATTAGATCATTATATGTTTGAAGAACATTGTGTGAAAAATTATTTTTGCCAAATACATAGTTTAAAAATTAAATGAAAACTATTACAAAAATAGAAAATATTGCATATTTCGCTTATCGCAGCATCCAAAATAAATAAAAATGATGCATACTTAAATTAATATACAATTTTTTATAATATATCCATTAAAAATTAATGATTTACAAATACATACTTATTAATTTTGTTAAAATCTTTTTTTGAAAGTTCATATTTGTCTGATATTATTTTTGGTGCACTTTTTAATGTTGTTACATTGGTGATTGGTATCCAACAATAATCATCGCTTTTTGGCCAGAAAAACTGTTAAGATGGACCGTGTGGATGCATAAACTTTATTTTTATATCATTATATTCTTCATCTTTTTCTTCGACTACTGCAATCCACCAAAACGAGTCATATGTACATGCGTAATATTTGTATTTCTGCATTAGCTCAAAAGTTATTAAACTTAAATTTTGGTATCTTGATTTTTTAGTTATATTAATAGATTTTGGATTTATATCGTTACTAGTTTTTTTAAATAACATAGATGTTTTCGAAACTGGTATGCAATGGTGAAATCCTCGACTTCCTGGTATTTTTTTTCCCTTCTCAAATCGTTTATTTTAAGTAGCTCTAACATTATCCATAGTTCCTTTATCAATTTTAAAGAACTTTATTGTGAGCATTTTTTGAGTGCAAAATTCAAACATTGCATCGATTGCTAGTATTTGATTTTTCTTTGGACGTTCTCTTGCTGTTGTTCGTTTTACTGTACCACCTATTGCATCACAAGAAGATTTGCCATGACTGGTTGCAAAAAATGTCCATTCAGCTTCCAATAAAAAATCTTCTGATCGATTGCATAGATTTAGAAAATTTTTATACTTTTTAAAAATTAAAGAAGGGTTTCTTTAATATAATTACATAAAATATATTTGAAATCAAATTATCTTTTATTTTTTTAATTTTTTATGCACTTTATAAACATTACAACAATTGCCATTTTTCTTTTCAAATCTTTTTCCAAAGTAGTGAAAATGGTGATTACAAATGCTGAATAGTTCTTCACAAGCACACAACTCAGATCTCCATAAAATGTTTTGACGAGTATCAGTGTCTAGGTCATGAAGTAAAAAAATCTCTTTATTTCTAGAATATGAGGTTTTATGGCATTCTGACTTCAAAACTTTACCAATATCATATGAAATCATTTTGATAATGAAATAAATGTTATACTTGCATATTTAAAAATGCACAAGTTTTAATTACATTATTTATGTAGAACTAATTGCAACATTTAAATTAGATAAATATATCTGAATTCAGCAATTTAACTTTGATAATTGGAAAAGACAAGGAACCAAGGGAACAAAAAGGAAATAAAAAAATACATTAAAAAACTTTCATAACTTAAGAACCACTTAGATTTAGATAGGAATTATCATTTTTCCTAAAGTACTTTGGCGAAAATTGAAAAAAAAAAAAATCAGAGAATTTCGGGTTGTATTTTAAGTAACTTCCAGTTAAGTTCTATACTCCAAACCTTTGAATGTTCATACTTATGTCATTTAAATTATCCTAAATTAGGTAGAAATTTCTTTAAGGTAATAAAATTTCATTGAAAAATAATGATATGGAAAATAATGATTTTTACAACCCCCTCGTTTTGAGGGGGTTGTAAACTTTACATGGTTATACATTTTGAATGCCAAATGACTTTTTGACAAAATTTTAAAAATATGTACAATTTTTAGTCTTATTAAAGCAAGTAATTTTTCTGTTTGGAAAAATCAATTCCCCTCACGTTTGGGCGGATGATTTCTACTTTTTAGGGTATTTTTGTTCCCAGGCTAAATGACATAAGTATGAACATTCAAAGGTTTGGAGTATAGAACTTAGCTGGAAGTTATTTAACTCAAACACCGAAAAATCGTGGTCCGCCCCTGCAATTATATATACATTTTGAGTACAAAAGTATAATATTTACAAAACTATGCATTTGGCATAAATGAATTTTTTACACAATGTTCTTCAAACATACAATGATCTTATTTGAAATTTTAAGCTTAAAAAATTTGCCTGGTTGTTTTGACATGGAATTACTCATTTGTACGTGATTCAAAATCGGCTGTGATTCATAATAGGCTGGTTTGGCGCCAAGTCAACTATCTCTACAACTGTAAGGTTTATCATGCCAGCTTGGTTGCAAGTGATTTCTTCATAGTCCTCGTGCCGAAATATTCGTAAAATAAACAATAAGTACAAAGAGTAATTTACATTTTTGCATTTACATGTTTGCATTTAAGCCAATTTGTACAAGAGGCTTTGTTCGTGTTCTAACTAAGAATTATTGTTTTGTTTATAACTATTTTGTTTGTATATATTTTGTAACGATGGGAACAAAAAAGTAATGAACGAAAAAGAAAAAGGAGATTTGGGATTTTAAAATTAAAAAAAAGAAGGTGTTGAAAAACAATGTAAAACACTACCATTTTCCTCGTCAACTTGCAACAATTCTAAAATGCTCAGATTTAGCCATAATATAGACACTGAAAATAGTTACGATATTTTATTTAATTTTAAAATTCCCAATGTACGGATGTGAGAAAATTTTAAAGTTTCAAAATGAGACAGTATTTTTTAAATAAACTTATACTCCTAACCTGAATATAAAAATCATCTCTGTAGGTCAAGTATTTCAAAAGTTATGCAGTTTTTGAGGTGTGGTTTTTGGTGTGCGAAAACGCTGTGAAAAGTTGGATTCACAAAAATATGTTTATATCGCTAAATATTTTTCACATTATTAACAAATTATATATCAAAATAAGGCTTCGAGTATATTGAACAAAAATAGAGTTATAAATGTAAAACTAAATATAGAGAAATCTAAAAATGAATATAGAGTTTTATATGTAAAAAAAAAAAAAAAAAAAACCAATGATATATTTTATCTATATTTTTTCTATAACAACTTATAAAAAAATTTATATGAAAAATATAATAAGAAATGAACTGAAATCAAAATCTATAGGTTGTTTAGTTAAGTCAACGAATTAGTTTAATTAGTAAATTGTTTGTTTTAAATTTTAAACTGTGACCAAGTTACTAAGTTTTTAGGCGAAATAAGAAAATAACTGTTTTGCACCAATCAGATTTTTTGAGAATTCAGGGTTAAGAACGCTTCAAAAATGTGTATATTCACAACAATACCTTGTGTGCTTGGTGCAACCTTCATTCAGTATGGTCACATCAGATTTATTTTAAAATTTCTGTATGAGTAGTTTAATAAGTAATATAAAAGACCCTTTAGTTTTATGAGGGACCTATGTCAACTCTAGGAGCAGTGGTTCATAGAAAAATACCAAGAATTTACGACGTAAAATTACACTATTTTTTATTTATAAAAATAAACATGAAATATGTAAAAATATACATTGACCCTTTTGCTAAACAATTACAAAATTCATTTCATATGGTTCACAAATAACAATGCTGCCTATTTTGGTCTAATTCTACTTTTGGCCATATCAAAAAAAATGTGGACCAATTTTTATAACACTTTTTTTTGCTGCGAAATACGCATATTCTCAAATTCCTACCTAATGAATTTAATGAGAAATTTTTTTTATGTCCACGTCGAAAACATAGCTCTAAAATTTGTTTCCAACATTTTTAAAACCATAACACGGTCTACTACATATCGAAAATTCTTATATTAAAGAACCTCATCCAACACTCAACCTGTTTGTTTGTCTGGAAACAGCAATATAAAACCCTGTCTCGTCCATTAAATGATTTTTTACTAAAAAAAAAAATAGTCGTTACTATCTTTGATCATATAAAAGCCTGAAATTATCTATACCTAAACATTGAAGTGGTTATTATGGCCATAATAAGTTTAGGTACAAATAATTTGAAGCTTACATTTGAATACTCGTTACAATCATCAATTAGCTAAAAGGTTAAGTTATCTGTACCTAAACTTATAATGGCCATTATTATACTATTCCAAGAGAATATGTTCTGATATTTACTAGACTCATGGCCATATGACCTTTAAATGATCATATAGCCATGAATCTAGTAAATATTAGAATATATTCTCTTGGAATTGTCTCCCCTCACAATTAAAATCTCTCCCTGCATTTTCTGAATTCAAAAACAGTCTACTTAGTTTTAATTTATTAAATTTGTATTTATTCTGATTCTTATGCTCCTCTGCTGCTAACTATTTTTTATCTATCTTAACTTTGTATACTACTGTTTATTATGTATATTCTATTACTTTTCTTGTACCAATGTTGATTTATTACTACTGATACTTGTTTACTTTTTTAGTTTTTTTCTTAAATTATATTGTTTTTTTATATTATCATTCAATCATCACTGTTATTATTGTTGTTGTTATTAGTAATTAAATTAGTATTGTCGTTAGTATTATTATTTTTATTACTATTATGATTTTTATTGTTATTATTATTACTACTAGTACTACTACTACTATTACTACTATTACTACTACTACTACTACTACTACTACTACTACTACTACTACTACTACTACTACTACTACTACTACTACTACCAGGATATTGATAATTAGAATTTTTATTATTATTGCTGTTATTAATAATATTATACTATGTTACAGTATTCTAATTTATTTTAATTACTATATCTTAATTAGATGTATAATAATCTTAAACCTTAAATACAAATATCAAATGTAATTAAAATTATACTTAGTTATTATTAAAGAAAATATTTATATGTTGTTTTTGTTAAACTTTAAACAGTTGTTGTTATATTATATAGTTGTTAAAAATATAGTTATAAGTTATTGTATTATATATTGTTTTGTTGTTTTTGATATATTTTTATATTTATTTGTGATTATTTATTTTATTATTATTACATGTAATTTTCTTTTTTTCATTGACTAAGTTGTTTACTTAAATTTAATGTACTATATGTAAATATTATGTGAAATGTAAAATCTACTTTGGAATATATTTGATTTAATTTGTTATTAAAGATAATTTGAAACTTAGAGTGGGGTTTTCTTGCAAATTAGTCAAAATTGCCCATATGAATTTAATAGCTACACATCAAATGCATTTTATAAAGGTACTCTTGCATACCTAATACAAGGGGGTGGGGGTGATTGGGAATTTTAGTCCAGATCTAATAAGCAGGAGGGCCTTTATAAAAGGATGGGTGGGGTTTTTTTACAGAACACAAATAAAATAATTTAATTCTAGTGTGGCTTTATATATAGAAAATATATTTCAACAAATAAAACGCATACTGGAAAAGCTCTTATAAAGAGCTTTTCCAGTATGTGTTTTAAGCAAAGGGAGTTACATTGATTTTGCATTGTCTAGTAAATATTGCAGGTGCAATATTTACTACACAAGTAAAGATTCTATTCTCGAATACATTCAATTTAATTTCATATTAAAGATGATTTGAAACTTAGAATGGGGTTTTCTAACAAATTAATCAAAAATTGCAAAAAAAATTCCATACAAATTTAATAGATACAAATGATAGATATAATATGGATATATATGGTAGATACATAATAATAATAATAAGGTATTGCTGTATCAATTGGTGTTAACAGTTGCAAAGTGCAGTAGATATTGCACTGTAACAGGTCAGTTTGTTTTTTGTTTATGTTTTGAAAAATTGTTTCTGCATAAATAAACAAGACAAATCTGAAAAGTTCAGATTTGTCTAGTTTTTTTTTTGAAGTTATTTATTGACGCAGCTTCTATTATTTCAAATGGTAAGTTATTCCATGCATTTACAACTCGATTTTGAAAAAAGTGGTATCTGAAGGTATTTCTGCAAAAATGTTTTTTCAGTTTGAATTTGTATTGTCGTAAATACTTATATATAAATAATAAATAGTTCTTTTGATGTATTTTGATAATTGTTTGTTCAAATTTTATCATGGCCATGTTGAATTTTAAAATGTTGAATAAGATTATTACGTAGCCTACGTTCTTCTAGTGTTGCTAATTGCATAATATTTAACTAAGCTTCATTACATAATTTTTTAATTGTAGGTGCTAGTTTGGTTGCTCTTTTTTAGATCATCTCAATTTTGTTTATGGACCGCAAACTCAAGATGTGGACATATGAATGTTGTATATAACTTTTTTAGTATGTTTACATCTAAATATTCAAAAGTTCTCTTTATGATACTGAACATTCTGTTTGTTTTGCTAGCTACTGAGTCAACTTGTGAATGCCATTTTAGATCCAATTGAACTATTATACCAAAATCACGTTCAGCTTCTGTGTTACATAATCTATAATTGTAATTGCAATCAATATCAGTAATTATAAATGTAGTATTTAGATTTTTTTTCCCGATATGCATAACTTTGCATTTTTCATATTAAATTTTGTGAGCCAGATAGATGATCATGCTATTATACTATCATTATACTCAAGATGAATGAGCCATGGATCAAGATAGAAACAGCAATATGTGAAACTTTAACTGAAATAAAGACATTAGGCAAAATAGAAACGTACTTTCGATTAAAAATCAAAAAATCCTGTGGGTGCCCATGTATCCTATTAGAATAGTTGGTTAAAAAAGTCATTTTGGGTAAGAATCATTGATCATAATTTTAGGATTATAATTTTAAATTTATTATGCTACAGTAACTGAATCTTTACTATAAATTTTATTTATTCATTCAGTTTTTAATTTATGTTTCAACTAAATGATTACTTGGTTTTAAAATTTAATTTCAGCATTTGATTTGAGGCTGGATAAAATTGTTTTGGAAATTAGTTTCCATTGTAGAAATATGTATGCATGTACTGAGAAAGTGAAGTGGAAGTAGAGATTAAAAAGTTAATAGCATTTAAAAGCATGGTATTAATAAATATTCTATAAATAACAATAATAAATGAGTAAGTGATCAATAGGTTTTTATTATAAAAATGAGGGTTTGTTAGGTTTATAATATAAAAGATTTATTACTAAGGTTCGATATGTTTGAATTTGATTTCATAGAAGTAGTATACTGATTGTAATCACTTTTTAGTGTGGAAATTTAGAACAGTTTTACAACATGTAGTGTTTTAGTTTTTGATATTTTTTAGTCTTATTTATCTTGGCGTTGATCCAAGTATCAAACTTTAACGTCAAAATATGAAAGGAAGAAAAAATTTTAAAGATAGTTTAATTATAACATTTAATGTGAATAATTTAAAGAGATAAATAGTTTCATTTAAAATCTTGTTGTGATGGAGCAACTTTAAGCGTATTTTGGAAAAACCAGACTTATTGGAGCACGATGTGCCACCTTATTTAAAAAATACAATGCTTAAAAGATTGACATGCAGTTGTACATTGTGGCTTTGGATATGAGATAATTGGATATTGAAAAAAATCAAACATAAAGAAATATAAGTTTATGAAACCTTTTTGTATTTATGTGATTGTAATATATTTTTAATATAAATTAATATATGCTTTGTTGAAATCTACTCTAATTAAAGATTTTAGGTATTTACGTCACAATTGAAGTTCAGGGTGTGATGACATAAAACCTGTTGGTTAATTTAGCACAGTGTAATTATTCATTTAATAAAGCAAACAAAAATTATAATTGACCAATTTGAAGCTAAAATTAATAATAGTTTAAGTATTATTTCTTATTTTTTTATATTATAAATAGCATTTTCAAAATGATGACTTGAAACATTAATTAGGGTGATTTTTTGTATTTAATTTATAGTATTTAATTTACTAGTGCTTTAAAAGCTTTGTCTTTTATTTAGATATTTTTTAAATTAACTTGAGTTGTTTTTATCATATCTACCATAAAACTATTTACTCCTGTGGAATGATAACATAATTTTAAACGGTCAGTCTCAAGAAATGTTTAAATTTATGAATTTGATTTATATATAGTCAATTTTAAAAAAATTACAGAATTAAAGACATAATGTTAATAAACTATATGATAATGTTACACTATTATATATGAGATATGTTATGTGTAAATTAAAGTATATTATTCTTTCATTTGATTTTTTCTTTCAATATTTGATTTTTATTTTAAGTTTCAGATTAAAAAAATTTTTTTCAAGTGAAGTATAGTGTATGGGTCGTTCTTCCAAGGATAAACGCGACGTTTATTATAGATTAGCAAAAGAAGGAGGATGGAGAGCCAGAAGTGCATTTAAGCTACTTCAAATTAATGAAGAATTTGACTTGTTTACTAATGTTAACCGTGTAGTAGACCTCTGTGCTGCACCTGGTAGTTGGAGTCAGGTTTTGAGTAGAAAATTGATTGAAGAAAGAGATCAAAAAAATGCTGTTAAAATTGTTGCTGTTGATCTACAAGCCATGGCTCCTTTACCTGGTGTAATACAGATTCAAGGTGATATAACAAAGGTTCGTATTTTTTTTTAATTAAATTTTAAATACATTTTTGAACATTAAATTTATCTACCTTTTTTTTGTTTAGGTATCAACAGCGAATGAAATTATTTCGCATTTTGAAGGTGAACCTGCTGATCTTGTGGTTTGTGATGGGGCTCCTGACGTAACTGGTCTTCATGATATTGACGAATACATTCAAGGTCAACTTCTTTTAGCTGCTTTTAACATTACAAGTCACGTGCTTAAAAAAGGTGGTAATTTTGTTGCGAAGATTTTTCGCGGTAAGGATGTAAATTTGCTTTATTCTCAGATGAAATTGTTTTTTACTGATGTTACCGTATGCAAGCCAAGAAGTAGCAGGAACTCAAGCATAGAAGCATTTATTGTTTGTCTTAACTACTTTCCACCTGAAGGCTACATACCTACAATGGCAAATCCTCTTCTGAATCAAGATTTAGATTATAACAGGTATAACCATTCGTGTTACTCTTTTTTCTAATCTTTTTTTTTAATTTGATTTCTATTCTTTATAATATATTTAAAAAAATATATTTATGTATAACTCGTGTAATTTTTAATAAAGCTTAGAGGGGATAAACTGCATGCTGACGCCTTTCTTAGCTTGTGGTGACTTAAATTCATACGATTCCGATATGACATATCCTCTTGAACTTGAAGACGGTAACGACTATATTCAACTTCCGCCAACGCAAGCTCCTATTAAGCCGCCGTATGAAACGGCTTGTGAGCTTAAAAAGAAAAACAAAATTCAAGAAGAAGGACTTTCTGTAAATATTTTAACATAGCAAAAATGAACAATCTTTTGTAAAGGTTTTATGAATATTTAGTGCAGGGTCGAACTGTGTACTTGTTTATAAAACTTTCGTAACTTTTGCGTATTTAAGCAAACGTTACGAAGATTGAATAAAAACAGTTTATAATTGAATAAAAATAGTTTAAACTGCATTGTCTCGATGCAGTTTTTCAGTACTGAGGAAAGTAGTCTATAATAATTTCAAAAACTTGACAAAATTAATTGTTCTGATTTCAAGTGGGATGTTTGTGATGACTTTAGGATTTCATACTTAAATTGCAAGGGGGTACACAAAAAAATATTCATGTTTCTTTTGCTTATGGAACAGTAGGGCTGATGGCGATAATTGCAAGCTACAGCCAGGTATGTTCAGTGTTCTCAAACATTCAACAGTCTTAATACTCCCACTTCATATCAAACTAGGATTCTTAGATTTTCGAAAGTTTTATAAGAAATTCGTCTTATATTTCCAAAGTTATCTGAGGCAAAGATCAAAGGTGACATTTTTATTGAACCCCAAATAAAAACGGTGTTGAAGTCAGAGAAACTCTGAGCAATTCAAAAGGTGTAAAAGAAGCTTGATGAGCATTTCGTGGTGTAGTACGTGGATTTTTTGGAAATCGCAAAGAACCCAATTACATACAACCGTTTAGAAAGTTTATTAAAAAATTCAAAAAAACTGTTTTGTTGTATGTACATAAATATTCATATGTTGTATTCACACAGATTTTTTCCCCGAAAATTTGGGTGATGTCAGTGGGGAGTATACTCAGCGTAGCTAAAGAGATTCGAACGATTTGCATTTTTAAAAAACAAAAATTTACATTTTAAACTTTAATTTTTTGTTTTTTCCGGTTATTTTCGACTATAACTGCTATATATTTTTAAAAAGTAGAATTTAAGCTTTTTTTATATAATTTATTATTTTTTTATTATCTTTTTTTATCCAAAGCATCAAAATAAAACTACCACTAAAATACATAAAATGGGGCAGCATCATAAAATAAATGTTTACAGAATTAAATTATTCAATAAATTACTAAAAACCTCTTATCTTATTTTTCCGTAAACAGTAAAAACGTTAAAAACGAAGCTTTCACTGATAGCAATTTACTTCCATAATCTCTTTATAGTAGTTTGAATAAATTACTAAACAGAGACTTTCAGCTTTTATGTAACTTCTGCCCCGTAGTATTTAGCTAAAACTTCAAACTCGTAGATAATAAAATCAGCGAATATTTGTAAACAAAATAAAACAACAAGCTTCGTGATTTTTTGAAAACCAACCAAAACGCACACAAAATAAAACAGCATTTTTTTCAAACCAACCAAAACGCACACAAAATAAAACAGCATTTTTTGAAAACAAAAGGGCCTAAACGCCATATTTTTCTTCGGATCTCTCCTTAACTACATTGAGTAATGAGTTTTTTTTTTTTGTTGTTTTGCTTTGCTTTTTATTACAATATTTATTTGGAGAGCTAAATAAGCGCGAATTGGTGTAAGTTCCAACTGGCATAAGTGCGAAACTTTGCAAAAACTGAAATAAGTGCGAACTGGCATAAGTGCGCCAAAAGAATTTGCAAACATTGACATAAGTGCGAACTGGCATAAGTGCGAAACAGTTACAGAAACTGGCATAAGTGCGAACTGGCAAAAGTGTGAATTGGCATAAGTGCGAATTTGCATAAGTGCACCAAATAAATTTATAAACATTGGTATAAATGCGAATTGGCATAAGTGCGAAGCTGTTGCAAAAACTGGCTTAAGTGCGCGGAATAAACTTGCAAACATCGGCATAACTGCAAACTGGTATAAATGCGAGTTGGCATAAGACCAAAATAACAATTTGCACTTATGCTAATAATTGCAATTTTATTCGGCGCACTTATGTCAATTCGCTCTTATTCCAGTTCGCAATTGTGCCAGTTTTTATAACTGCTTCGCACTTATGCCAATTCGCACTTAAGAAATTCGTGCTTATTTAGTCTTCCCTATTTATTACAATATCTAAGAGACAGATAAAAAGAAAAGAAGAGTTACAAGATATCGTATAGAAAGATATATAAGATATCGTATAGAAATAAAAATAAACATTTCATAAGAACATTGCAAAAATGGAAAAGTAGATGTATCAAGGATATTGGGAAATTATATGGTTTTTAGTCAAAAAAGATGAATGAATGCAATTCATCATCTTTGATGATCAAGAAAGATAAGTTCCTCTTATTATCCTTGATGACCAAAAAAGATAAATGAATGCATTTTATCATCTTTGATGATCAAGAAAGATGAATGTATTTCATCATCTTTGATGATAAAGAAAATCATGATCACCATTTCTAATTCAAAGGAGTTATTAAATCATTAATAGTAAAGAATTATTTTGTTTTTTTTATTTTTAACAATATTATACTTCCTCAATAATATCGTACTTGATAAATACCTTTCAATAAATGAAAAAGTGCTATATGCTATGTAATTATCCAATATTAGAATAAATTGATACAACATACTGATTATTAGAAAATATGCGCATATATATCAAATATAATAATAAACATAAATAAAAAACTATCGATGTTGTGCTAAAACGAATGCGATTTTTAAATTCAGAGGCCAAAAATGCATAAACAAAACATTTAAAAATCCAAGTGGGCGAGACCTTACATTGTGTATTTTATCAAATTGCAACTCTATAATTTGTGCAAAATGTTATGAAATTTTTAATTGTAAACATTTTTCTGTTTAAAGAAAAGGAGCTTATTTTGATGTTTTTGTTTTCTTATCTCCGTATTTGATATTTTTATAACTTATATTTCCATGGCAAAAAGTTTAATATTTCATTTCTTGTTCAAAGTTCACTTTGTTTAACAATTCAGTTATATAAAAAATCTCTTACAGTAACAAACGATAACATGCGATTCTTATCTTTTTTAAACGTAGAAATTTGTTTCGAATAACATGGAAAAAAAGTCTTGTCATATCTGAATTATTTTGCTGTTATTTTAAGTATGCACTCTAAATTACAGTCTGTAATAGCCGAGAACTGTTTTCTTATGGAAAAATAGTTCATGAAAAGTCTAAGTTATTCACAAAAAACTCTTATTTCCAAACAGCTCGTTAAAATTATCCTGATTTAGAGATCTAATTATTAATCCATCCCCCCTTTCTTCCTCCGCAAAAAATTTCCTCTTCCATGAAGAATTTTTTAAATTACTTTTAAAAATAAAATATTCAATATTTGCATTTTTAGCAAATAAAACACAATTAAGTATATAAATTTTATAAATTAGAGAAAGATCCTAGATTCTCTGCTCCAATTAATTATAAAATAGAACGAACATTGAAATTATGTAGTAATTCTTAGATTTTTTTATTTATTTATTTAATTTCGTCATTAAAAATTTATCAATTTATTAACATTTTTAACATGTAGCGTCAATTTATTAGATAATAAATAATTAAGATTATCAAAAAGAATTCTACAAAATCTTAAGAAATTTTCATTTATTTAACTACCTTAAATATGAATTTTTCTTCTTTTCAGTTTTCTTACCTTATTCGCTAACTCCGCTATTACTATATCTTATTCTAATATTTGTGCTTTTTCGTACTGAAATTGCACAATGCTTGAAGTGAGACATGCGAGTTTTTTTATAGTAGCTGTTTCTGTGATATCATTATTAATAAAAACGGTTGCATTAGTTAGGTTAAAAAATATTTTATTATGAGTCCTAGTTGTAAAAAATTATTTAAAACTTATTTTTTTATTATTTTTTTACGAGCGGTACTCGATGTCTAGACTTAGTGGTCTTTTTATAAAAATAAAAAAAACATTTAAAGTGTATAATATAAATACGTTTGAAAGTGTATAACATAAATACATTTGAAAATAAATTATATTTTTTTAATTACAAATAAAATATATATATATATATATATATATGTATAGATAAAAAAAAAAAACGTAGACATAAATAATTGTTATTATAAATAAATAAAATACAAAGTGTTGTTATTGTAAATATAAGTATTGTAATTGACTTGATTTGTAATTTGGTCTTACAAATACAAACTCAAGTTTTACTTCAAACTTTAACGTCAACTTAAGTCGAATTTAGTGTAGTATAGAAAAACGTATGAAGTAAACACTCTAACGTTTCAAGTCTAAACCTTCCTTAAGGTATTGTGGTTTATCCTCCTCCGGCTAATTGCCATATAGAGACTACATACCCGGGCCAGCGAAGACAAGTTCAGCTCAGTAAAGAACATCATCACCCGCTTCGCTTCACTTCACCAAGAGTGAGTGAGTTTAGGAAGAACGAAGAAAGTTTAAGTAAAAGTCAGAAGAAGTCGAGTTTGAAAGATAGCATAGAGAAAGCGGACAGATATTGCACTAGATGTTAGAATGTGCAATTCTCACTATTAATTAGATTACCTAATTAATGTATTAGTATAAACGCGGTCATCATTACTGATGACGTTTGTTTCCTAACCCTAAACTGTTTGTTTTCTAAACCTACTTTAGGGATCATTTCCATAAATGGTTTTCAAGGAACATTTAAGGGGTCAAGCTTAATTCTTATGTCTGATTATAGAGTTTGTAGACGCGTGTTGTTGTGGGCATGACGTGTTCGGGTTATGCGACTTGTTGAAAATATGAAAATGTCTTCACGGCGTCATTTAAAAGGAAAATACAAAAAGGTTAATACATTGGCTTTTGTTGTGAGCAGACGCGTTTTATACCGAAGAACAATTTTTGTTTTTGAGGAGAGTATTAACAAATATATATTAAATTTATCTAAAAAATATCTTATTAATTAGTTATTATATTTTATAGTTACGATGGAAAAGAAAAATAGCCATGATTTTAAAAACAAAAACGATGCAAATAACAAAACAAGTGAATCGATTATATCAATAAACATAGTTCGCGATATATTTTAAGAAATGTTTGCCAAACAACAGAAAGATATCTTCAGCCTCATAAGCGAAAATCTAAAATTAACAAATGATAGAATTGACGAGGTACTTAAAGAAGCAAATAAATCTAAAGAAAGATTTGAAATGCTAGAAAAGGAGGACGGAAAATTAAAAGCTGAGTTTAAAAAAATTAACGAGAGAATAAAAAATTTAGAACATATAAAGATATTGAAAAAATATATAAATATAATAAAATAAAGATATTGAAGAAAGTTTAAATGTCACGCAGGAAATTCAAAAAAAAAAAGTAAGTGAACTGGAAAAAATGTTAAAAAGTAAAAATAATAACGTTATTGATGATGGAGGTAAAAAAAATAATAAGAGAGTTGGAGGACAGACTAAGAAGAAACAACATTACTTTAAAAACAAAAAATAAGTATACACTACGAAATGATAACTCACTCTATGAACCCTTTTGTCGAACGAAATTCAATCAGTTCTGTATAGCTTATCGTGCACCAAATCTCTGGAACAAAATCATTTTACCTAATTTTGATTTATCAATTACCTTCCCAGTCTTTAAAAAGAAATTTAAAGAATTCATTCTTTTTAATGACAATATTTTGAAATACTTTTAAAAATAAGTAATTTATATAAATACGCTCTTTGTTTTTGTATTTTGTCATTTTTATTTGTCTATATTTATTAATAGCTTAAGTTATATTTTATTATAACGATTTATGGTTCTGGCGACAAGATCATTAGATCTTCTATCAGATAACAAGTTTTTATTTAAACTTTTTTTTTTGTTATTTTATTTTTTAATCTTATTGATGTGGTGATTATATTCTCTATTATAATTTATTAAAAGTATAAAAATTCCAGTATTTGTAAACGTAAAACTTTATTTTAAAAAAGAGGACAATATATATATAAAAAATGTATGTATGTATGTATGTATGTATGTATGTATGTATGTATGTATGTATGTATGTATGTATGTATGTATGTATGTATGTATGTATGTATGTATGTATGTATGTATGTATGTATGTATGTATGTATGTATGTATGTATGTATGTATGTATGTATGTATGTATGTATGTATGTATGTATGTATGTATGTATGTATGTATGTATGTATGTATGTATGTATGTGTGTATATATATGTATGTGTGTAAGTGTGTGTATTTTCTGTATGTGTTTACATACAAACAATAAAAAAAAAATAATAATAAAAAATAAAAAATTTATCACACCTGAACACATTGGTCAAAACATCAATTTCTTAGTATCTATGCTTTATTGATTGTCAAGAACTTTAAAAGAAGAAGAAGAAGAAGAAGAAGAAGAAGAAGAAGAAGAAGAAGAAGAAGAAGAAGAAGAAGAAGAAGAAGAAGAAGAAGAAGAAGAAGAAGAAGAAGAAGAAGAAGAAGAAGAAGAAGAAGAAGAAGAAGAAGAAGAAGAAGAAGAATAAGAAGAAGAAGAAGAAGAAGAAGAAGAAGAAGAAGAAGAAGAAGAAGAAGAAGAAGAAGAAGAAGAAGAAGAAGAAGAAGAAGAAGAAGAAGAAGAAGAAGAAGAAAAAAAGAAAGAAAAAAAAATGAAGTGTTATTTTATTAAAAATGAAAAACAAACATTACGATGAAAGGAAAAAAGATTAATAAATTTCTTAAAAAACTGAAGATATGGATGTGTAACAACTAAAAATAATTGTGACTTTATACAAAATTATAATCGGATATAAAAACTCGAAAAACAAATTTCTAGCTAAAGACAAACAAGTTCTGAAAGTAAACATTTTCACCACAAACAAGTTATAAAGATAAAAATGTAAGCTATGTAAACTATATTATGGAAATATAATAAATAAAAACTAAAAAAAAAAAAAAAAAAAAAAAATATTCGGATTGATGGAGTTATCGAAAACAAACTTGAAAATTGGGATAATACTGAAAGAAAAGTTAAAAATTTGTTCAAGAGTAATCTACGTCTTAGCAATATCAACATAGAAAGAGCTCACAGAACGGGAAAAAATGAAGAAAACAAGACCAGAACCACAGTTGTCAAATTACTTCACTATAAGGACAAAGTAAAGGTGTTACAGGTAGCAAATAAACTCTAAGGATCGGGAATCTATATAAATGAAGACTTTTCCAGCAAAACACGTGAAGTAAGAAAAAATTTACTAAAAAAGATGAAAGAACACAGAAAGAATGGTAAGTATTCTGTTATTATTTACAATAAACTCATTGTGAAAGATTTTATGAGAAAGCAAACCAGCGCTTAATCACATTTTCTACTTTTAACCTTTAAATAATTACATTATTATTCATTATTATTATTATTTTTTATTTGATACATTTATCATTACAATGAGTCAAAATACTATTTTCCAAAACACTGAATTTAAATCAATTCTAAATAAAAAAACAATATTATTGAATAAAGATTCTGATCCTGATATTAACTAATTATAAAGAACAAATTAGAATTTTCAATCCAATATACTATGATATAGAATCGGAAAATCTTATTGAATGTTTGGATATTAATTTGTTTTCAGTTTTGCACTTAAACATAAGAAGCTTACAAAAAAATTTTGAATTATTCAAGCAGTTTTTGTATAAAAGCAAAATAGATTTTAAAGTTATTTGTCTTAGGGAAACTTGGTGTCACGATGTTAATATTGAGAATGATTCAAACTATCAATAACAAAATTATAAAGCAATTCATCAGTTTAGTTTTTATTTACATTCCACTAATTAATAAACCCACTCGAATAACCAAAGAAAGTGCTACTGCAATTGATCAAATAATCACTAATGAATTCATAAATACCAAAATTAAAACAGGAATATTTAAATCTGACATTTCTGACCACTTTCCAGTATTTATAGTCTCACAAAAGTGCGATAATAATAGTGCCCAAAAAATGAGAAGAACAACTAGAGTAATCAATGAAATTAATATAAACTATTTTCGTAACCAATTATCTTTTATAAATTTGAATCATCTTTAAAAAATTGCAAACAATAATAAAGTATATGATACGTTCCTTAACAAGTTTCAAAAAGGTTTATAACAAAGTTTTTCCGGAGACTACGAAATTTGTCAAAACAAAAACGCTATTAAATCCTTGGATAACAAAGTCTAAAGTCGTTTAAAAAAAACAACGTTTATATAATAAATTTATAAAAAAAAAACACTTGAAAGTGAAACCAAGTATAAAAACTATAAGCGTCTTTTTGAATCAATTTTAAGACGTTTTAAAAAATATTATTATTCTGAACAGTTAAGTAAACACAAAAATGAAACGCAAAAGATCTGGAACATAATTAAAGAAGTAATTGGAAAAAAAATCTTGATCGTAATAGCCTTTTAATTAATTTTAAATCAAATAATGAGCTTATTACAGATAAATCTTTAATTGCAGAACAATTTAATCAGTACTTTGTTAATGTAGGTTCTAACTTAGCATCACAAATAGAAAACACAAAAGTAAAATTCGAATCTTTTTTAAATTCTAATAATACCAATGTAATGGACAATAATGAACTTACGGAAAGAGAACTGTTGGATGCAATGTTTTGTTAAAACCTAAAAAAAGTTTAGGATATGATGATATCAGTAGTCGCGTCATTATAAAATCAACAAAATATGTAACCATTCCACTATTGCACATTTTTAATCTACCTTTAAAACAAAGCGTTTGTCCTGAAAAACTTAAAATTGCAAAAGTTGTACCAATTTTCAAATCTGGTGATGTTTCTAACGTTGTAAACTATAGGCCGATCTCAATTCTTCCTTGATTCTCAAAAATACTAGAAAGAATTATGTACAATAGAATTTATTCCTTTTAAATAGTAATAACATTCTTTACAACAAACAATTCGGATTTAAGTCAAGACATTCCACTGAACATGCCACTATTCACCTTATTCATGACATACTTAAAGCGTTTGATGAAAAAAAATATACAGCGTTAAACATTGCAATGTTTATCAACTAAACATTTACTAACTAAACCGATACTTACTTTTATGTACAAAATTGATAATAAAATGACACCTCTAATATTAAATACCTTTTTTAACAAAACAAATCATGTTAACTCCACTAGATTTTAAATCAAAACTACATTAAACCCAAAACCTATTATACGGCCACCAAATTCTCTATTGCAAATAGAGGACCCAAATTATGGAATTCTAAATTTAATAACGACATCAAAACTACTGCTTCTTTTCACAAATTTAAAATAAAACTTAAGCAAAAACTTCTTACTATTGACAATGAATCAAGTTATTTCTTAAAATTTTTTTTTTTAACTTTATTTTTTTTAACTTTATTTTAACTTTCTTTTTTATTATTTTCTGGTTGTTTTTTTTTTATTTTATTTATCTTTTTAATTTCCTTATGCGAACAAGCCACCTGGTTTGCTTTTTTCTGTTCTTGTTATTATTAACTTAAACGGTGTAAAAGATAACTCTTAATCCTATAAATAATTATTGATTAACAATCAATAAAATTATTTCAACATTTTATATAACATTATTTTGTTTTTTGTACACCTTGAGGTTTTTATTGTCTTTTATTAAATTGTGTCATATTTTTTTTTTTTTTTTTTGGCTTTTGTTAATTAAATAAAAATATATTTCAATTAATTTTTAACGGTATAATAAAATATTTATCTTATAAAACTACTGCTTTCCCAGTCAACATTGACGGACGGGTTCCGTATGGTTTTTATCTGGGCTTACGGGAACGGGATTTTAACGGGTAAGTATTTTGGTTTCCCGAAGGGCCCCATATGGTTAAAAAGTAAAGCAAGTTTGCTTGATTGGGTTTTATCCGGTTTTATCAGGGCCGATCTGGGGATTTGACAGGTTTCCCATAAGGTTCCCAAAAGGTTTAAACTAATAATTAAAAAAATCATAACAAAACCTACTCGATGGTTGCCATTTGTAATTCGTATTGTGCGTGAAACAAATTTAAAAATTTAAATTTTATGCATTATATTTTTTGTATACATTATATTTACACTGTAATTGAAGAGAAAATTTTTTTTTTTCGATATATTTTTTCACTGTGAAATTCCATTAAAAAGACGTTGTTTTAAAATTTCATTTTTTACCATTATAAAAGAATTTTTTAATTTTTTATTTTTTAAATAAATTTACAAAGATTAACACATGTTTAACATATGTTCTAGTAACTATTAAACATGAAGTAACTATTTTATTGAGACACTGTTAGCATTTTTAAAAAGATCAAAATATAAAGTTTTGTTTCTGCAGGTGATGGTAATAACTGCTTCGAGTCTTTCAAAACTTTGGTTTAATCAGAAATATTTAAAAAGAAAAAAACAGGCGAATATTGTGATGGATAGGTTATATTTAGGGAATTTTAAGTATTTAATTTAAAAGCTTTAAATTTAAAAATTTAAATCGTTTTTACAGATCCACTCCTTTCCATTGATTTTTCTATATTTTATGCAAGCAAAATGACTGATGTTAACGAATATTATTAAGTGTTTACATATAAATAACGAAATATTAAGTGTTTACATATAAATGCAAAAAATCGCTTTATTGTTATGCATCTACTTCATTTTTTATTTATTAATATTTTTTGACTTTGATTTAAAATTGTTCGCTTGTAATATTAACAATAATATCATAGTATACATAATATCATGTATAAGTTATATTTATATATAAGTTATTTTATATAATTATCTATTATTATAAATAATATAATTAATATATTATATGTAATATATTATATATGAAATAATTATTATATATAAATAGTATATATAAAGTTATATATTAATTTATATATAAGTTATTATTGATACTTACAATATACTTACAATACTTATACTTGTAAATACTTATAATACTAAACTTATGTTTACAATACTGATAAATTTTTTATTGTATTGACTTATTATATGAACTTATGCATTCAAACTTTAATTATAAAATTTTAACTTGATAACTTTAACATAAATAACGATAACTAAAAAAAGTTATTATATAGATCATGACCATATGCTTATTTATTATAACTAATTTATAGTCAGTTGAACACTGTTTTTGTTTTCCATAACTTAATTTTAAAATGTTGGGATAAAAGTATTAAGTTCCAGGTCATAGGTCTTATATAATATGTATCTTATGTATATCATGTATTTTGCAGCATGTTTAAGAATAATTATGCCTGGTGCACTCTGACTGTTAACAATATTTGCATACTGATATGAGTAAAAGTGACTTCAACAACCAGAATATATTTTTGATAAATATTAGTAATGACAGGTTAGTAAATATAGTTATAATAATAAAGGTAATAACTTTTATTTAATAATATTTAGTGAAAGACTTATGTATGATATAATTGCATGAACTTTAGGGGACAAATGTAATGAAGTAAATACTACCTTTGTTTATTAACACGATTAGAGTAATGTAAGAAAATATTATTTTTATCTAAAGAATATTCCGCAAAAGTCAATATTTTCTTAAGTATTAAATATTATAAAAAAACACGTATTAAAAAAAATGTTTTCTGTAAGTTACGGGTTGCAGCTGATATTTCCGCTTCAGCTTTAAACTCATTAGCTTCAAATTAAAGCTGAAGCTGATCAAGTCAGTTCAATCAGCTTGATAGCTGATAGTAAAAGAGAATAATACTCCATAACTATTTTATATTAAAAAAACATGTAGGAAATTATTCAATGAAAATCTAAAATAGTGACACAATTTAAACATACATGTAAAAAGTCTTAAATAAAATTTGCAAAAAGTTTTTGCTGTTTATAAATGTTGCTGTTAGAGCCTAGGTCTAGGACTCGCAATTTTGGGCGACGCAGATTGGTTTTTTAGAGATTTGTTTAAAAAGTGGTGCCCAAAAACCTAATTCAATTTTAGATTATCTATCTAATTTTTTGGTAGAGTTCAAAATTCTTCCAAAAGATGGTTTTATCTGTTAAAATATTAAGTATGAAATCAATCTTGCTGTTATCATATGTGATGTACCAGCTAGAGTATTTGTTAAGTGTATTAGAGGCACAATGGTTATAACTGATGTAAGCGTTGTGTTCAGAAAGGAGAGTGGTGTGGCAAGATATTACCCCCACATATTCGATCTATTTTAAGCACTGATTCAGATTTTTATCATTAAAAACATTCTGAACGTCTTAGTGGTGTGTTAAATGGAATTAAATTTTGACATGGTGACAAAATTTAATTCCATTTAACACACACAACTCCTTTAGAATTTATGAATTTAGTATGCTTAGGGGTATGCAAAGACTTATCAACTTATGATTAAATGGCCAAAATGTTGTAAATTGTCTCAGTTACAGTCAATACTTTATCTGGCGGATTGTTCCAGATATTTCTTTACATTCCAAGAATATTTTCTAGAAAACCAAGGTCTTAATTAGATATTAAAAAATGGAAAGCAACTGAACTTAGACTTTTTTTAGTATACACTGGGCCAGTTGTTTAAAGGGAATGATTTAGCCAAAAATCTATTCAAACTTTTTAGTACTTTCAGTTGCAGTTCTAATTTTATAATGTTTTATTTTGTTGAAAAAATATGTTGATTTTGCTTGTCAGTTACTAACTTATTTTGTGCAGTTATTTGGTGAACTTTACGGTAAGGATCAACTAGTTTACAATGTCCATTCTTTAATATATAGGAAATGATACAGTTAAATTTTAAGTACTTGATAAATGTCCTTCGTTCAAATACAAAACTTTTTCAGATCAATTAAAAAAGCTTGTTTAAAGAACAAAGGGTTGCTCATATAAACACATACAAAGATATAAACAGAAGTTTAATATTCCTAATTTTGATGGAACCATTGCATTGAGACACTGTTTACAGTTTAAAATTATCAAGGTTTTATATTATATATATATATATATATATATATATATATATATATATATATATATATATATATATATATATATATATATATATATACATACATACATACATACACATTGGGTTGCATAAATATAGTCACTACTTTGTTTGTGTTAAGTTTTTGTTTTTTTCACAATTGTCTTTGAAACCAACTAATTAATACAATTAAAAGTGTATTAAATATCTTAATTAATTGATTCTTTATCGAATGGTATATAATTGGAACTTGTTAGATTAACCAGTCTTGAGTAATTATTAATTTAATTAGAACATACCTACATTTCTAATGTAGCAAAAATATAGTTTTTTTTCAAATAAAATTTAACGACTTAAGTTGAAATATCTCAACGAAATGTTATCAAAGCGATCTAATTTGTGGTTGATTTCTTTTTAACTATATATACATTCTTGTGAAAATAAAATAAAACTATCATTTTTATATCATGAGTTATTCGCATTGGTAATTATTTGGTAAAGTAAAAAGACAAAAATGAACAGAAAGCTGTTTCAGACAAGGTACAATGGCGAATTGTAGGTCTGCTAAAAGATAAAACAAAAAGTCAACAAGAAATAGCTCGAATGTGCAATGTTTCGCTTAAATGTGTACAAACAACGATAAAAAACCATTAGCTACATAATGATGTCAAAGATTTACTAAGGCTTGGTTGGCCTTTAAAGCTAACTTCAAGAGACAAAATGTTATCAAAAAAAATGTAAATGTTTAGGCTTGAATAGACAAGAGATTTGTCAAAGAGAGCATAGCCAGTGCTGCACAATTACAGCAAGCATTAGAAAAGCTTTGGAAAGAATTTCCAAGAGAATTATGCATCTGACTAGTTGATTCTATGCCTAGGTGTGTTTGTGCATGTGGAAAAAGTTTTTTCAAAAAAAAAATCTTAAACTTTTTTTTTTGAAAAAACTTTTTTTCTTAATATGTTTATAAAACCATTGTTAATAAAATTTAAAACAATTTAAATTACTAACTTTTTTGTTCGCCTTTAAATTTTCAAAAAACATATTAAAAATCAACTGACTATATATTTATGCAACCCACTATATATATATATATATATATATATATATATATATATATATATATATATATATATATATATATATATATATATATATATATATATATATATATATATATATATATATATATATATATATATATATATATACAGGCCTTGTTTTAAATAAAAAAGTGCTTAACGCATTAGCTTAACGCGATATTTGACGTCATAGGCTTATCTTTATTATTTTTTATAGACATTAAGTGTTTCAACTACCGCAATAAATAACCGCGAACTGGTTTAATTTAACAATCAACTCAATTAACTAAAACAATGTATAAATGTTGTAAATGTGAATATATTATGAAAAGTTTGTTGTGTTTTCAATTGTTATTTTAATATTAATTTTAGTTCAATATTTTGAAGTAAAAAAAAAATAATATATATATTCATTAAATTCCTGGCGAACGCGATCTTACTAAGTGCAAAAATATGCTCAAAAGACGCAATAAACTTTTTTGTATTTTTTTATAACGCAAGTGAAAACGCTGAGCAACATAAATATACCTAATATACGAAATATCTTAAAAACCTAACTTATTCTTTGTATATAAATATATATATTTATTATTTTCTAAAAATTGTAATTGCGTTATTTAATAAAAAAAACAATTATTTTTTTATTTTTTAAAACTTCGGGAGTAAAAAAAATATTAACATATTGATAAAGGAAAACCCTTGTTGATTACTTGAATAGCGATTTTGTTTTGACTAACAAAGAATAAGTTAGGTTTTTAAGATATTTCGTATATTAGGTATATTTATGTTGCTCAGCGTTTTCACTTGCGTTATAAAAAAATACAAAAAAGTTTAATGCGTCTTTTGAGCATATTTTTGCACTTAGTAAGATCGCGTTCGCCAGGAATTTAATGAATAAATGTTTTACGTTATCTTATAAATGTTTTACATTTAAACAAATCACAAAAAAACACAGCTATAGAGAATAATCGTTTTTAACAACTAAATTTTTTTTTTTTTTTGAATTTTATTAAACAAAAAAAAAAAAATTAAATTACATAAAAAAGTCTTAACTATGCAAACTCTTTTGTTAATAATTCTCAAAACAAAAAGCTTTTTAAATATTTCTATGCAATCGTGCAAACTTAAAAAAATACTCAAATAAAACAATATAAGTATAATTAATAAATCGTATCATATCTGTTTATAATAAGCATTTTTTAAAAATTGTTCATAAAAAATTAAGTTTCTTAACTTATAAACAAACTCAAAAGTTTTTTAATTTTATTACAAAACTCTTTTTTTTTGTTAGCAAGCAATTTATTTTAGAGTAATAAAATAAAAAGAAGGAGAATAAATATGAGGTAATCTTTGTTAAGAAACATTCAATTTATTTATTGAACAATATTTGTTTTTATTTGCGTACCTACTTAAATAAAATATACTGTTAAAAAAGCCAAAATCAAGCTTAATGAATTCATTTATCAATAAAAACTTATAGTTTTTTATAATTTTTTAGAATATATAATTTTTTTTATTACATGATTAGTTCGCGAAGACTATCTGTTAAAAGATCATCGTCACTATCAATGTTTTTTGTAATATAGATTTGTATTGAGTTTTTATACTGTATTTTTTATTGAAATCATCTGCAAAAAATATTTAGTTAAGGATTGGCGAACTTTTTTCATTTTGTAAAATATTTAGATAAAAGGTTAGCGTAAAATTACGTTGAATATAATCGTTATAAAAAGATAAGAAATATCATCGCAATAAAAAGTTACAACAATTATTTTTAACGTAACTACTTTCAAACTTTTGTAACGAATATTTTTAAATATCGTCATTCAAAAGTTAATGTGGTTTTTTTAAAAATTAATTGCTTCTTTTATCTTACCAATAATTGAAAAAGTTAAAAAATGATAAAAAGTAGCTTAACCAAAATCGCTCTACGCGTACGTAAAAATCGCTTAAGGCGTACGTAAATCGCTCTAGGCGTAACGGTTTAAAACAAGGCCTGATATATATATATATATATATATATATATATATATATATATATATATATATATATATATATATATATCAGGCCTTGTTACGAGATTTCGCTGCGTATCGAAAACGCGTAACGCATTTCAGACGAACTCAGCAAATATATTTTGCATCGTTAGAAGTTTATTGCGTCACTAGCGTCTTTTCAAGTACCGCATTGTAATTAAAGTTATTTTATTAACGCGTTAAAAATCATACAAACAGTTAGTTTTTTTCTCACTAGAACAAAAGTTACAAATAAAATTTAAGTTCTTATTTAATAAATCATTTTTATTATTTTTTTCAAATATGAACTAAATTTTATTTTGAAAAAAATATTCTTTTCATGAAACGTAAAATAATGTTTGTTTATTTTCTTACGATTTTACAGTTGGTTTTTGATTATTTTATTAACTGTTAACAAATTTTTTCTTATTTAATTTGTGAACTCTTTTTAATAATGTTTTTTAACAATAAAGAGTTTTTTTTTGTTATTTATCAGTTACCGATAACATATTCGTGATCATAATTTATTTTCATAAATTAAACGAACATCATTTAAACTTTACCTTATTGAAATAACAATAAACAAAATATCTTATTAATAAAATATTTACATTAAAATAAATCGTGCATTTTTTAAACAAAATGACAAAAAATAATTTTTACATTTAAAAGGAATTTATATATTTAATTCCTTAAGATAAAACTTTATTTTTTTTAACTTAATTTTATCAACAATAAAAAAAATTATTAAACAAACTGTTTTTTAAAAAAAAATCTATTAGTTTACAATTGCGGTTAAATGCTTTAACTAACGACTTTAACGTCAAATTTATTTGCAGAATTAATGTCCACAACTATATTAAAAATATAAAAATATTCTAAAAGATATAAGTTTTTGCGTAACGCAAAACTGCTGAACGCGTAGGCAAATCGCCTTTTCGCAAGCAAAATGCGAGCTGCGTAACGCTTCTTAACAAGGCCTGATATATTATATACATATTATATTTATATATATATATATATTATATTATATATATATATATATATATATATATATATATATATATATACAACCCTCGGAATTAGGGTCGGCATTCGGCAATGCCGACCTAACTGCCGACCTGAAAGTGTTTGAGGTAGGCAAAAAATTGCCGACCTCGTTTCTATGTTTTACAGTTAGACCTTTGTATCAAATAACTTTTGCCGATCTGATGCCGACCTCTAAAAGATTGAGGTTGGCAAATTATTGCCGACCTCAATTTTCCTAATTCCGAGGGTTGTATATATATATATATATATATATATATATATATATATATATATATATATATATATATATATATATATATATATATATATATATATATATATATATATATATATATATATATATATAATACCTGTTCGAATCAAGAGTACAAGCTAATTATTGCAAATATTACCATATGTATGGAAGGCCGTTTTCAATCTCTCCAAAAATCACCATTGTTTATACATTTAGTAGCTTTACTTGAGAGTTATAACTAGCCGTTAAATGTGAATGATGGAACTTTTGGCGATAAAGCTATCGGTGAAGTTGTTGAACATTTTTCTGAATTTTTAATTGGTGTACGATGTGATTTGAATAACTACTTCGGATAAGTGAAGAAGGTCCTGAGATTGACAAATTTGAACCTGATACTGCTATGGACAAATGGTATAATGATAAAGTTAGACGATTGTCAGCAAATTTTCATCGTTATCCGGAAAAAAGAAAAAGAAAGTCAAGAAAAACAGACATTGATCTAGCGACAGTTAGAATATCGGATTTAACTGTTTCAAATTTATAAATTGTTTTCTTAGAGTTTTAAATAATTTTTTTTACTGTTAAAAATTTATAGAAAATTAAAAATTCAAGTTGTTTTAAACAGTTTAAATATGTAAATAAAATAGAAAATGAAATAATTAATTAAAAGAAGATTATATCAAGTTCATCGATTTTACAAAAATACAGCCGTTAGATTTAATGCAATATAATAATAGTAATAATGTAAATTATAACTAAACCTACTTTACAACCGCTGAACGTAAATGTTATGACATCTTATGCAAAAGTGAGACTTATTATATATGTTATTATAAATAAGTTAAAATAAATAATGCCCCCCTCCCCTCCGGGGGGAGTGGAGGAGGGGTTATGAGCAACAAAAAAATCGCGATTAGATTTTTTTATGTTAATTCGAGTCCTGTATATATATATATATATATATATATATATATATATATATATATATATATATATATATATATATATATATATATATATATATATATATATATATATATATATATATATATTCATATACATATATATATACATACATATATATACATTTATATATACATACATATATATATATATAGGGTCAAATCATTATATTTCAACCAATGACTTTTGGGGTACCATCTCTGATTTTCCTGATTTTTACATATCATTATCTAAATGATGTAAATAGGTTAAATGTGCAATTTCAGAGTTCCAAGTGCAACGGTTTAGAAATTATAGCCTTACAAACACTCTCAGGTAGCCCCCCTCGGTTCCTCGAATGGTAAAAATAGACAACTTTAAGGCCTTATAACTTTTTTCTAACTTTCAGCAAGTGGCTCATTTTTTCTAGAACTATTTTCTAGATATTTCTGTCTTAAAATTTGTGATTTTCATTAGCTTGTATCATGTTAGAAAAAAACTACAGCCTCCTAAACTTTGGAAAAATTCTGAAAAATGCTAAATAAAGGCAAAATGAAGTTAACCATAGTATTTTTCTATTCATCAACAAGTCTTTACATGTTAGTTTTCTAATTAGCTACAATGGTCTACAACAAATTGGCAAAATATAAGCAGCTTGTTACATGTTAGAAATCAGTTTTATCTAAAAATATATAGTCCACTTTACTAAAAAGTCCCATTTTCAGCCATTTGGGGATGGCTCGTAAATTTTTCTAACACTTTGTATTGATCTGATATTAACAGCAAATAAGGCCATTAGATCTAACTATATAAAAATGTAAACATCACAAACTTGTCATGTTCACAACAAAAATGGCAGCATTTTTTATTAACCCTATTTTTCAATTATCAGGGCTGAATAGTGTTATTGGAAACCAGTGCCCCTCCAACCTGCTTTCTGGCCCATGTGAGGGATGTAACCCACTATCTATAATTTGTTTTACAAAATTTTATATAATTGCTATAAAAACCATTTCTAGCCCAGCATTGTTGTTTATGTGAAAAGCATAGTTATCTTTTTTACAAAATTATTGTATTCTCCCTTAATAATGGCAATACATAATAATGTAGTTGAAAACAATTATATATGATAATTCATTTCATCCTTTTTTTAATAAGATAAGAGTAAAATCCTCTAGTGTTTTTGAGCTCAGGGTCATGTAACGTGGCAATAATGTCACTAACTGGATACCAATGGATATCTGTGGTTGTTGGATACTTGAAATAATTGCCTGCTTTTTGTAAACAGCTAATACAAACTGTGTCACCTTTAAGATCAGTTATCTTTCCAGGAAAGAATTCACCAAAATAATTCACTAATACCCAATCATTAATATTGATATCAGTATTCGTCGATTTTTGTGTATTAATGCAAGTATCTTCCAGCATGTGAAAAGAGTCAAATGTACTGCTCATTGATGTTACATAAGCTTTTAAACAGCATGATTGAGGTGAGAAATAATGGTATGAGCGAGTACCTTTGATGGCAGGAACATTCTCAAATCGTTTAGCAAGCACTTCATGTGTAATAGCAGCTGTTTCGGTTTCAGAAATGTAGATAAATCTGAAAAAGAGTTAACATAAATCATAATTCTATTTCCAAATATGTATTTAGTAAGGTCTTGTTTTAAGGAATCCTTTTCTATACTATTTGATTTTTTATAACTAAACATTCATACGTTATTTTTATTATTTTTGTTTAAATGCCTATTATGATATAGGATACTAGACATCAATTATTTGAAAAAATATCATAACCTAAATGTACATACACTTTGACAATAGCATGATATATACCTGATGTTTTTAATTTTTTCTTTAGCAACTAAGAACATGTCCCTCGGTGTCAAAATTTGATTGCCAATTGGCCTTTGAAGGGATAGGTTATGAATAACTCTTTTCACTGTACCACCTATTTCCATCACATGCACTTTTTCCATGTGCAGTCCCAAAAAAATGCCAGTCTGCTTTTAGTCCATAGTCTTTTTCATGAAAACACAGGTTTTTCAAATTAAACCTAAAATACAATAAGAAAAAAACCTATTCAGTTAAAGATTATCAATTTTGTATCCAATTTCAAAAACATCATTTCAAGGGCTGAAAATAGTTTGTCTAGAATAGGTAATTGTTATCAAAAATTTTTAAAAATATTGTGATATGAAAATTTAACCTATTTTTATACTGGCTGCTTGCACCATCAGTGAAATAATTGATCTTCTGAACTTGTGGATATTCCTCTTTCAGAATTGGTATGATTTTGGAAACATAACTGAAAACTGCCTCAGTATTGTGAATTAGATTGTCAGATATAACCCAATAACATTTGCTTTCTGGTGATTGGTTTCCATTTAAAGATTGCTCATATATGACAAATAGATGGAGAGTTGCTTGATTTTTGGAAAAATAGGATGACTGAACTTCATCTTGTATAATAAATGAAAAATTTTCAGCAAAATCCATTTGCATAATACATTCCTTTAACAATCTTTGAATGAATTGACAACGGGTCACAACATGATTTATGGTATGTTGAATAGTAATTAATAAATTGTAACCTATGGTGAGTGCAAATTGTATGCAAATGAATATTTCTTATTCCAGTTCTTAAGGTCAGCAGGTATTTATCTTCATTTACTATTTCTGAAATTTCAGACTGACTGCAGTATGTAATTTTATGATAATCTAACTTTAGTTCAATACCAATAGAACAAGTATTCATGTTTATCTAATAAATTTAATTAGGATGAAATATTATTGAACCTTCTTATGTATAATTTTCTATGAAGTTATATAGGAGAAGAAATTTCAATATTGTTTTTATTACATATATATATATATATATATATATATATATATATATATATATATATATATGTATGTATGTATGTATGTATGTATGTATGTATGTATGTATGTATGTATGTATGTATGTATGTATGTATGTATGTATGTATGTATGTATGTATGTATGTATGTATGTATGTATGTATGTATGTATGTATGTATGTATGTATGTATGTATGTATGTATGTATGTATGTATGTATGTATGTATGTATGTATGTATGTATGTATGTATGTATGTATGTATGTATGTATGTATGTATGTATGTATGTATGTATGTATGTATGTATGTATGTATGTATGTATGTATGTATGTATGTATGTATGTATGTATGTATGTATGTATGTATGTATGTATGTATGTATGTATGTATGTATGTATGTATGTATGTATGTATGTATGTATGTATGTATGTATGTATGTATGTATGTATGTATGTATGTATGTATGTATGTATGTATGTATGTATGTATGTATGTATGTATGTATGTATGTATGTATGTATGTATGTATGTATGTATGTATGTATGTATGTATGTATGTATGTATGTATGTATGTATGTATGTATGTATGTATGTATGTATGTATGTATGTATGTATGTATGTATGTATGTATGTATGTATGTATGTATGTATGTATGTATGTATGTATGTATGTATGTATGTATGTATGTATGTATGTATGTATGTATGTATGTATGTATGTATGTATGTATGTATGTATGTATGTATGTATGTATGTATGTATGTATGTATGTATGTATGTATGTATGTATGTATGTATGTATGTATGTATGTATGTATGTATGTATGTATGTATGTATGTATGTATGTATGTATGTATGTATGTATGTATGTATGTATGTATGTATGTATGTATGTATGTATGTATGTATGTATGTATGTATGTATGTATGTATGTATGTATGTATGTATGTATGTATGTATGTATGTATGTATGTATGTATGTATGTATGTATGTATGTATGTATGTATGTATGTATGTATGTATGTATGTATGTATGTATGTATGTATGTATGTATGTATGTATGTATGTATGTATGTATGTATGTATGTATGTATGTATGTATGTATGTATGTATGTATGTATGTATGTATGTATGTATGTATGTATGTATGTATGTATGTATGTATGTATGTATGTATGTATGTATGTATGTATGTATGTATGTATGTATGTATGTATGTATGTATGTATGTATGTATGTATGTATGTATGTATGTATGTATGTATGTATGTATGTATGTATGTATGTATGTATGTATGTATGTATGTATGTATGTATGTATGTATGTATGTATGTATGTATGTATGTATGTATGTATGTATGTATGTATGTATGTATGTATGTATGTATGTATGTATGTATGTATGTATGTATGTATGTATGTATGTATGTATGTATGTATGTATGTATGTATGTATGTATGTATGTATGTATGTATGTATGTATGTATGTATGTATGTATGTATGTATGTATGTATGTATGTATGTATGTATGTATGTATGTATGTATGTATGTATGTATGTATGTATGTATGTATGTATGTATGTATGTATGTATGTATGTATGTATGTATGTATGTATGTATGTATGTATGTATGTATGTATGTATGTATGTATGTATGTATGTATGTATGTATGTATGTATGTATGT